>NC_138995.1:62796593-63260847 GCF_964341445.2 Mesoplodon mirus | reverse complement strand
AGCATCTTTTCATGTGTCTCTTGGCCATCTGTATGTCTTCTTTGGTGAAATGTCTATTTAGGTCCTCTACCCATTTTTTAATTGGGTTTTTGTTTTTGTTTTTGATATTGATCTCCGTGAGCTGTTTTTATATTTTGGAGATTAATCCTTTGTCCATTGTTTCACTTGCAAATATTTTCTCCCATTCTGAGGGTTGTCTTTTTGTCTTGTTTATGGTTTCCTTTGCTGTGCAAGAGCTTTAAAGTTTAATTAGGTCCCATTTGTTTATTTTTGTTTTTATTTTCATTACTCCTGGAGGTGGGTCAAAAAAGATCTTGCAGTAGTTTATGTCAAACAGTGTTTTTCCTATGTTTTCCTCGAAGAGTTTTATAGTGTCTGGTCTTACATTTAGGTCTTTAATCCATTTTGAGTTTATTTTTGTGTACGGTGTTAGGTAGTGTTCTAATTTCATTCTTTTACATGTAGCTGTCCAGTTTTCCCAGCACCACTTATTGAAGAGGCTGTCTTTTCTCCATTGTATGTTCTTGCCTCCTTTGTCATAAATTAGGTGACTATATGTGTGTGGGTTTATCTCTGGGCTTTCTATCCTGTACCATTGATCTATATTTCTGTTTTTGTGCCAGTACCATACTGTCTTGATTACTGTAGCTTTGTGGTATAGTTTGAAGTTGGGGAACCTAAGTCCTCCAGCTCCGTTTTTCTTTCTCAATATTGCTTTGGCTATTCGGAGTTTTTTGTGTTTCCATACAAATTGTAAAATTTTTTGTTCTAATTCTGTGAAGAATGCCATTGGTAGTTTGATAGGGATTGCATTGAATCTGTAGACTGCTTTGGGTCATACAGTCACTTTCATAATATTGATTCTTCCAATCCAAGAACATGGTATATTTTTCCATCTATTTATGTCATCTTTGATTTCTTTCATCAGTATTTTATAGTTTTTTGAGTACAAATCTTTCGCCTCCTTAGGCAGGTTTATTCCTAGGTATTTCATTCTTTTTGTTGCAATGGTAAATGGGAGTGTTTCCTTAATTTCACTTTCTGATTTTTTGTTGTTAGGGTATAGGAATACCAGAGATTTCTGTGCATTAATTTTGTATCCTGCAAGCTTACCAAATTCATTGATTAGTTCTAGTAGTTTTCTGGTGGCATCTTTAGGATTTTCTATGTATAGTATCATGTCACCTGCAAACAGTGACAGTTTTACTTCTTCTTTTCCAATTTGTATTATTTTACTTCTTTTTCTTCTCTGATTGCTGTAGCTAGGACTTCCAAAACTATGTTGAATAAGAGTGGTGAGAATGGACATCCTTGTCTTGTTCCTGATCTTAGTGGAAATGCTTTCAGTTTTTCACCATTGAGTATGATGCTTGCTGTGGGTTTGTCATATATGGCCTTTATTATGTTGAGGTAGGTTCCCTCTATGCCCATTTTCTGGAGAGTTTTTATCATAAATGGGTGTTGAATTTTGTCAAAAGCTTTTTCTGCATCTATTGAGATGATCATAATGGGTTTTATTCCTTATTTTTTTTATGTTCTGTATCACATGGATTGATTTGTGTATACTGAAGAATCCTTGCATCCCTGGGATAAATCCCACTTGACCATGGTGTATGATCCTTTTAATATGTTGTTGGATTCTGTTTGCTAGTATTTTGTTCAGGATTTTTGCATCTATGTTCATCAGTAATATTGGTCTATAATTTTCTTTTTTGTGATATCTTTTTTGGTTTTGGTATCAGGGTGATGTTGGCTTCATAGAATGAACTTGGGAGTGTTCCTCCCTCTGCAATTTTTGGAAGAGTTTGGGAAGGATTGGTGTTAACTGTTCTCTAAATGTTTGATAGAATTCGCCTGTGAAGCCATCTGGTCCTGGATTTTTGTTTGTTGGAAGGTTTTTAATTACAGTTTCAATTTCATTACTTGTGATAGGTCTGTTTATATTTTCTAATTCTTCCTGGTTCAGTCTTGGAAAATTGTACCTTTCCAAGAATTTGTTCATTCCTTCGTAGTTGTCCATTTTATTGGCGTATAGTTGTTTGTAGTAGTCCCTTATAATCCTTTGTATTTCTGCAGTGTCAGTTGTGATTTCTCCCTTTTCATTTCTAATTTTATTGCTTTGCATACTCTCCCTTTTTTTCTTGATGAATCTGGCTAAGGATTTATCAATTTTGTTTATCTTCCCAAAGAACCAGCTTTTAGTTTTATTGATTTTGCTATTGTTTTCTTCATTTCTATTTATTTCTTCTCTGATCTTTATGATTTCTTTCCTTCTACTGACTTTGGGTTTTCTTTGTTCTTCTTCCTCTAGTTGCTTTAGGTGTAGGGTTAGATTGTTTATTTGAGATTTTATTGTTTCTTGAGGTGAGATTGAATTGCTATAAACTTCCTTCCTAGAACTGCTTTTGCTGCATTCCATAGGTTTTGGGTCGTCATGTTTTCATTGTCATTTGTTTCTATGTATTTTTAAATTTCTTCTTTGATTTCTTCAGTGATCTCTTGGTTATTTAGTAGTGCACTGTTTAGCCTCCATGTGTTTGTGTTTTTTACAGTCTTTTTCCTGTAATTGAATTCCAATCTCATAGCATTGTGATCAGAAAAGATGCTTGATATGATTTCAATTTTCTTAAATTTTCCAAGGCTTGATTTGTGGCCCAAGATGTGATCTATCCTGGAGAATGTTCCATGTGAACTTGAGAAGAAAGTGTGTTCTGCCACTCTCAGTTGGAATGTTCTATAAATATCAATTAAATCTATCTAGTCTATTGTGTCATTTAAAGCTTGTGTTTCCTTATTTATTTTCTGTTTGGATGATCTGTCCATTGGTGTAAGTGGGGTATTAAAGTCCCCTACTATTATTGTGTTACTGTCGATTTTTCCCCTTTTAAAAGTAAATACATGTTATAAAATATGGTAAATTTCATTATTTAAAAATTTTTAGGTATTATATTTTTATGTTACCAAAATTATTTTTAAGGTATTGAATATGGGCATTTATTGTATTTTATACCTTTCTGTGTAATTGGAAATCTCCTAACAAATTTTTTTTTAAAAACGTGGAAGTTCTTTTTTATGCAGAGGAGTCCTATGCTGCATTACAACACAGGACAATTCAGTGGTCACACTCGGACCAAAAGCATTCTTCATTCATAACTGAAAAATATTTTTCAGCGATTTCTTTTTCTGGAGCTGAACAAATCACAGTGAGATCAAAACAATCATAAGGAATTCTTTTAATAAATCTTATGCCCAAACTTTGTGAAATGATAATATCCAGCCCCCTTGTCTAAGGACACAAGGGGTCTCAGATGACAATGGATAAAAGCAAGATGGAAAACTGTTCCACATGCTACCATTTGTGTAGAAAGGTGTACTATACAACTTTTTGGAATATTTATGTATATAAAAAGTCCACATAAATATTTGCTTATATATGCATAGAATGTTCTGGAAAGATACCAGGAAACTGTTCAGGGTGGTCGCCTCCAGGGAGAGGAACTTGCTGGCTGTGGGGGAGGGGGAAGATGGGGTAAGATTTTTATTTTTCTTTTACTTTGTAAATTGGGAACCATATGGATTACATAAAATATTTTATTTATTTATTTATTTATTTATTTATTTATTTATTTATTTATTTTTGGCTGCATTGGGTCTTCGTTGCTGCGTGTGGACTTTCTCTAGTTGCATTGAGCGGGGGCTACTCTTCATTGTGGTGCGCGGGGTTCTCACTGCCATGGCTTCTCGTTTCGGAGCACGGGCTCTAGGTGTGCAGGCTTCAGTAGTTGTGGCTCATGGGCTCTAGAGGGCAGGCTCAGTAGTTGTGGTGCACAGGCTTAGTTGCTCCATGGCATGTAGAATCTTCCCAGACCAGGGCTCGAACCCATGTCCCCTGCATTGGCAGATGGATTCTTAACGACTGCACCACCAGGAAAGTCCCATAAAATAATTTTGTGGAGGTCATGCTGTGTGATTGACACTTGTATTCCACCAAAACAGCAGATGGATTGCATTAGTGATTACCATGTTTCACTCTTCCCTGTAGCCACACCATTGGGTAGGCCCTTCCTAGGCTACCCCTGGCTTGGCCATGGGGCCTGCTTTGGCCGGTGGGATTAGAAACAAACTTGAAGCTGTGCCTGTGTGTCCCCACTCTCATAAATCCCTGCTCTGTCCATGAGAGCACACCCAGGCAAGATGTGAGTCAGCTGAGCCCTTCTGTACCAGCCAGCCCCCATCCAACCCACAGCTGACCGCAGATGCATAACTGAGCCTTTCATGCGTTACAATGGGGTTTCAATGGCCATGCACCTGCTGAGCACACCAAGAGTGAGGGTGCTATGGCGCCCCCCCTTCACATGCCCCTTAACAGTGGTGCTTCGCTCCTGTGGTGGGCTTGGGTTTCTTCCCCATACACCCCCGGTTGCATGCCTCTTGGGCTGAGAAGTGCAGCTTGGTAGCACAGACCCTCTGTGTCAGTCTCTCTCTGTTCTGCCTGCTGCCAACCAGCTGCTGTGCTCTCCTCCAAGCTTCTGAGGCTCCCTTTCTGTCCCAGCTGAAAGGGCTTTGAAGGGGCTTCCCAGGGTGCAGGAACCTTTCCTCTTTCACAGCTCCCTCCTAGGGGCACAGGTCCTGTCCTGCTTCCTCCGGTTTTTTTTTTCTTTCTTTCGTCCTACCCTGCTACATGGTGATATTTCCTGTACTTCTGGCGTCTGAGTTCTTCTGCCAGCATTCAGTAAGTTATGCTATGAGAACTGTTCCACGTGGAGACGTACTTTTGATGCATTTGTGGGAGGAGGTGAGCTCCACGTACTTCTATTCTCTTCTATCCTGCTATCTTGATTCACCTGCCTCCAGAGCTTTCTTTATCCCAGGAGCTGAGAACATTGTTGGCTCAGTGAATGACCTCACAAACAACAGCCAGGCATAATGCTATTATTACAGTCATCATCAAAAATTCTAAGGGCTACATGCTGTGTGATTCCACTTATGACACCCTATAGTGTTATATAAGACAGGAAAAAAAATCAGTGGTAGCCAGAGGCTGGAGGCAGGAGGAAACTGACTACAAAAGACATAAAGGAATTCTTGGGTCCTCTACATCTTGGTTTTAGAGGTTACATGCCTGTATGAGTTTGTCAAAGTTAGAATTCTACACCCAAAATGAGTGCGTTTTACTGTATGAACTTTAAAAAAAATTTTTTATTGTAGTATAGTTGCTTTACAATGTTGTGTTCATTTCTTCTATACAGCAAAGTGAGTCAGTTATACATTTATGTATATCCCCTCTTTTTAAGATTTTCCCATATAGGTCATTACAGAGTATCGAGTAGAGTTCCCTGTGCTATACAGTATGTCCTTATTATCTGTTTTATATATAGTAGTGTGTATATGTCAATCCCAGTCTCCCAATTTATCCCCCTCTTTCCCCCGGTAACCATAAGTTTGTTTTCTACATCTGTAACTCTATTTCTGTTTTGTAGATAACTTCATTTGTACCCCTTTTTTAGATTCCACATATGAGTGATATCATATGATATTTGTCTTTCTCTGTCTGACCTTAGTTCACTCACTATGACAATCTCTAGGTCCATCCATGTTGCTGCAAATAGCATTATTTCATTTCTTTTTTATGGCTGAGTAATATTGCATTGTATATAGTACCACGTCTTCTTTCCTCTGTTGATGGACATTTAGGTTGCTTCCATGTCTTGGCTATTGTGAATAGTGCTGCTATGAACATTGGGGTGCATGTATCCTTTTGAATTATAAATTTTTCTGGATATGTGCTCAGGAATGGGTTGCTGGATCATATGGTAACTCTATTTTTAGTTTTTTGAGGAACCTCCATACTGTTCTCCTTAGTGGCTGCACCAGTTTACATTCCCACCAATAGTGTAGAGGGTTCCTTTCTCTCCACACCCTCTCCAGCATTTGTTATTTGTAGACTTTAAAATGATGGCCCCTGAATTGACTTCTTGCACCTGGCAAGTTGCTGCTATCTGGAGCTCAGCTTTCCTGGGCTCCTTCATTTACGGGAGTTCAGAAGCAGCCCCCACCCCAGTAAGCCCAGCATCTTAAGAATGGCCATAGGGCTTCCCTGGTGGTGCAGTGGTTAAGAATCCACCTGCCAATGCAGGGGACATGGGTTCGAGCCCTGGTCCGGGAAGATACCACATGCCATGGAGCAACTAAGCCTGTGTGCCACTACTATTGAGCCTGCGCTCTAGAGCCCACAAGCCACAACTACTGAAGCCCATGTGCCTAGCGCCTGTGCTCTGCAACAAGAGAAGCCACTGCAGTGAGGAGCCCGTGCACCACAACAAAGAGTAGGCCCCACTCACCACAACTAGAGAAAGCCCACGCACAGCAATGAAGACCCAACGCAGCCAAAAATAAATATATAAAATAAAAATTTTAAAAAATACTTAAGAAAAAAAGGAATGGCCATAAAGCACTTTCTAAATATAGTGATGTTTTCCCCATGGCACGGATTCAAGGAAAAGCATTTGGCCCTGTCTTACGGAGCCTAATGATAGAGTAAGAGAGAAACTCAGTAATAAGAAAGCAAATTCAGCATCCCCAAGTTTTTCCAGGTCCTTCCTGTGTATCAGGCAAGATCATTTCTGGTCGTTCAATGTCATTTAGTCATCAGTTAGGACTAAATAGATTGCATTTGTCTACCCAGAAAACTATTGGAAAAGCAATAAGCTGCACAGATTAGCACACTGAATATGTAATTCCTGATATGTAAACCTATAAATACAACCCAGCTCAAAATTTTATTCCAACTTCTGAGGCCAAGCACTATTAAAACCCATTCCTGAGGCCACTTTCTAGATTCTCATATGAATGTTGATAAATACCTTGGCAAGTCCTTCATCCATTTCCTAATCTCTTTTCTTATATCAACCTCTAGACCACTTCAGAATCAGACCTTTCTTTCTGTCTTTTCTTTCTTCCCTTCCTTCCTCCCCCCCCACTTCTTCCTTTCTTGTTTTTAAATCAGTGAAGCCATAATATTGGTAAGCTAAAAGGGAAATTGGTTAACCTTCATCCATCGCTATCTCAGCGATGGAATTAGTGAATTCGTTGGTATGTTTTTTGTTTTAAGGTTTCTTAGCAGCTTAGAGTTTCAAAATTCTCCCACAAGCCCTCATTCCAATAACTAGAATACCAACTGTTCCTAATTAATATCAAACATTCTACTTAAGAGGCCTGCCAAAATTGTGAATTAACCTGGCACTGTAGCTCATTCTTTGATATTTAGCAAGCACAGCCTGATAGCTACAAGCAAGTCTTTCAACTATGTTACAAAAATGGCTTGTGTTCTTCTCCATGCCTTAAAGCAAAAATTTTAAGAAATAAGCCCTTTTTTCTTCTTGCTTCATACTATTCAGTTCCACTATGAACAAACATCATACATATTTCTTGGACTGGCACTTCCTGTCCTCTTTGAATTCGTCCAAAGCAAAAGCCATCTAGACCACAGCTGATTAGCTGTTTTACAGTTGCTGTGAAGGCATATTACTTCCATGGCACAAAATATGATTAGGAGCCTTACACTGCTCTGCTCCATTTCATCCAATAACTGTACTTTAATAATAATTCCACACTTTCTAAGGATCTTTTGCCTAAAACCCACTCAAGGCTACCAGTTTCTATATTGGTAGGTTTCCTTGTTTGACAGCAAAAAAACTTAATCTAATTTTAAAATGAAAACAAGGGACTTCCCTGGTGGCACAGTGGTTAAGAATCCGCCTGCCAATGCAGGGGTCATGGGTTTGATCCCTGGTCTGGGGAGATCCCACATGCCGCGGAGCAACTAAGCCCATGTGCTACAACTACTGAGCCTGTGCTCTAGAGCCTGCGAGCCACAACTACTGAGCCCATGCATCACTAATACTGAAGCCCGCATGCCCTAGAGTCCATGCACCACAACTACTGAGCCCATGCGCCACCACTACTGAAGCCCTTGTGCCTAGAGCCTTTGCTCTGCAGCAAGAGAAGCCACTGCAACGAGAAGCCCGCACACCACAACAAAGAGTAGCCCCCACTCACTGCAACTAGAGAAAGCCCATGCACAGCAACAAAGACCCAACACAGCCAAAAATAAATTAAATAAGTAAATAAATAAATAAAATAAAATGAAAACAAAATGCTGGTGGGAAACAACCTAGAAAGAACATGAAACATATCAGCTCTAGCAAGCAGAGCAGCAGGAACTCAGGAGCCATCTTAAAATTGTGGCCAAAGGATGACTCATATTCAGCTTCCTCCTGAGTCCCAAGGAGAGAGTATATGATTGGATTAAAGTGAACTGTGTACAGCTGGCAATGCAAACAAAACCTCAGCGAATGACATCAGAACAGCCCAACCAACACAGCTGGGGGGAAGGAGTCTGTATTTGTGTATGCATGGTTTCTATTTGTATTGTAGACAAAAACAACACATTTCATAATTTTAACTTTAAAAAGTTTATGTGTTTATAACTATGCCATCGTATTACATAGTTATGAAAATTACATTCTCAATAAACTACATTGTTTTGTGAGCATAGAGATCCACCTCATTCTTTCCAGTGACTGCTTAATAATCTACTGAACTGATTTTCCACAATTAAGTAACCAATTTACTACTGCTGGACATTTAAACTGTTCCAAGTTTTTTACAATTCTGTAATGAATGTGCTTATGCATCTATATTTCTGCACCTGTGCTTTTCGAGAAGATAAATTCCTAGATGTAGAATTGCAGCAGTGATTAATTACATTTTAAATACTAACAGGTCACACCATATTGCCTTCTAAAATGGCTTTCCACCTATTTACCCTCCCAATGTAATATAAAAATATGGTTTCTCACATCTGCAACAGTACTGGATATTATCCATATAATGTGTGCTGGTTTGTGTTGGTGGTGAGGACTTTTAAAATTTCCATTTATCTGATCATTAGTGCAATTAAGATCCTCCTTTATTTGACTGTTTTAATTTCTTCATTTAAGAGTTGCTGTTATACTGTGTATCTCATCTTATCAGACTTCGTCAGACTGTGTATCTTACCTTATCCTTGCTGCCTTCCAACAGCCCTTTTTTAAGGGCTATATGCTTCGTAATATATGGTTAAAATATATCTAAGTCTGGGGGCTTCCCTGGTGGCGCAGTGGTTGAGAGTCCGCCTGCCGATGCAGGGGACACGGGTTTGTGCCCCGGTCTGGGAAGATCCCACATGCCGCGGAGCGGCTAGGCCTGTAAGCCATGGCCGCTGAGCCTGCGTGTCCAGAGCCTGTGCTCCACAACAGGAGAGGCCACAACAGTGAGAGGCCCGCATACCGCCAAAAGAAAAAAAAATGTATATATATATATATATATATATATATATATATATATGTATATATATATGTCTGTCATGTGCCTTTTAACTTTGAATACAGTGTCTTATACCGTGGAAAAGTTTAAATTTTTTACATGGTCCTATCACTCTGTCTCTCTTCATGACTTCTGGACTCTGTGTCCTGCTTATCGAAGCCTTCCTGAACTCAAAGGGACAGAAATATTCTACATTCTCTTCTAGAATCTTAATATTGTTTCCTATTACATCTTTAATCATATTGAATGAACTTCTCTGTAAGGGGTGAAATGTGGATCTGACCTTATTTCCAGTTGGATAACTGTCAAGCACCATTTAAGTAATCCATCTTTCCCACTGATACATCAAAAATAATTACTTTTGCAATAAACTAAATTCATGGGTATACGATCTTTTTCAAAAATTTCCTTGTGATGCTTTCCTATTTACCATTCTACATGATTTTCAGAACAAAACTGTCAATGTAAAGATATCCTATAGGGATTGTGACCGGAATTGACTGTACAAACATGTTTACAATATTGAAACCTCCATCTAGAAACACAGATCTCCATTTATTCAGAACCTCTATTCTCTTTAACAGAGGTTAATAATTTCCTTCCTATATATAAAACCATGAGTAAATTCATCTATAATTTTTTTCTTCTGGGTTTGATATTAGGGTTGAATTAGCCTCATGAAAGAAGTATTCCAAATACTGCAAAATAATCCATTTCAATTACTTTTTCTACACTCTAGAACAGCTTAATTATGATTCCTTGAAGGTTTAGAATTAATCTGTTAACCCAGGTGTCTTAGAAGAAGGCTACATTATTCAAGTTCTCTGTTTCTTCCATTTTAAATATTAGGAATTTTTACTTTCTGCCTTGAATAAATGTAGTCTTACATTCTTCCCAGTAAATTCTAGTTCTTTTGTTCCAGTCTTATCCAGAGTTCTAGACATTTCCTAAAACATATTCTATGTATCAGGTCACACTGAATTTCCTCACCAACAAAGGAACACAGCCTTATTTTGTGGTGATCTCAAGCTTTAAACATACTACTCATGCTAATCTTCATCATACACAGTGTTTCAGTTCCAAAATTGTTATGATCTCCAAGTACATATACTGCCTTCCAGAGTTCACTGTTTAAAAATAACTTTCAAGCAGACTCTGAAGGATACTGAGCTAACATTATGGAGCACTTAGTCTGGGTCAGGCACTGTGCTGAGCACTTTGTATGCATCAAGTAGTTCAAAATTTCATAGCAAGGGTTTTAAGGGAGTCATAAAATTACATTTACCTTTTGAAAAGACCACTGTGGCAGTAGTGTGAAGAGTGAACTTGAAGGGGACAAAAGAGGATGCAAGGAGACAGGTTATTAGACAATTGGAATAGTCCAGGTGAAATGACAGTGTTTTGGACTAGGGCAGCGAGAATGGAAAGATGTGGATGAATTCCAAAAATATTCAGCAGACATATCAACAGGACTTGGTGACACAGAAGGTGAGGAAGAGCTGGGGGCCCGAGATGACTCTACAGCATGAATTTTCTGATGATGAGCAAGGTGCGCACTTTGTCTGAAGACCTTTCTGCATTCCTTACATTTGTAAGATCTCTCTCCAGTGTGGATTCTTCTATGTAGATTAAGGTGTCCAATCTGGCTGAAGGTTTTCCTACATTCTTTACACTGATATGGTTTTTCTCCAGAGTGAATTCTCTGATGAACAGTAAGGGATTGCTGATGGCTAAAGGCTTTACCGCACATGCTACATTCATAAGGTTTCTCCCCCATATGACATCTTTGATGACAAATGAGTGACGATTTTGTTCTGTATGCCTTCTCACACTCAACACATTTGTAGGGCCTTTGGCCAGTGTGAAGTCTCCGATGCTGAGAGCGGGATGAGCTATCACTAAAGGCCTTCCCACATTCAGTACATTTATAGGGTTTCTCTCCCGTGTGAACTCTCTGATGTTGAATAAGGCGGGTAGTCTGGCTGAAGGCTTTTCCACATTCAGTACATTCATAAGGTTTCTCTCCGGTATGAATTTTATGATGCTGTGCAAGGTGTGCTCTCTGGTTGAAAGCTTTGCCACATTCCTTACATTCATAAGGTTTCTCTCCAGTATGAATTCTCTGATGAGTAGCCAGCTGTGAACTGATGCTAAAAGCTTTTCCACATTCTTTACATTCATAGGGTTTTTCCCCAGTATGAATCCTCAGGTGACTAGCAAGGTGTATGCTCTGCCTAAAGGCTTTCCCACATTCCCTGCATTCGTAAGGCTTCTCTCCAGAATGCACTCTTTGGTGCTGAGTGAGTGAGGCATGATGGCTAAAGGCTTTCCCACAGATATCACATTCGTACGGCTTCTCTCCTGTGTGAATTCTCTGATGGACAGTCAGGGATGAGCCATAGCTGAAGGTTTTTCCACACACATTACATTTGTAGGGTTTCTCTCCAGTATGAGTTCTCCTATGCTGAATAAGTCCTATGTGATCACTGAAGGCTTTCCCACAGTCGATGCAGTCAAAGGGTTTCTCCCCAGTGTGATAATACCTCCAGTGACGGATAAGGGATGTGTTCTGCCTAAAGGCTTTCCCACATTCAATACATACATAGGGTCTTTTGCCAGTGTGACATCTCTGATGTCGTGCAAAGGATGAGCCATCACTGAAGGCCTTTCCACATTCCTTACATTTATAGGGCTTCTCTCCAGTATGAATTCTCTGATGCTGAGCAAGGTGCGCAGGCTGGCTGAAGGCTTTTCTACACTCCTTACATTTATATGGTTTTTCTCCAGTATGAATTCTTTGATGTTGAATAAGGTGAACATTTTGGCTGAAGGCTTTCCTACATTCCTTACATTCAAACAGTTTCTCTCCAGTATGTATTCTGTGGTGCTGGGCAAGGTGTTGACTCTGGTTGAAGGCTTTCCCACATTCCTTACACTCATACGGTTTCTCTCCAGTATGAATTCTCTGATGAACAGTAAGGGATGAGCTCTGGGTGAAGGTCTTCCCACATTCATTACATTTAAAAAGTTTCTTTCCTGCATAGACTTTCTTGTGTTTTATTACCATGGAATTTTTGGAAAAGCTTTTTTTATCTGACTTGTGATTATAAATATTCTCTTCTATATTGTCTAGTGGGACAAATTTCCCAGATTTGTTATATTTGTGGTCTATTTCCACTGTAAGGGTTTCTTTATGAGTGATTGTTTCTTGCCTGATAAATGTCTCTTGGCTTAACAACTGCCTCTCAAAAAGATCTTCACATTTCCAATCTTCTCCAAAAGTGGGACACTCAAGTCCATGGCTTATAATTCTCTCCATTAATACATCATCACACACAAACTGCTTCAGAGGTAATTCTTTTGTCTCATATACAGATTCCCAATCTGAAAGATTCAAAAAAGCAAATGTTTCCTTTATCATGGGCTATAAGAAAGGAAACATTTAACATGGAAAAGGTGAATTGGAAATAATGAATCCCACAAAATGTATGATACACAGGCATGTCAACTGAACAAATATGCAAGCAGACCTCAGAGAATGAGACCTCATAGAGGAACATGGAAAAGGTGATTTAGAAATTAAATGTAGGATAACAAAGTCCTGAAGTAGTAATGCAATGGTAATAATATGTTATGCCTATATTAACATAACAGACTATAAATGAAACTCTTCCTCTATTCTCTCCCACTTCTGGGAGACTTGCATATATAGCTAGGCTAACTTTGTTTAAAACCCAATATCATCACATAACTCCTGCCGCTCAAAAATCTCTGTAGATTCCCAGAAATCACAAATACCTTGTGCTTTGTGACTTCCCTTGGGATTTAGGTAAAATCCTAGAGTCATCTCTTCATAATCAGAAAATAGTGTCTGTATGAACCATTTCCATGTGTCTTAATACAGTAAACTCTCTTCACTTCTCATAGATCCCTGAACTTCAGGCTGCATATTAAGGGATTTTTCCATTCACCTTCTCACTTTCACCAGGAAAAGTGGAAAGTAGGAAAAAGTGTCACATCTTAATAGGTTTTGCCATGTGTCTTTTTGTAGAAACAAGTCTTACAGCGATATGTGGGTTGGTATCACTATTATTAATCACGTTCTTATTTCCTGCCACATAAGTACCTGTCTTGCCTTGTGAGCTAGAATATAAGCTTTGGGGAAGGACTAGATGAGCCTTACGCACTATCACTAAGTCACTTCACATGCATCACAGAAACTCAGGCATATATAAGAAATTCTCGATAAATCTATAAAGAAGAAATTTGTATTGAAGAGGTGACACTAAGAGAAAACTTTAGGGGAGAGGTGATATCAAGAAAGGGCAAAGGAGAAAGTGCTTTCCTTTCCCATCTTGTCCATAGCAAATTATGGACTAATCCAATGCTCCCTAAATAGTTTTCTATTACATGTCAAGCATTAGAAACATTAGAGTAATTAGACAGTTGTTCTTGAGAAGTACAGAAAGTGATTAGAAAGACAAGGCCAACAAAGGAAGTAATCTGAGAAGAAGAAAATATGGAATATCTAATGCGAACCCATGTGGTAAAAAAGTAAAATTGGTATAAAAGTTCAGAGATGGGAGGGATAAAATCTACCAGAGAAGATAAGAAAGACTCTGAGGTGTTAACAAGCTTCCTACCCCAGGTCATCTGTGGTATCAGGAACACCCAAGCTTCAAGAATTCTAGAACTGAGGCCGTAAGAGTTCAGTGAACCAATCACCTACAGTTTTTCTTACATAGGTGGGCTGAGGGGAGCAATAGTAGAAAGAGAAAAACAGACACCTGACAGCATCATCTCCTCCTCCCTCAAATTCTTTCTTGTCTGTGAAGGCTGCCTTCATCTCCAGCCTCCCACGGAGAGTCATGGTTGTCCCTTATCTTTTTGGCTTTTCTCAACACAGATGCTGAGATATCTTAGTCACTGAATTATACTTACATCTATACTATGACTCAACGTCCCAGCAGATATACAGGCTTCTTTATCCCCTTTCCCTCATCCTCCGTCTATTCTTCACATGGCCAATTATTACCTCTTATCAGGAAAGTTCCTCTTTCTCTTTTCCTATTTAAGTCAGATGGTAGCTTCCTACATAACCAAAGTATAAAGTGTGTCTAAGCACAGCTTATTTCCCTCCTAATATTTGGGTATTTGGAGGATCCTAGAAGTCTAGGGTCTAAATCATCTCCAAATGTAAAGATCAAATACTGTTATAGAAGTGAAAGGAGAATTTCATAAAGACATAATGATCACATGTGATCCCAATATTCCCTTGTGTTTGTGAACTTTCGGTTCATTGGGGGAGGCAGAAAATAAGCATGTACACCAGAAAAAAGTTAATTATAGGCCCTCCTAAGTGTTACAAAGAAAATAAACAGTGGCTTAGTAGAGAGTAATTGGGGTGGAAAAGGGAAAAGTTCACTATACAATGTGGTTAGGGATGGCCTCCACTGAGATGATTTTTGAGTTCTGGCCTGATAGCCAAGCATGGACAGAGAGCTGACAGAGGAGTCTTCTAGGCAGAGAAAATAGGGGATTCAAAAGCCTGAGTCAGTAAAGAGCTTGGTGAGTTCAGAAAAGGTGATCAGTGGGCTAGAGCAGTGCTTTTCAACTGTATGTCAGGCACTCATTAATAATGACATTTGTAAGACACATGGCACTGCTTATGATCCAGAGGCAACCAGACTTGGAACTCAGACTGCTGCTAGCCCCATGTGGTCTTCCAAGGCTTAGAGACTCAGGATCTTGGCATACCTGTAACAAACTTGGAACATACCTGTATACCTTGCATAGTTTAGAAAACTCTGGGCTAAAGTATAGTGAAAAAACTAAAAAGGGATAGAAGATAGGGTTGGAGAAGTAGGAAGGAGCTGATTACATAGGGGCTGGTAGGGTTTGGATTTTTCCTATTTGCAACAGGAAAGCAAAAAAAGATTTAAGCAGCAGGGTATGTTATGATTTTAGGTAGCATCTAATTTTAGAGTTAAGCAAAGATGTAAGAAGGAGAGAAGCTTATATAAGTCTGTATGGCACAAGAAAAGAGGATGGGAAGGAGCTGGATAAAGATTTTTGCAAAATGAGTTATTAGAGAGAAGAGAATCAAGTAGAAGAGAAGATATTTGGGGAGCCCATGCTAAGTAGTCAAGTTTCAGTTTTCTCCCAGGCTTGAGTCAAGGCGTGACTCAAGGCTTGAGAAGTTTCTAAGAGCATAAGAAAGCAGGAAGTATCACCTTGGAAAATGGCTGAGCCATTACCTAGAAAGAATTCCCCTATCTGGTTCTTCCACACTCACCTGGGAATGGGGTTCTTCTCATCTCACTCTTCATCTCCCAAGGCTCTTTCCCTTGCTCCAATAAGGAGATGACATATGGCTTAGAGATACAAAGTCCTGCATATAAAAATTGATATGAAAATTGGCCATGTTTTGGGCATTTCAGCTGGTTCCTTAATTCTGATGGAATGACATTACAGGAATGAATAGATCAAGGGGTGACAGACTACATAAAGCTTTTGGCATAGTTTAGTGGGACTGCCAACAGTCAATTCTATAAAAGTTAAACCATTTTCTAAGGGGCCGGGGCAGAAATTCTGCCCAGCATTTTTGGAGGATCATCAGACAGCAGTAAGTGAGGTAATACAAAGGGCCCCTAGAGGACAGGTGGTTCGACTCCTGGTCAGGCAACTAAGATCCCACATGCTGCGGGGCAACTAAGCCCGTTTGCCACACCTACTGAGCTCGTGCACCTCAACTAGAGAGGCTGCATGCCCATGTGCTCTGGAACCCACGTGCCACAACTACAGAGCCCACACACCCTGGAGCCTGCGTGCCACAACTAGAGAGAGATAAAACCCGCACGCCACAACTAGAATGAAGCCCGTGTGCCACAATGAAGAGCCCACATGCCTCAAAGAAGATCCCACGTGCCACAATTAAGACCTGACGCAGCCAAAAATAAATAAAATAAATAAACAAATAATAAATCTTAAAAAAAAGGGGGGTGCCCCTAAAGACAGTTTGGAGTTTGAGTCAGGTCAACTGCCTGATTAAAAAATAAACAAACAAACAAACAATATTCTTCAGAAGAATAAAACAGAATCCAGAGTTTCTACAATGCATTATTTACAGTGTCCCGGATAAAATCCAAAATTACTACATAAAAGGAAGAAAAAATGAATCAGACTCAGAAAAAAAGACAATTAATGGAGACCTAACCTGTGATAACACAGGACTGATAACACAGAATCAGTAGACTAGGATTTTAAAACAGTTAAAATATCTATATTCAAGAATGTAAAGGAAAATATGCTTGTAATTTCTCAGCAGTGAAATAGAAATTATAAAAAAGAACCAAGCAAAAAGTCTAGAATTGAAAAATACAGTATCTGAAATACAAAAATTCTCTAGATGGGCTTAACAAGACATTAAAGAAGACATGGAAGGAATCAGTGAACCTGAAGACACAACAATAGAAATTATCTACTAAATCAATAGAAAAAATTAGTTGAAGAAATAATGGCCAAAAATTTCTCAAATTTGGTGAAAGACATATTTAGTTTCAAGAAGTTCAGTGAACCACAGCAGGTTAAAAGGGGCCTCTAGGCTGAAGCCCGCGCACCTAGAGCCCGTGCTCTGCAACAAAAGAAGCTGCTGCAGTGAGAAGACCAGGTACCACAACGAAGAGTAGCCCCCGCTCGCCGCAGCTAGAGAAAGCCCAAGCGCAGCAACAAAGATCCAATGCCGCCAAACATAAACAAACAAATAAATAAATAAATGTAAAAAAAAAAGGGGGCCTCTAGGAACTTTGCTGGTGGTCCAGTGGTTAAGACTCCACCCTTCCAATGCAGGGGTTGTGGGTTCAATCCCCGGTTGGGGAACTAGAATCCCTCATGCCATGCAGCACAGCCAAAAAAATAGTAATATAATAAAAAAGATAAAACACCCTCCTAGGGGAAAATGAGGGAAAAAAGGGGGGGGGCCTCTAGAAAACAGAAAGCTAATCCAGCCAATGGTGGGCCCCAGAGCTGAAAAGGGTCCATTTTAGTTTCCCTAAGAACATCTGAAGCAATTTTCATAGTTTGTGCCTCGCTAGTTCATTTATTGCAAGTTAATAAAAATATACAGATTTTAAAGCAATATTCTGAATTTTTAACAATCCAGCTATACTCTTTGTGAACTTTGTTAACGGTGGTAACAAGACCATAGGACAGAGGAAACAAGGCAGCACAGGAGACCAGTGAGAGTCACATCACATCCTGTTCCCAACTGACTAAAGGGCACACTCATGAAATATCTGATACACACCAAATTCACTTATTAAATCTGAAATTTTCATCAGTTCCTGAATATCCTCTTTATTTCCCAGATTCGATTCTGACCTACACACAGTAAAAAAAAAAAAAAAAAAAGTTTTAATAATTAAAAAAAACAAAAACAAAAAACGTAAAGAGTCCCTAAGGGTAATTCTGAACTATGAGAGGGGAAAAAATCCTCACCCACTGATACCAGGCTCTGATAGTTCTCCAACATCATACTCCTGTATAAACTCCTCTGAGCAGGGTTCAGCCATTCCCATTCCTCCTGGGAAAAGTCTATTGCTACATCCTTGAATGTCACCAAGTCCTGAAATGACACAAAGACATTCTTGATCAAACAATGCTCATGTCCACACATGACTTCGAGTTGAAGTGTTAAGCTGTCCCTACTTTATGTGAGAAATAGCCCTTAGAGAAAAAAAAAACTTAAATATATAATATTAAATGCTAACCTAAAATAGTACTTATTGAACGAAAATGCTAACCTAAAATGCTAAACTGCATTGTATATGATGGTGCTAATCCATTTCTCAGCATGGGAAAATATGGACAGGTGGCCACAGGGCAGTAAACAAGGGCTTCAAGTAAGGACGTATACCTGTGGTTGAACCTTCAAAAACAGCAAAAAAAGAATATCTAAGTTGATATTTTGTAAATGGTACTCTATGGGATCCTAGTGTTTCAGGGGAAAGAGGCATTGAACTGACATGGCTGTGGTTTTTTCTTACATAATAAAAAAACATATTTAGAATGCAATTTTTTGTGCTGTACCATTAAGAATTAATTAGCATGCCAAGCCATACCACAGTGACCTGGTTAGCAATATGAGAAATCACCCAGCATACGACTACAACACATCCAACTTGTGTGCTGAATTTGAGTATAACAAACCAATATATACTTAGACAATATCAAAATGAAATAATTATAATTTTTAGTTTCATAAAGACTTAATGTCCAGTTACCATCACCATGAGGTTGAGACAAATTTTTTTCTTTTTTCTTAAAATTGAGGTACAGTTGATTTACAATAAGTTTCAGGTGTACAACATAGTGATTCACAGTTTTTAAAGGTTATACTCCATTTGTAGTTATTATAAAATAGTGGCTATATTTCCCTGTGTTGTACAATATATCCTTGTGGCTTATTTATTTTATACATAATAGTTTGTATCTCTTAATTCCGTACCCCTATCTTGCCCCTCCCCCCAGTAGCCACTAGTCTGTTCTCTATATCTTTGAGGGTTGTGACAAATTTTCTTAAGTATTACAGGCATTTTCATCTTCACATTTATTTCCACTGAAAATAAAAATCTTTGTAATGCTCAGTGTTGTCATTTTCAGCAACATGGATGGAACTAGAGGGTATTATGCTAAGTGAAATAAGTCAGACAAAGAAAGACAAATACTGTATGATCTCACTTATATGTGGAATCTAAAAAACAAAACAGAAACAGACTTTGTATAGATACAGAGAGCAAACTGGTAGTTGCCAGAGAAGAGGGGAGTACAGTATGGAAAAGTGGAACAAAAAAGAGTAACCATACAGTGCAGAAATCTGACAAATACTACCTCAACCAGGTAATCAAGGTATAGTAATAAGGCATATTGATAGTATGAACCCTTGATATATGATGAAAATGGAACTCTGTGATCTTCCTTCTAAAAACACATTATTCCAGTCTAACCAGGAAAAAAACATCAGGTTTGAGAGATGTTCTGCAAAATACCAGAGAACCTCTCAAAACTGACAAGGTCATCAGAAAGAAGGAAGGTATGAGAAACTGTCACAGACAAGGAGACAAAACTACCTAGAAGACAGAACTACTAAATGTAATGTGGTATCCTGGATAGGATCCTGGAACAGAAAAAGGATATTAAGTAAAAACTAAGGAAATCTGAACAAAGAATGGACTTTACTTAATAATAATGTCTCAATATTGGTTCATTAATTTTAACAAATGTCCCATACTAATGTAAGATGTTAGAAACGGGAAGCTGAGTGTGATGCATAAGGATGCTCCCTGCTATTAGCAAATTTTCTATTATTAAAAAAAGTTTATTTTAAAAAATCTATTTTAAAAAGTAAATCCTATAGGGAGTTCCCTGCTTGCCTAATAGTTAGGATTCCAGGCTTTCACTGCATGACCTGGGTTCAATCGCTGGTCGAGGAACTGAGATCCCGCAAGCCACACAGCGCAGCCCAAAAAAAAGTAAACCCTATCAAAAGGAAGACATCAAAGCTTTAAATTATCTCTAAGATTTTTAAATATACAAAGTCCAGCACTTAACTCAAAATAATGAGGCACATAAGACAAAATCAAGAGAAAAAAAATCAGAAAATAAAAACTCACAGAGGGACTTCCCTGGTGGTGCAGTGGTTAAGAGTCTGCCTGCCAATGCAGGGGACACGGGTTCGAGCCCTGATCTGGGAAGATCCCACACGCCGTGAAGCAACTAAGCCCGTGCACCACAACTACTGAGCCTGCGCTCTAGAGCCCGTGAGCCACAACTACTGAAGCCCGCGCACCTAGAGCCCGTGCTCCGCAACAAAGAGAAGCCACTGCAATGAGAAGCCCACCGCAAGGAAGAGTAGCCCCCGCTCGCGGCAACTAGAGAAGGCCTCCACGCAGCAACGAAGACCCAACACAGCCAAAGATAAATAAATTAATTTAAAAAAAGAAATACAAATAAAATTGAATGTAGTCTAGCAACAGAATCAAATATATACAGGCATTTAGTGTGAGATAAAGGTGGCATTCCAAATCAATGTGAAAGAGATGAATTATTCAATAAATGGGTCAACTGGACGGGCAAGTGGGAAAAAAAATGAACCTCTGCCTCGCTTGTCATGACAGGTTACACATTTAATGTAACAATTTAATGTAAAAGTTTAATTTGAGCCGTACCCTCGTAGAAAAATCATAAAAATCAAGTCTAAACTTATCAGAATCTTAACTGTGAAGGGTAAAACAAATCTTGTAGAAGAAAAATAGGAGAATATCTATATGCCCTAGGGGTAGATAAAGATCTCCTACACAGGACACACAAACAAAGCACTAGCTATGACAGGAAAAAAAAGTGTCTGTGTATGCATAGAAACAGAATATCCCTGAATGAAATAACAGAAGCTGAGAATAGTTATTGTCTCCTCTTTTTTTTTTCGGGATCTTAGTTCCCCGACCAGGGATGGAACCCGGGCCCCTGCAGTGAAAGCGCTGAGTCCTAATCACTGGACCGCCAGGGAATTCACAGTTACTGTCTCTTAAGAGAAGAATTGGGAGGCAAGAGAGAGGTTTTACATCTTGAATTTTGTACTATGTACATATATCACCAGTTAAATTTTTTTTAATTTGCAAAAATTAAATAGGATAAGATTTTTTAGGTGAACAAATGAGGCTGGGAATTCGTACATAAAAAATAAAGGGAAATGTTTAAGAATTTAAGGATATAATCAGAAATTTGGACAAAATTCAGCTAGAGGAATGATTCCTGATGCATTCTAAGGACAGGAGAGGGCTATCCGTTGCACATTTAATTTGGAACCCAACTCACTGATACTGAGACACCTTTATTCCATATAACAGAAACCAAATCTTTTCACAAGTGTCAACACTGAATTTAAAATGAAGTTGGGGGGGGGGGCTTCCCTGGTGGCGCAATGGTTAAGAATCCTCCTGCCAATGCAGGGGACATGGATTTGAGCCCTGGTCCGGGAAGATCCCACATGCCACGGAGCAACTAAGCCCATGCGCCACAACCACCGGGCCTGCACTCTAGAGCCCGCAAGCCACAACTACTAAACCCACATGCCACAACTAGTGAAGCCTGCATACCTAGAGCCCGTGCTCTGCAACAAGAGAAGCCACCGCAATGAGAAGCCCACGCACTGCAACAAAGAGTAGCCCCTGCTCGCCGCAACTAGAGAAAGCCTGCACACAGCAACGAAGACCCAATGCAGCCAAAAATAAATTAAATAAATAAAATTTTAAAAATAAATAAATAAAATGAAGTGGGAAGACGAGGGGGCTCTGTGCCTCACCACACTCAGTTTTATTTACCCATGAGGCCGTCTGAGTTAAGGACAGTGCTCTCTGGGAGAAGTGGGAACCAGGCCCTTAGATGAGACTGTTAATCAGGGAATTTTCAAAAGGAAAACAGCTTTACAAAGTCCTAAACAGTAAGACTGCCTTTCAAGAAGGAGAAATGAAATAACTAACCTGAGGTATGGCTGTCACTAGTTCAACTGTCATTTTCGCCTTCTTTTCTCGGCTTTTCTCTTGGAGAACAGCACAGTCCTGGAAGGGTAAGGCTGGAGGGAGAAAAAGGAGAGTGAAAAGATGAGGCCTTTGCACTCCCAGAATCACCAGCCTAAAAACTCTATCTTCTCCTTCTTCCTCCCAGCCTTCTTTGCTTCCACTGCCCACATAACTGGGAGATTATGGGCAACCGATGGCAGTTGAGGGGTATAACTTATAACTCTGTTTCTCTTATGCTCAAGGTCCTAAATTTAATCTTTTTTCTAAAAGTTGCTTTCCCATTCTTTGGTCTTATTATGAATAAAAATAATGAGATGTGCTAGGTACTCTGCATAGATTATCTTCTCTCACCTTATTTTAAAAATGATCCCAGGGGCCTCCCTGGTGGCGCAGTGGTTGAGAGTCCGCCTGCCGATGCAGGGGATACGGGTTCGTGCCCCGGTCTGGGAGGATCCCATATGCCGCGGAGCGGCTGGGCCCGTGAGCCATGGCCGCTGAGCCTGCGCATCCGGAGCCTGTGCTCCGCAACGGGAGAGGCCACAACAGTGAGAGGCCCGCGTACGGAAAAAAAAAAAAAAAAAAAAAAAAATGATCCCATGACATAGCTGTTTCCTCTACTTTATATTTTGTAGGTAAAGGTGGACTCTTTCTCTTCCGGCGTCCCTGCTTCACGCTTTGATACAGTCTTCAGTTTGAAAACCTGACTCCTAAATGCCACCAGAGGCCAGGGTTATCCACCTTCTCCTGCCAAACCCCCAGGGGCTTTGCTTTCCTCTCACCCTGGGACAGGGGATCCTTTAGCACCCAATTCTGCCACCTTCACTCTCATCTCTGTCTTCAACCCCTCGGTTTCCCCTCCTTTTTGTCACCCAGAACTGAGGGTGTCTCCTGCTTCAGCCAGGAGCTCCAGTCACCCCACCTCTTGCTTCTCACTGGAACTCTTGGACTGGGAGCAGGGAATTCTACTCCAGGATCCTTATCCTGGCAACACACAATTCCATAAAGCAACACACACAAAGAAGCCAAAGCTATCAACCTTCCAAGTAGTCTCCCCACACACCCCACAGTCACACAGGGCCAGTTACCACCATACAGGGTAACACACAGACACTGACACAAGACCTCACATACCTCCTGATCACACAGAGGACACAATCACAAGCACCCAACGGAAGGCACATCATATGCAGTCACATATATCACAGTCTCAGAGAGGCCATGGGTACAGACACACATGGTGATACGCAAACATCACACATATACCCCCAACCTTATTCTCTCACACACACCCATGGCTCACTGCCCCTCATCTGTCTCACTCACACCCACACTCTCCGCAACCTCACAGAAACTATATTTGCAAGCCTTGTGGTGACATTCCATGGTTCACAGTCTCTCTCCTACTCACTTTGGTGTTACACACATCACTAGTTTTCCTCTCTCTCTCTCACACACATTCTTAATGGTCTCTTTCAGAGACACATGGATTTCTCACACACATAGATACACAAACACTGCAATTGCTACCTCTCTCTCACACACACAATACACACTGGGGTCTCCCTCACACTTGGACACACACGGACTGTCATGCAACCTCACACGCCGGACACACATACTCCAGTCTCACGCTCACACCAACATGCTCTCGGTCTCTCACACACACACACACCCGCCCCCACGATCTCTCCCTCTGAGCCTCTCCTGGGGCCCCGCACACTTGCTGACCTCTCACACTCGGGCACACCCGTTTCCCTCACACACACCAACATGCTCTCGGTCTCTCACACTCATAGGTCTCTCTCTGTCTCACACACACACACCCGCCCTCACGATCTCTCCCTCTCAGTCTCTCCCGGGGCCCCACACCTGCTGACCTCTTACATGCACACCCGTTTCTCTCACACCCACACCAACACACCCCGCTCGCTGACCTCTTACACACAAGCACACCCGTTTCTCTCACACCCACACCAACACACCCCGCTCGCACTCTCTCTGGACTTTTCACAGTCCAGTCTTGTCTCACACACAGCCCCGAACCCGGTTCGAGCCGCGGCCTCGGCGCACCCGCGCGGGCCTCTGGGAAATGTAGTCGGTCCGAGAGCGACGGCGCAGCGGCGCCGAGGCCTGGGCTTCACGGCCGGGTCCGAGCCGCCTGCCTCGTCTGCCCTGCCCCGCCCCGCCCTCGGGCTTGGACACCCGACCACCCAAAACAACCCACAGGCCTCCCCCCGGAAGCCAGCCGCACTCACCCGAAGGGCTTCGGAGCCGACGCCCGGGAACCGAGTGCGCAGGCGCCCAATCTCCCAGGTGGGCGGAATAAGGGGAGGGGTTAGACTCGAGGGGCGCGGGACGGGGCGTGGTTTAACGGAGAGGGGCGTGTTCTTAGGCTGATGAGAATGGGAGGCGGAACCTTAGCGTCAGAGCGGGAGTGCCTGCGCAGGTATGTGACTATGCTCTAGGGGCTTGGCCCAGGGTTTCAGCGGAGAGACTACGATCGGGGGTCGGGGCCCAGGGTTTCAGGGGCGTGGCGCGGCTGGGTGCGAGTGTGCGCAGGCCCGTGGAATGCGCACTCGCCCCTCCCGCGCCTGGAGCCCAGAAGCGTCCCTAGTTACGGGGTCTAAGCGAGGTGCGGCGGAGCCCCTGGTGTGCTCCTGTGTGTACCTGTGATTTAACGCTGTCTGTGTCCGTGTGACCGCCGAGTCGCTCCGAGTGCGGCCCTCTGAGCCTGTCTGTAGGAATGTGATTTTCTTTCTGTGCTAAGTTTTATGGCAGCAAGATCAGCGAGGGAACCCCGAATGGGCTCTATCACCTCTGTGATAACAGCAAATTAGTACACTTCTCACCTGCAAAATGGGAATGTCGTTATTATCACTGTTCAGAAGCAGTGAATGAGACGCACGTCTTTGGACCAGATCACTGGGATTGAACCCAATTCTGCCCCTGACCAGAGTGTAAATTGTCCGTGGTATGGGAGACTAAGAAAACGGTAAATTAGTAGCTGCCTTGGAAGTTGAAGTAAATAAGGAAAAGCCATTCAGAGGGGTATAGCAGAGGAAAAAAACCCCACAAAAATCCCCCGACCTCTCAGATCTTACTTTCGAGTGAATGGAAACAGACCACCAAAGAATGAGTAAAATAAATAGTATATCGAATGTTGAAAAGGCTGTAGAGAAAACAGGGAAGAGGAATAGAGAATAGAGGAAATTCGAATATTTAGTGTCAAAAAATGAGTAGTCAGAGCACTGCAACCTTTAACCATCATTCAAACTTTCATCCTGAATTTCAACATCGGCTCATTTGGGGAAGGGGGCGGCGGGAGATTCTTTACGTTGAATCTACTGTTATATTCTACCATTTAGTATTCATTTTGTTTGCAGTAACACTTTTATGTAGTCTTTCGGTTTGTATTTTCTCATTTTTCTATTTGAACTCAGAGACGCCTTAAGTATTACCCTCCACCAATTCTGCCGTGGATATCCAAAATATTCTAAGACCATTTACTGAATAATAGTCTTATTTTCCTGCTGATTTGAAATGTCCAATTCTGTTGTATACTAAATCTCTATATGTGAATCCAATCCATCTATTTCTGGACTAGGTATCTGTTTCATAGCTCACAACCCCCTCTTCTCTACGGAACAACTATCACGCTGTTTTAATAGTGGGTACTTTATACTTCTGTGTTTGATGGTGGGTACCACACTTCCTACGTAAGCGTTCACCATTTGCATAGTTGTGGTATTTATTCTCGTGGATTCCTCCTTTGTGTGGATTTAAAAATTATCTTGGAAAATCTCCTAATAAATACTATTGGTAGGTGGATTGGAATTTTAGTGAATTTATAGATTAATTGGTGGGGGAACAGACATCTTTGAAATTAAGAATTTTTTCCTTTGAGGAATATAACATTCCATTTACCATGTTGTTTTCATTCTCCTTTATTAATATTTTATAGGTATATATTTCATTCCAGTCTAGTATTTTTTTCATACTAAATCTATTCCTAAGGTTTATATTGGCTTCATCACCATTGGGAAGGATTTTTTTTTCTGATTACATTTTTAACTGGTTACTTGGGTAAGGTTGCTTCTTCCTCTGTTCTAGATCAGACCGGATTTTTAATCCGCTTGTCAGTTCCATTATTTTGTTGGTTGAATCTCTTGAATGTCTAAGCTGTACAACCATATAATTTTTTTTTCTTTTTCTATCCAACATTTACCTCTTATTTCTAGATTTAGTGTGTTGGCAAGTTTCTCTGATATAATACTTAATTGTCATGGTAATTATGGGTCTCTTTGTATTGTTCCTGTCTTGACCAGAAATACTATCAATATTTACCATTAAAAATAATATTGTTAGGCTTTTGAATCATACTAAGAGATTTTAGTCCATTTTGAAATTGCAGACAGTTTTCTCTGGTTTGGATGAAATTTATCTGTTGGAACCTACGGAGATGATCATTTCCTCTTTAAACTATCCATTTTCTGAGCTGTGTTAATAATGTGAGCAATCATTTATTCCTGGGATGTGCCTTTTTTAGTTATGGTGGGTTACTCTTCAATGAAGTTGTTGGATTAAATTTGTTAACACTGCATTTGGAAGTTCTGCATCTATATTGATAAATAATATTGGTCTATAGTTTTCTTGTTCGATGCCATCCCTGTTGGGTTTTTATGAGTACATATATGTATGTATGTGATAATATTTACAAAAGTGTCTGGAATCATTCAGACCAAAGTTATTTTTAGTTACTTCTTGGGAAGAATATTCAAATAGTAAAGACTTATCCAAGGGAAATTTTGCTCCATTTATTGTATATTAGTATGTTATTATATAGCATATTATAGTTCTCCACTGGGGTGATATCATCCCCAAGGGGGCAAAAATTGATTTTTTTAAAAAACTGATTCTTGGTGGGGGAAAAACATTCCTTTATTCTTTAAAAGAAACAGACATACATAAACATATACATAAACATATACAGTACTTCTGTGGTATTAAAATTTCATGGAGGTGGGAATGATTAGAAAAAGAAAAGCCTAAAAAAGGTTTCCTGGGAGGATAATACTGAAAAACAGTTTGAGAAGACACTGATCTATATATATATATTTTTTGCTCTTTCATAAAGTAATATGTTCTTGTTTTATTTGAATCACTAGAAAATTAAAATTATCGAGTAAGAAAATATCAAAATTAAACTAACCCTCTGGTCAGGTGATTCAGATTTACAGCCAAGTTTGGAATTCACTGTCATCAGAGATGCATAAGACTCCTGGATCTAGGATTGGGCAGGTTGTTGGGAAAACAGGCAGAAACATAAAAGGCACTGTAGTTCTGTGATATAATACTTTGGGTGTGGGGCCCTTAGGAGAACTCTGGTAGAACTATGATTATCTTAGAGAAGGAAACCGGTGATGAGATACACAGGCGAGAGTAGGATTTTTTCCACCCAACACTGCGTTTGGTGGACTCAGAATTTAGAATATCCACGTTGTTGACGTCATCAAAGTGAGCCTTGGCAGTTGGGAGACAGAGGTTCCTAATGAAAACGGTATGACATCCTAGAAGAAAAGAAAAGGAAAAAAAAAGAAAAAGAAAAGAACGCATCAGTTTAAAAAAAAAAAAAATCACCGTGGGAAATGCTGTCTGTTTCGCAGTACGGCAGCGCCACCTTCCGGACAGAGGCCCCAGGTGCAACGGCTCTATGTCCTGGAAGCTGAGATTTCTCTCTTGGAGGCCTCGTGAGTCTCCCCGTGACATCCGCATGCCTGAGCCAGTCGATGAATGATTAGCAAGCAAGGGACCCCACCGGCTTCGCTGGCCAAATGAACATAGTATATTCAGGGGTGCAGCCGACCCGGCCCTGGCGTCATCTCAGTTTTACACGAAGGGGTGACAGCCACCCTTTCTGGGAAATTCTGTCCCTATCTCTGCCTCCTAAAGATGCACTAGCTCTAGGGGCCTTTTGTCACAGAGGTTCCTCTGAAACTCCTGGGCCTGATTTGTTGATATTTCGGCCAAGAATAAGGCTGATGGTACCTGTGATGGTGGCAGCTCTCCAGACCGATGACAACCTCAAAGAGGGAGAATAAAGTTCAGGTAGCAGAACAGGCCAAATGAAAAGCCACCAGCCTGCCTTAGACAACACTCTAAGGACCAGGCCTCACAAAACACTAAGAATCTAGAGGAGCAACGGCCTACTTTCTACCCAAACAGGAGAGAGAAGAAAGGGCAACTGATTTCATTAGTAATTGTTACATACTTTACTTTAAAAATTTTTCTTTTTGGAGTATAGTTGATTTACAATGTTGTATTCGTTTCTGGTGTACAGCAAAGTGATTCAGATATATATATATATATATATATTATGTATACATATATTCTTTTTCGTATTCTTTTACATTATGGTTTATTACAGGATATTGAATATAGTTCCCTGTGCTATACAGTAGGACCTTGTTGTAATTTTTACATACTTTAAAAATCACAGCAGTTGGCTAAGACAGGAAGAAATAGGTCATACTAGTTGTCTCACATTTTAAGAGATACGATATGCAAATTGATGCAAAACAAAGCTTATGACTGTTAAAATAATCCTGGGATCTTAGATAAGGACTTTCCCCTCCCTAAGAACCAGAAAATATATTTCATATAAAACAATAGTTCCTGGGCACCTCCCTGGTGGCACAGTGGATAAGACTCCACGCTCCCAATACAGGGGGCCTGGGTTCAATCCCGGGTCAGGGAACTAGATCCCACACGCATGCTGCAACTAAGAGTTCACATGAAGCAACTAAGGAGCCCGCATGCCGCAACTAAGACCCGGTGCAACCTAATAAATAAATAAACGTTTTTTAAAAATTATCATCATTTATTAAAAAAACAACAACAATACTTCCTATAAAATCTCTACTGAGATTGTGTCCAGTGCAGTTGGGGGTCCCACTTAATACTCCAGGAAGATGAGATATTCATGGTTTTATTTTATTTTTTTTTAAGATTTTTTTTGATTTGGACCATTTTTAAAGTCTTTGTTTAATTTGTTATAATATTGCTTCTGTTTTATGTTTTAGTTTTTTGGCCACGAGGCATGTGGGATCTTAGCTCCCCAACCAGGGATCGGACCCGCAACCCCTGCATTGGAAGGCAAAGTCTTAACCACTGGACCGCCAGGGAAGTCCTTCATGGTTTTAAAATACTGTCAGTTTAACTCTAGTCAACAAATATTCGCTAGGCACATGTTGGATCCTGAGAGTTCAGAAACCAATAAAATAGTGTCAGCACCTAAGGAGTTCATGGTCAAGCTAGAAACACAGATAGGCAGGCACTTTGTATTAGTCAGGTTTTTCTCCAGAGAAACAGAGTCAATAGGATGTATATAGACATAGAGATGTGTTGTAAGGAATTGGTTCACTTGATTACAGAGGTTGGCTAATCCAACTTCTGCAGGGTGGGCTGGCAGGCTTGAGACCCAGGAACACTGATGTTTCAGCTCCAGCCTGAAGGCCATCTGCTGTAGAGCCAGGAAGAGCTGATGTTTCAGACGAAGTCCAAAGTCCACTGCGAGAGAATTCTCTCTTGCTCAGGGGAGGCTAGTCTTTTTGTTGTATTCAGGCCTTATTATGGAGGACAATCTGCTTACTCAAAGTCCACCAAATTTAAAGCATGATTTTTTTTAACATAAATTTATTTATTTATTTATTTATTATTTTTGGCTGCGTCAGGTCTGCATTGCTGTGCGCGGGCTTCCTCTACTTGCGGTGAGCAGGGTCTACTCTTCATTGCAGTGCACAGGCTTCTCATGCCGGTGACTTCTCTTGTTGTGGAGCATGGGCTCTAGGCACACGGGCTTCAGTAGTTGTGGCATGCAGGGTCAGTAGTCGTGGCTCATGGTCTCTAGAGCACAGGCTCAGTAGTTGTGGCACACAGTCTTAATTGCTCTGAGGCATGTGGGATCTTCCCGGACCAGGGCTTGTCCCCTGCATTGGCAGGCTGATTCTTAACCACTGCGCCACCAGGGAAGTCCCTCCACCAATTTTAATGTTAATCTCACAGGACTTCCCTGGCAGTCCAGTGGTTAAGATTCCATACTTCCACTGCAGGGGGCACGGATTTGATCCCTGGTTGTGGAACTAAGATCCTGCATGCTGTGCAGCACAGCCAAAGAAAACAATTTTTTAATTTTCTAAAATGTTAATCCCATCCAAAAACACCCTCACAGAAACACCCAGAATAATGTTTGACCAAATATCTGGGCCCCACCCCATGGCCAGTTTTGCAAATTACACGTTCATACATATAGACAATGTGAAAGAGAGGTGTGGGTGTAAAAATGTATCTAAGTTTTGTATCAAAATATGAAAAGTGGGCTTCCCTGGTGGCACAGTGGTTGAGAGTCCGCCTGCCGATGCAGGGGACACGGGTTCGTGCCCCAGTCCAGGAAGATCCCACATGCCACAGAGCAGCTGGGCCCGTGAGCCATGGCCACTGAGCCTGCGTGTCCGGAGCCTGTGCTCCGCAACGGGAGAGGCCACAACAGTGAGAGGCCCACGTACCGAAAAAAAAAAAATATATATATATATATATATATATATATATATATATATGAAAAGTAGCTCTCTTTCAGTTATGAGATCACAGATGGCCTTTGTTTCCCTCCTGTCATGTTCTTGCACCATCAAAGTTCTCAACGATAGCCATATAGCACTTTAAAATATGAGAATTGAAATTGGGACATGGAAGCTCTTTTCTCTTTTCTAGAACAAGAAATAGTGGAGGCTCCTCTTCTTACCCTTGGTAATGAGGCTTAATCTCAGATATTTAAGAAATCTTCAGTATGAATGAGTGCACTACTTTTTTTTTTTTGGCCATGCTGCGCGGTTCCCCGACTAGGAATTGAACCCGCGCCCTTGGCAGTGAAAGCTCAGAGTGCTAAACACTGGATGGCCAGGGAATTCCCAGTGCACTACTTTTTATAAATGTTTATTTTAGTATACACACCAAAACAAGGTAGAAGTCGTAAGTAAACGGTTTGATGAATTTTCACAAGTCCACCTGCCCATGTAGGCAGCACCCTGAACAACAAAAAGAACATTACCAGCACCTTTGAATCCCCTGTTGTCCCTTCCAGACATCATCACCTCCCCAAGTGTAACCACTACCCCACTGGTTCTCCCAACTGGGGTGATTTTGCCCCCTCTCAGGGGACATCTGGCAATGTCTGGAGACATTTTTGGTTGTCAACTTGGGGAAAAAGGGCTCCTAGCACCTAGTGATTAGAGACCTGGGATGCTGCTAAACATCGTACAATGCACAGGGCAGCCCCCTTCCCAAAACACCAATAAAACGTTATCAGGCTCAAAATGACAATAGTGCCAAGGTCGAGAAACTTCAGTGTGGAGCATCATTATTTTGTGTTCACAAAAAGTTATATACAAGAATGTTCATAGGAGCTTTGCTCATAATTCAAACATCCAGAAACAACCCAGATTATCTGTCAACAGGAGAATGGATAAACAATAAATTATGGTATATTAACACCATGGAATACTACTCAGCAGAGAATAAACTACTGAAAGATACATCGGTGAATCTCAAAAAGATTATATTGAGTGCAGGAAGCCAGAGACACCAAAACAAACAAACCAAAAATGTATGCAGCCTGATTCCATTATTGGAAGAAGTGAGGGGAAAGGAAGAAAAAGAAGTCTAAACAACAAAGTGGTTTCCTCTGAGGGCGATGAAAATGTATCTTGATTTGGGTCTTGGTTACAAGGGTGTATGTAGTCAATTGCCAGCCTGCATCAAACTTGAGTGGTGCAGAGAAGTAATCTCTACCCAAAGAGGGTATCTGCGATCAGAGATCTCTTTTCAAAAAGTTCCGCTTTGCAAGCAAGAGCTTTTTAAAGAATCTGGTGTTGCTTCATGCAAAGGTCCACAGAAGTTCTGCTGGGTCATCCACTCTGGCACTGCAGTTTACCCAATACTTTCAAGTCCTGTTCAAATGGATTTCCGTCATGGAGATGTCATTTAATATCCTATAGATTATTGAGTACAGGTCTATGCCAGTCACTCCAGAAATTGTAATAACCTCTCCTGATTTAATCCACGTCAATACGTTTTGCTAAAGCAGAATTTTGATCTACTTTGTTTGGATAAGTACCTCCAAAAATCCATACCCACAAGCATTTCCTTGACTAGGTTGAGAAATCTTAGTGAATGCTTTGAATGGTTCCTGAGTGTCTTTCATATCTTCCTATTATCCTTCTGCGATTCAAACTCTGGGCAGTATTACAATCAGATTCTGGTTACCAGTCAGGCAAGCAGTGGATGGGCTAGGAGAGGCAGGGTTCCTCCAGATAAAGACCAGTTAAACATTGTAGTTGAAAGCTCTCTAGATCCTGAATCCTGACAGACGTACTTATTCCAATAACAATCTCCGTCTTTTTCATTTAATGCCCTCAGTATCAACAAGCCACCCAGAAAGGGTATACATTTAATTATCAGTGTAGCTAGGCAAACCATGGGACCACTGTCTGATTTGGGGTTACAGCCAAAAGGGCTAAGTCCTAAGCCTTATGAGATTCCTTCAGCAGAACTGCATTAAGGCCCCGAGTTCAAGTCAATGAATTAATAAGGCCCTCCCTGCATTCACTGATTTACTGATAAATATCTATTAATGACCTACAACATCTAAGGCACCTTTCTAGGGACTGGAGAAAATTCTTTCCCTCATGGAGATTACATTCTGGCACTGGAAAGATGCACATTAAAAAAATAAATATGGGGAATTCCCTGGCGGTCCAGTGGTTAAGACTTTGTGCTTTTACCATTGAGGGCCTGGGTTTGATCCCTGGTGGGGGAACTAAGATCCTACAAGCCGCATGGCGTGGCCAAAAAAAAAAAAAAAAGTATAATAAATTAGCAAAATAAGGGCCACAGAGAAAAGTAAAGCAGAGATGGTGGGGCAAGGCACATGGCTTGACAGGATTAAATTTAACCTACAATTTCTGGGGGAGCTAAACTCGGGTATCTCGATTTTCTTGAGTTTGCAGTCCTTTCCCCTTGACTTGAATGTAGTTATTCAACTTGCCTCTGAAAACTCCTGTTTATTTTTCAAAGCCTATCCCTGAAACATTTCTCTGAGAACTTTTCTGGATTTCAGAACTATTCAGTAGTGAATCCTTTCCCTTCTTAGACATGGTTCGTTTTCTGGTACCACTCAGTACATTGTACTCTGGAGTTGTATGTGCAATTTAAACTCTGTGAAACCCAATTCTCTGCCCTTTCCACAAAATTTAAATTACATGACTGCTTGCTATTTTGGATGAGTCTTGTCGTAAAGAGAAAGTAAGGCAGCATCATGATATTGAAATCACAAGGTTGGGGGTGTATGTGGTAACTTATTTATCTATCTTAATGGCACCTAAAGCAACACCTGAGAAGTATCTGAGGACAAGGAAAGTTTGCACCAAACCACAAAATGTGAGTTTTAGGTCTCACCGAGGCCTCCTTTACTGTCATCTGAAGCCACGTGGATTTGCTAGAATGCATCCAGCTCTAGGAACTGTTTCCATTGCGGAAATCTTGCTGTGGATTAACATAACTCACAGAGTGGTACAAGGACCTGGAAAACTTCTTAGTGAATGTGTGCAGAATCCAGAAGTCCACAGCTAGACCTTTCCCCTGGATAAAGTCTTGTAAATGGGCCAGAAGCCATGGAGGAGATTCTCTTCTGTAGCCACTCTTCACTGGTTGAGCATGACAGGACTCACAGTGGAGAATTAGAGATTGAATATGTTTGTTAATGAAATAGCTCTTGGATGGATATATTTATTTAATTAATTGGAGGACACGGTAAGAACTTTTTGGAAAGATAAAGAGAACAGAAGCTTTGAGGAATGTTTTTGAGAAAACAGCCTTATGAAATGAATGAAGGATGAGGTGGTGAAAACAATCCAGAGAGTAAAGATGGAGAGCTGATCACAAACGGGTGTGTGGGGGGAGGGTCGGCAGGACACAATCACATTTGGAGGCTGGAGGTAATTATTTTAAAAGATATGAAAAAAAAAAGATATGAGAGTAGGTTGACCACTGAGGATGAAAGCTGGATCTACTGGGGAGCTCAAACCAAAGACCCTCTGAAGGGAGATGTCCAAACACCTTAAAACTGCAGTCACGTCAGGGAGCAGCCGGCTTTTTGCATGTATGTCCTTCCCTCTGCTTGGTTCCCTACTCTCCTACCCGTGGAGATCTTGCCTCCTTGGCCCTTATCACCCAGGGCTAGCTGTGTGCCTTGCTCCAAGAGGGAAGCTACGTCGGGCTCAGAAATGGAAATGCCTTTGGAAAGAGAAAGAAATGGCAGTTGGCCATGCCATCATGATCCAAGAATTCAGCCACTACCACAGGAATCAGGATAAAAGTCCTTGTAAGAATGGCCAGGGAATTCCCTGGCAGTCCAGTGGTTAGGGCTCCGCACTTCCACTGCAGAGGGCGTGGTTTCTATTCCTGGTGGGAGAACTAAGATCCCGCAAGCTGTGCAGCGCAGACCAAAAAAACCCTAAAAAACAAAAAACAAAACAAAACAAACAACAAAGAATGGCCAAAGTTTAAAGGTTTTCTGAAGGATGGGAAAGAGGAAGTTGTCTATTTCTAACTGTACTCTTCGTGGAACATGGAACAAAAAAATGAAGTAAAGGCCACTGTAGTCCCCCAGAGATTTCCAACAGAAGGAGGAAGATACAGCAGAAAACAGATGCCGAATTAAGGGCTGGACGCACTTACCCAGCCAGACCAGGTTCTGGTAAGTCTCTGACATCACAGCTGTGTACAGTTCTCTCTTTAGCGGGGTCCAGGAATCCCCACTCTTCTTGGGAGAAGTCGACGGCTACATCTCGGAATGTCACTGATCGCTAAAACGGCAAACACTTCCTTACTCACAAAGCCTGAGGGAGAAGGGCAAAGTTCTTGGCTGAAAAAAAGGAGGTACTACATAGGCACTGTGGTGTGTACTGTAGGATCCAGGTTTGTTTTTTGTTTTTTGTGTGTTTTGCCAAATACATGTACATACTTGCAGACAGTGAAAACCAACTCTTTGGGTAAAAGAAGAATTATCCTAATTATCAACCGAATTGTTAAAACTGGCTGCGGGCCCTGTTTGAGGAAAGCATTTCAGGAACTTGTTTGGAAAACAAGGATTTTTGAGGAAAGCACGAACCATTCTGCCTCTAGACTGCGTTTCCAGCTGTGGTTCAGATCCTGGCCCCGAGTTGCAATATCCAGCTGGATTTCCAACCTACAACCAGCCCTGCTCAATTCAGTCCGGCCCCTACATGCTAACTGGTAGGAGCCAATTCCTTAATCTATATTGTTGCTACTGTTTCTCCTGAAAAACAGGGATCTTGTACAATTCAGTGGTTTTTGTGGGCTGACAAAGACTCCTTAGTTTGTCTGAAGTCTGAAGACAAGGGGAGACTGTCAGCAACGCAGGACCTCAGTTCAATCCTGAATGGATTGCAACACGAAGCTTTACATATGTCTTCCTGTCTGTATAGAGTTTACTTGGGCCGCTAAATGTGTAAATGTATATAGACAGAATTTTACCACCTTCTGGATTCTCTAATTGTTTAATATGTTCTATAATGTCTAACACATCACATCCTTAAAAGCCATCTGTCCATTTATCTTTACATTTCAAAAAAAATATGAATATAAGGTCAGCATATACTTACGCTCAGTATTTAATGGTGAAATTTAAATGTAAGTACAATGAAATGTGAAAACTGTATACCCAAAAAACAACTGGATTAAAAAAAACTGGATTATGGATTTCTCTTTTTGTAAGTGCATTTCATAGTTTACTATAATACTGGAAAACATATTTGTTTAAATTTGTGTGCCTGTGAAACAGAAGCTGTTCGCCAACAAGTAAGGAAAAAAGAAAAATCTCACTTCTTTTAAAATTTGTCCTTGGACGTGGGATTAAAGCTCGGTGCAGTTGATAATCTGCAGTATTCATGAGGATCTCCGTTTTACTAGATGACTTTATTCTTTAGGGTTAGAGTTAACCTTTATTCTCTAGGGTCTCATTGCAGAAAAAAATCAGAACTCACCTGTGATGTGCCTTCCAGAAGTCCACTGGTCATGCGCCCCTTCATGGGGCTTCTCTCTTGAAGAACCTGTGAATGCAGTGCTGAGGAGAAGGAACTATATATATATTTTAAAAAGCCTCAAATCGGTGTCATTCCCTTGAATCTACCCACCCTGTAAAACATCAGAACAGAGCAGTGCCCAATCACACCTTTTTATGAGCACTACTTGTTCTCCAAGTTGTGAGGGATCCTACTGCGATGGCTCCACATCTGTTCCTCAAAATGGTCATTGATAATAATGACGATCATAACAACAATGACTGTTCTAAGTGCGTTACGTGTATTACCTTCATGCTCCATCAGGGCTGAGGCAGCCCTTCCTCTCTGTCCAGTATCTCTCCCTGAAAGGGCAGAATCCTGAGATGCAGAGTTGGGGAAGGAGAAAGGAGTGATAAGAGAGACTGGGTCTACTTTGCAGCTCCTGGCATCACTAGTGTAGAAATTCCTCCCTCCACAAAATTTAAATAATGTTGAAAAGACTTCAGCATAGCTAATAAGCATGGGAAGAGGTGCTTGACATCATTTCTCATCAGCAAAATGGGATTTAATAGGACAATGAAAACAAAAGAAGAATCCAGTAAAGTAGCAAGATGAAAAATTAATACAGAGAAATAAACATCTGATGTAAATACAAATAATTAAGAGAGGACATAATGGTAGGAAAAAAACATTTCCAGTGACAACAAAGAAGATACAATACTTAGGAATACATTTAACAAAAAATGTGCAAAGCCTATATAACATAATCTTCCAAAAACTCTTGAAAGACGCAGAGTAGACTTAAACAAACACAAAGATACCCCTTTTTCTCAGATAGGAAGACCAAGCCATCACAGTGATGTTAACTTCCTAAGATGATATGAACACTGTATTTGGTCTGTATACCCTCAGCTAAAGACAAAAAGAAGGCTCCCCATATTCCCCAAATAAGGATAGGTGTGTGTTGGCAATTCTGATGCTTTGTGCATTCTAGGACTAAGCAAGTAAGTAAATATATTGTGGTCAGTGGAAGACATGTTTCCTCCTATCACAGAACAGTTTGAATACAGAAAAGTGGAAATCTAGAATGAACTTTGCAGTGGTGTACTGGAATTGAAGATATTTGCGATTGCACTTTTTTTTATAGACCTTTATTGGAGTATAATTACTTCACAATACCGTGTTAGTTTCTGTTGCACAACATACGCATACACATGTCCCCATATCCCCTCCCTCTTGAGCCTCCCTCCCATCCTCCCTATCCCACCCCTCTAGGTGGTCACAAAACACTGAGCCGATCTCCCCATGCTATGCTGCTGCTTCCCACTAGCCAACTATTTTACATGTGATAGTGTATCTATGTCAATGCCACTCTCACTTAGCTCCAGCTTCATCCTCTCACCCCATGTCCTCAAGTCCTTTTTCTATATCTATCTCTTTATTCCTGCCCTGCAACTAGGTTCATCAGTACCTTTTTTTTTTAGAGTCCATATATATATGTGTTAGCATATGGTATTTGTTTTTCTCTTTCTGACTGACTTCACTCTGTATGACAGACTCTAGGTCCATCCACCTCACTACAAATAACTCAATTTCGTTTCTTTTTATGGCTGAGTAATATTCCATTGTATATATGTGCCACATCTTCTTTATCCATTCATCTGTCGATGGACATTTAGGTTGGTTCCATGTCTTGGCTATTGTAAATAGAGCTGCAATGAACATTGTGGTACACGACTCTTTTTGAATTATGGTTTTCTCAGGGTATATGCCCAGTAATGGGATTGCTGGGTCATATGGTAGTTCTATTTTTAGTTTTTTAAGGAAGTTCCACACTGTTTTCCATAGTGGCTGTATCAATTTACATTCCCACCAACAGTGCAGGGGGGTTCCCTTTTCACCACACCCTTTCCAGCATTTATTGTTTGTAGATTTTTTCATGATGGCCATTCTGACCGGCGTGAGATGATACCTCATTACAGTTTTGATTTGCATTTCTCTAATAATTAGTGATGTTGAGTATCTTTTCATGTGCCTCTTGGCCATCTGTATGTCTTCCTTGGTGAAATGTCTACTTAGGTCTTCCGCCCATTTTTTAACTGGATTGTTCGTTTGTTTTTTTTTTTGACACTGAGCTCCATAAGCTGTTTGTATATTTTGGAGATTAATCCTTTGTCTGTTTCATTTACAAATATTTTCTCCCATTCTGAGGGTTGTCTTTTTGTCTTGTTTATGGTTTCTTTTGTTGTGCAAAAGCTTTTAAGTTTAATCAAGTCCAATTTGTTTTTGTTTTTATTTCTGTTACTCTAGGAGGTGGGTCTAAAAAGATCTTGCTGTGGTTTATGTCAAAGAGTGTTTTTCCTATGTTTTCCTCTAAGAGTTTTATAGTGTCTGGTCTTACATTTAAGTCTTTAATCCATTTGGAGTTTATTTTTGCGTATGGTGTTAGGTAATAATTTCATTCTTTTACATGTAGCTCTCCAGTTTTCCCAGCACTTATTGAAGAGGCTGTCTTTTCTCCATTGTACGTTCTTGCCTCCTTTGTCATAAATTAGGTGCCCACATGTGCGTGGGTTTACCTCTGGGCTTTCTATCCTGTACCATTGATCTATATTTCTGTTTTTGTGCCAGTACGATACTGTCTTGATTACTGTAGCTTTGTGGTATAGTTTGAAGTTGGGGACCCTGATTCCTCCAGCTCCATTTTTCTTTCTCAAGATTGCTTTGGCTATTCAGGGTCTTTTGTGTTTCCATACGAACTGTAAAAATTTTTTATTCTAATTCTGTGAAGAATGCCATTGGTAGTTTGATGGGGATTGCATTGAATCTGTAGATTGCTTTGGGTAGTATAGTCATTTTCACAATATTGATTCTTCCAATCCAAGAACATGGTATATTTCTCCATCTGTTTATGTCATCTTTGATTTCTTTCATCAGTGTTCTATATTTTTCTGAGTACAAATCTTTCACCTCCTTATGCAGGTTTATTCCTAGGTATTTTATTCTTTTTGTTGCAATGGTAAATGGGAGTGTTTCCTTAATTTCTCTTTCTGATTTTTCGTTGTTGGGGTATAGGAATACCAGAGATTCTGTGCATTAATTTTGTAGCCTGCAACCTTACCGAATTCATTGATTAGTTCTAGTAGTTTTCTGGTGGCATCTTTAGGATTTTCTATGTATAGTATCATGTCATCTGCAGTGACAGTTTTACTTCTTCTTTTCCAATTTGTATTCCTTTTATTTCTTTTTCTTCTCTGATTGCTGTGGCTAGGACTTCCAAGACTATGTTGAATAAGAGTGGCGAGAGTGGACATCCTTGTCTTGTTCCTGATCTTAGTGGAAATTCTTTCAGTTTTTCACCATTGAGTATGATGCTTGCTGTGGGTTTGTCATATATGGCCTTTATTATGTTGAGGTAGTTTCCCTCTATGCCCATTTTCTGGAGAGTTTTTATCATAATTAGATGTTGAATTTTGTCAAAAGCTTTTTCTGCATCTATTGAGATGATCATATGGTTTTTATTCCTTAATTTGTTAATGTGGTGTATCACACTGATTGATTTGCATATATTGAAGAAACTTTGCATCCCTGGGATAAATCCCTCTTGATCATGGTGTATGATCCTTTTAATATGTTGCTGGATTCTGTTTGCTAGTATTTTATTCAGGATTTTTGCATCTATGTTCATCAGTGATATTGGTCTATAATTTTCTTTTTTTGTGATATCCTTTCCCAGTTTCGGTATCAGGGTGATGGTGGCTTTGTAGAATGAATTTGGGAGTGTTCCTCCCTCTGCAATTTTTTGGAAGAGTTTGAGAAGGATCAGTGGTAGCTCTTCTCTAAATGTTTGAGAAGTCCATCTCATCCTGGACTTTTGTTTGTTGGAAGATGTTTCATTACAGTTTTAACTTCATTACTTGTGATAGGTCTGTTTATATTTTCTAATTCTTCCTGGTTCAGTCTTGGAAAATTGTACCTTTCCAAGAATTTGTCCATTTCTTCGTGGTTGTCCATTTTATTGGCATATAGTTGTTTGTAGTTGTCTCTTGTAATCCTTTGTATTTCTGCAGTGTCAGTTGTGATTTCTCCTTTTTCATTTCTAATTTTATTGATTTGCGTCCTCTCCCTTTTTTCCTTGATGAGTCTGGCTAAGGGTTTATCAATTTTGTTTATCTTCCCAAAGAACCAGCTTTTAGTTTTATTGATTTTGCTATTGTTTTCTTCATTTCTATTTCATTTATTCCTGCTCTGATCTTTATGATTTCTTTCCTTCTACTGACTTTGGGTTTTCTTTGTTCTTCTTGCTGTAGTTGTTTTAAGTGTAGGGTTAGATTGTTTATTTGAGATTTTTCTTGTTTCTTTAGGTGAGATTATATTGCTATAAACTTCCCTATTAGAACTGCTTTTGCTGCATCCCATAGGTTTTGGGTCATCGTGTTTTCATTGTCATTTGTTTCTATGTATTTTTTAATTTCTTCTTTGATTTCTTCAGTGATCTCTTGGTTATTTAGTAGTGCACTGTTTAGCCTCCATGTATTTGTGTTTTTTACAGTCTTTTCCCTGTAACTGAATTCCAATCTCATAGCATTGTGGTCAGAAAAGATGCTTGATACGATTTCAATTTTCTTAAATTTTCTGAGGCTTGATTTGTGACCCAAGATGTGAGCTATACTGGAGAATGTTCCATGAGCACTTGAGAAGAAAGTGTATTCTGCCACTTTTGGGTGGAATGTTCTATAAATATCAATTAGATCTACCTGGTCTATTGTGTCATTTAAAGCTTGTGTTTCCTTATTTATTTTCTGTTTGGATAATCTGTCCATGGGTATAAGTGGGGTGTTAAAATCCGTTACTACTATTGTGTTACTGTCGATTTTTCCTTTCATGGCTGTTAGCATTTGCCTTATGTATTGAGGTGCTCCTATGTTGGGTGCATAAACATTTTAATTGCTATATCTTATTCTTGGATTGATCCTTTGATCGTTATGGAGTGTCCCTCCTTATCTTTTGTAACAGTCTTTATTTTAAAGTCTATTTTATGATACAAGTATTACTACTCCAGCTTTCTTTTGATTTCCATTTGCATGGAATATCTTATTCCATCCCTTCACTTTCAGTCTGTATGTGTCCCTAGATCTGAAATGGGTCTCTTGCAGACAGCATATATATGGGTCTTGTTTTTGTATCCACTCAGCCAGTCTGTGTCTTTTGGTGGGGGCATTTAATCCATTTATATTCAAGGTTATGATTGATATGTATATTCCTATTACCATTTTCTTAATTGTTTTGGGTTTGTTTTTGTGGGCCTTTTTCTTCTCTTGTGTTTCCCACTTAGAGAAGTTTCTTTAGCATTTGTTGTAAAGCTGGTTTGGTGGTGCTGAATTCTCTAGCTTTTGCTTGTCTGAAAAGCTTTTGACTTCTCCATCTAACCTGAATGAGATCCTTGCTGGGTAGGATAATCTTGGTTGTAGGTTTTTCCCTTTCATCACTTTAAGTATATCCTGCCACTACCTTCACTACCTTCTGGCCTGCAGAGTTTCCACTGAAAAATCAGCTGATAACCTTATGAGGATTCCTTTGTATGTTATTTTTTGTTTTTCCCTTGCTGCTTTTAATATTTTTTCTTTGAACTTAATTTTTGTTAGTCTGATTAATATGTGTCTTGGTGTGTTTTTCGTGGGGTTTATCCTGTTTGGGACTCTCTGTGCTTCCTGGCCTTGGGTGACTATTTCCTTTCCCGTGTTAGGGAAGTTTTCAACTATAATCTCTTCAAATATTTTCTCAGACCCTTTCTTTTCCTCTTCTTCTTCTGGGACCCCTATAACTCAAATGTTGGTGCATTTATTGTTGTCCCAGAGGTCTCTGAGATTGCTTTCAATTCATTTCATTCTTTTCTTTTTATTCTGCTCCTTGGCAGTTATTTCCACCATTTTGTCTTCCAGCTCACTTATTCGTTCTTCTGCCTCAGTTATCCTGTTATTGATTCCTTCTAGTGTATTTTTCATTTCAGTTATTATGTTGTTCATCTGTGTTCTTTAGTTCTTCTTGGTCTTTGTTAAACATTTCTTGTATTTCCTCAATCTGTGCCTCCATTCTATTTCTGAGATTCTGGATCATCTTTACTATCATTTCTCTGAATTCTTTGTCAGGTAGATTGCCTATTTCCTCTTCATTTATTTGGCCTTGTAGGTTTTTACCTTGCTCCTTCATCTATGACATATTTTTTTGCTGTCTCATTTTTTTTAAAATTTTTTTTTTATGAGTGGGATTGTGTTCCTGTCTTACTGGTTGTTTGGCCTGAGGTTTCCAACTCTGGGGTTTGTAGGCTATTGGGTAAAGCTGGGTCTTGGTGCTGAGATGAGGAACTCCATGAGACCTCACTCCAATGAATATTCCCTGTGGTCTGAGGTTCTCTGTTAGTCCAGTGGTTCGGACTCGGAGTTCCCACTGCAGGAGATTTGGCCCAACCCCAGGCTCGTGAACCAAGATCCTGCAAGCTGCCAGGGATGGCAAACAAACAAACAAGCAAAAAACAACAATAACAAGGTAAAAATATAATTAGACTAGGAAACTAACAGATATGTTAGGAAGAATATAAAAATAAAAACATAGATGAACAAACAATCGGAAGGTACAACAGTACCACAATAGTAAAAAAGAGGAGGAGGGGAAAAAAAAAGTTGGGAGGGGGAGGCTTTGGCTATGGAGGGCAGGGCCTAAGCAAGGGTGGGGTTTGGGCGGCAGGTGAGGCCAATGCTCAGGACCCACAGGGCTGGAAAAGGCCCTGGGGGCTGTGGGGAGTGGGGCTTAGGCTCAAGAAACAGAAGGGGCCCAGGCGTGCCCCCCACCCCTGGTCTCAGAGGACAGGGGACCTCACCTAGGAGCCCAGCAGGCTTCCTGGGCTCGGTGGGCGGGGCAAATACCCTCCTCTCCTCTCCTGCTCCTCTGGTCTGGGAGGGCCCCTCCTGCCTGCCTCTCCTGATCTCCTGGCCTCCCTCCTATGCCCCCAGGACTCACACAGGCTGGATGGGGCTTTGAAGGGAGGGTACCGGCCTGGGAGCTCAGCAGGCTCCCCGGCCTGAGCGGATCACCCTCCGCTCCTCTCCCGCTCTTCCTGGAGAGTCTCTTCCACCTGACTCTCCTGATCTCCCTGGCCTCAGGGGCACCGATCCTGTCTGGCCTCCACTTCTCCTCCCCCCCTCAGTCCCTCTACATCCTACTGGTTCACTTTGGGGTTCCTCCCATCTCCTTGGACATCAGAGTCCCTTACCAGTGGCCGGCAGGCACCCTAGATGTGCGGAAATGCTAACTCCACGTCTTTCCACACTGCCATCTTGACTCCGCCTCTTTGCACTGGTTTTAATATATGTAATCAAGATATAAAAACACACCTGTATGTGAGTATGAATATATACATTAGAATAGGATAGTCTATCTGTCCCCTAATAAGGCCTAGAAACAATAACACTGAAGCAGTATTGAGCACACTCAGCTGCCACATCTTGGTTTCTAAGTACCATTCTGTAAAACAAAACAAACCCAGGACTCCATGGAGAAATAGAGACTCTAGGGCTGGGTCAGGGAAAGTACAATATATACCTGGACATCTTGTGATAGAAAGTAAGGAAGTGCTCATAAAATAACAGGGCATGTCAAAAACACACAGGAGCCAAATTGACAATGCTCCCAATGGCTAAACCAGGGAAAACTTGGGCAAAACAAATAATTATAGTATTGGCTTATAACCTACAGAATAAAATAATTAGCCATGAGCCTGTTCTGATATAAACAACTGAGTAGATAAGTGGAGAAGAGACAGCTTTTCTTTACAGTACACCAATTAATAAACATATAAGGAGTAAGAGAAAGAAAAATTCAATATTAGGTAAGCATAACAGTAATCACTGTTGCAGATGAGAATGGATGATGAAATTAATGGGCGAAAATATGTTGAGAAACAGGATATTTGCTGCAGTCTCAGAGTACCTTTCTCAGGATGCTTACTAATTACAAGGACTAAAATAATTTTACGATGGAGAAACTTGTCAGACATCACCTCAACCGTGTTATCAAAGTAATAGCCCCCAGCTGACATGGTGTAGTCTGTGATAAGATGCACTTAGGAGGGCACATCACTTCTGTGGTCTTCATTTCCAAACTGAAAACTTCAATATAATCATGAAAAAACATCAACCATACCCAAGTTGAAGGTCATTCTATAAAATAAGTGGCCTAGGATCCTCAAAAAGTTTCAAGGTCTTGAAAGACAAAGAATAACTAAGGCGTTGTTATAAAATTGGGAGAAACTAAGAAAACCTGACAATATAATAAATGCAATGTGGATTGGATCCTGAAACAAAAAAAAGTACATGAGTGGGAAAGCTGGTCAAGTTAGAAAAGGGCCAGTAGACGAGTTAATAGTATCTTGATTTTTTAAAAATTAAAGTATACTTGATTTACAATATCGTGTTAGTTTTGTAATAGCAGTGGGTCAGGCAAGAGCTATAGCAGCCCCGCTCAGCCATTGGTCAGTGCAGCAGTGGGCCCCTCCCCCCAGCAAGCGACTGTTAGCAACTGTCAACCACTGACCTGTTAGTGGTCCTGCTCAGCCCTTGGTTGGTGCCACAGTGGGCCCTTCCCCCCCTTCTGTATAAAAGAAGCCCGAATTCGGACGGAGGGAGGATGGGTTTTTTTTGAGGCGCTAGTCTGCTATCTTCTCAGTCTGCTAGCTTTCCGATTAAAATCATTCCCTGTTCCCACAACTCCTCTCCCGATTTATTGGCCTGTTGGGCAGTGAGCAGAACGAGGTTGGGCTTAGTAACAGTTTCAGGTATACAGCACAGTGATTCAGTTTTATTTATATATACATTTTCAAATTCCTTTCCCTTATAGGTTATTACAAAATATAACTCTTGCTTGACTGCTTTTCCTTTGTTTCTGTATTCCCTCCGTTCTCTAATAAGTAACTGTGCCTGCTCCTTGGGATTCTGGGAAGGCCTAGGAAACTAAAGCCTTTATTTCTACAAACAAGAAATGGGGTACACGGAGGGGCTTTTGTACCAGGTAAGGCCCCACAGGGTCCTGCTGGCTTTCAACCTCAGCCAGTGTCTCTGCACCAGGCAAACAAACCTGGTTTGGTCACACCATTTTACACATGAGCAAACTGAAACTCTGAAAAATTAAACGATTAGCAAAAAGTCACACAGACTTTCTAGAGCTCAGAAAAGTCAACAAAACACCCACAGAGTTGCGTGAGGCAAATCCCATAACCACAGGGAGAAACAACTTTGCAGGAGAAGTCCGCCAGACATATACATGATGACACACTGACCCACGTGTCTCCAGCGACCACTTCCACCCGGCACTCTCAGAAGGCCCCTCCCCCTCCACCGCCCGGGAAGCCTTACCAGGTAACGCAAAACCAACGTACTCTATGCGCCTGCGCAGTCTTCCCTCATCCGGCCCCGCGGGCACAAAGCCACGCCCCCAGGGACGACGGCGTGCATGCGTGTCTGTCACTCGCGGATGCCTTCACTCCTCCAGAGACCTAGTGCGCGGAGGCCCGGAAATTCCGCCCCCTAGGGGGCCAGGATCCCACTGCATTCTTGTCTCCTGGAGCACGGAGGTGAGACTGCGCATGCTTGCGCACACGGAGGCTTCGCCCACTTCCAGGAGCCACCGCGGCGCGCGGGCGGTGTCGGGAGACGGGCACCTCTGGTCGCTGAGGCGTTTGAGGCGCTTCGCTTGCGTTCATGGAAGCTCCTCCATTCTTGGACCGTTTTTCTCTTGCTACACAGGCCGGCGGGGCTGTCTCAGGGTAGGGTCGCATGGGGCGGGGCGGCCGCGGCTCGGAACCGCTCCAGGGTGGGGTGGCCCGGGAGCTGGGCGCCGGGCTGACCGGACGTCCGGGTCTGTGGGTTGGGAGGCCGCCCGAGTGGGAGAGTCGAAAGTAGTGCGGGCGTTATCAGTATGTTGATGTTTATGAAAAAAACTCGTGTGTGTGTGTGTGTGTGTGTGTGTGTGTGTGTGTGTATGCATGCGTACGGAGAGTATTATTAAAGTCATTATCGTTATTTGTATTAACTTTTATTAATTCCATCCCCGAGTAGGCGACTGAGGCATTATTGAAAAAGGCCCGTTTCATACTTGGGAACCAGCACTGCTCACTAAACAAAGCTGTATTTTGACAGTGAGATCTTTCTTGGAGTTCAGAAATGGGTAGAAGTCAGCTCAGCATTCCCGGTCTTGCGGGAGAGGGAAGGAAATGTCACGTTCTGGGACCCGCAGGAGCTCTTGGTTCTTGGGCCTGACCACCAAGTGAGGATCCTTGGCTTCCTGCAGGAAAGAATAAACAGTGAGCCAAAGAAAAGAGAACGTGAGATTATTCAGAGAGTCACACACTGGGAAGGCAGAATGCTTACCACCTTGGAAAGTGAGAGCGGGCCCCAGGGCATGGGGTGGTTGTTTTTTACAGACTGAATAATTTTATATGCTGATGAGTGGGAGGAATAGTCTTGTTTTGGGGAAAAGTGGAGATTTCCCAGGAATTGGGCCACTGCCCACTTTTTGGCCTTTTATGGTCTGCCTTGGAACTGTCATGGCATTAGGGGGAGTGATTTTTTAGTAGTATAACGAAGGTGTAATGGGCTAATGGTTAATGACAGGACTGTTGTGGAATCCACCTTGGCTTCAGCCGGTTCCAGCTGGGTTTATCTGTCCTCGCAGCTGCACCACTTCTTCATTTATCCAGCGGCTGTGTCCTGCCCCTCTCCCTCCTGTCTCACCAGTACTCCGTGCTTCCTCTGCGAGAGACCCTCCAAAGTGGACATTACAAGTAAGGTTTTGTTTTATCTCAGTTAACCGCAACATCATGTTTCTTAAGTTCTGGAAACATCTAGCTTTTCCTGTTATAAAACAAAATTCAACCTAGCAAGTTTTTTTTTTTTTAACATCTTTATCGGAGTATAATTGCTTTACAATGGTGTGTTAGTTTCTGCTTTATAACAAAGTGAATCAGTTATACATATAGCCCCATATCTCTTCCCTCTTGTGTCTCCCTCCCTCCCACCCGACCTAGTAAGTTTTAATTGGCTTTATTCAACAATTCATGAATGGGCCTGCATCCCATCAAACAACTAGAAGGGCACTCTAGGGAGTGGTATAAAATGGAAGGCTTTTAGAGAAAGGAGGGTGGGGCAAGGAAGTCGTTAGCCAAGAAAGAGAGAGAGAGAGAAACAGAAAGAAGAAAGAAGGATTGATTGATTGATTGTTTGTTTGGGGCCAAGATCTTTTGGTGGGGAAGGAAATACAAATGTTTTACCATGCAGATTGCCTTTTCTGTGGGGGAGGAACTTGTGTGACATTACCTCATTGGTGATGACCAGAAAATTCCAAACTGGTTGATTAAGATTACGTTTTGGGGGGGACTTCCCTGGCAGTCCACTGGTTAAGAATCTGCCTTCCAGTGCAGGGGATGCTGGTTCAAGCCCTGGTCAGGGAACTAAGATTCCACATGCTGTGGAGCAATTAAGCCCGAGCACCTGCATGCTGCAATGAAAGATCCCATGTGCCCCAACTAAGACCCAATGCAGCCCAAAAAAAGAGAGAAAGATTACGGTTTTTTGGGAAAGACTGAAACTAATTAAGTTAGGTGTTAGGTCTAGGTTTGGTATTTTGGGCTTTAGCACAAGTGACGCCATTTTGGGCCTGTGGTGTTTCTCTTTAACGGGTCTCATGAAACTTGCTTGGACAATAGAGGCTGACACAGGGGCAAGGTCCAGGCCCTTTCATTCCAGCAGGAGATGAGACTCTAAGTGTCCCCTTTCTCAGTGTCCCTTTCCTCTACTTTAAATGTTCATTTTTCATTCAGTGAATTAGTCTGAATGTCTACTGTGACCAGTCTTCTTCTAAACACCTTTGGGGTCAAAAATATGTTTCCTAGAGACTCTTCGTCTTCTTGAAAGAGAAGTGAATTCTCAGTCGTCTTTGACCTTCTTCTCAGCCTTGGGATTGAGAGGAAGTAAGGTAGAAAATACTTTTGGTTGTTTCAGTCCTGGTAATGGCATAGCCTGCCTTTGAAAAATTTAGGCGATAGGAATGTGATTGGTATCTTGAGCACGGAGGTCCACTTTATCAGGATGAGGACATTTACTACGGCACTATAAAAGATGAAGTGTGGGATTGTGGGATCCTGTTTGAGGTTGATAGCTGAAGCAGGAGACAGGCTTCATCTGTGGAAATACCTTATCAGCTTTGTGTAAATGAGGAGCAAGACAGTAAGCCCCAAAGAAGATTGGCGAGCTAGCTCTGTTTCCTGGAGGAGGGCTCTGTGCAAGGTGGTTTCATGTGCTCTGAATTTCTATGTGGTACAAGCAGATTTGATTCTTTCCCCTCTGAATGTTGATAGCAAGCCATTTTTATTTTGTAAAACAGATTTTTTTCTTCTCAAAGAGGAAACTCCTATTTCCTTTCTTTTAGGAAAAGAAGCGGTATTTTCTCTACATATGCTATTGAGTCATATTATTCATGCAGTTACTAAATTGTATTTAAAGAGAAAACTATAAAAATATTTCAACAGTCTTTTATATATATAAATATATATGTATATACATACATATACACACATACCATACAGAAAAAAAATTTTTTGACCATTTTATTCTTGTTTCTTTCTGCGTTTTATTTTGACCACTTGAAATATTTATGCCTAAGGCTTTTTTAACCAATACACCTTATCCCTTTCATTCCATGCTACTCTTACTCTTTTGATATTTTTGTAAGTTATTGTTGTAATCGAAATACAACTTACAAATAATAAAACACAGGTATTAACTGTGCAGTTTCACTATTGAGTATAGCCCTGTAACCGCCACTAAAATCAAGATAGATTTCCATCACTCCTGAAAGTTCCTTCATGCCTGTTTTCCTACCCTCACTCTCAGAGGAAATCGCTTTCTTGTTTTTACAGCAGTAGATTTGTTTGCCCCCGCCCCCCCCCCCCGCTTGTTTTCTTTTTTTTAACTTCATATAAATGGAACCAAGCAGTGTGTATGTTTGTGTGTGTCTGGCTTCATTCATTCAGCGTCTGTTTTTTGAGATTCCTTGATGATGTCTATTAGTTTAGTTTTTACTGAGTAGTATTCTGTTGTGTTAATATACTACAGTCTGTTTATGTGTATTCCTGTTGATAAACATTTGGAATGTTTCTGGATTTTTGGGCTATTATGAATAAAACTATGAATATTCTTATACATGCCTTTTGTGATACTTTAGAAGATGTAATAGTTATGGAAAAAATACTGGATCTTAAGAGTATCAAGAAAAGTTGTTCATTAAAATAGTATAGTTTGTCTAATCGATGGTGATAGGACTCAGGATAATGAGAGGTGCTAGTGTCTAGAAGGGGGATACAAGGAAACTCGCAGGTACTGGTACTGCTCTATTTCTTACTCAGGGTTCTCCTTACGTGGGTGTATTGTGAAAACTCACGTACACTTAATGTTTTGTGACCCTTTTGGTGTACATTTACATTAAACAAAAATCTCTAAAAATAGGGCAGTCACTCACTCACTCATAATGAAGATTTCTTAAACCCCACATTTAAATGAGAAAAGGAAAACTTTTTATTTTTTTCTACTGGGATAATAAGTGCATCCATAGCACACTTTTAATGGTCATTTTTTTAAAAAGTGTTGTGTGGTTATTGTTGAGGGTTAGGAAATAAGTGTCATCTGTAATTATACAACTCAGAACCACTTTTCATATTTCATAAAAATGAAAATATTTGATGTTTTTATATTCACAGTTCTCTTTTACATTGTCTCTTTGTATGTGTAAGTTTATGAACTGCTGTTCTTTACATAGATATATAGATTTTTGATGACAAAGTGGTATTAATAATTTAATGGTTGCAAACTCTAAATTTACTAAAAACCATTGATTTATATACTTTAAAATGAGTTTTCTGGTTTTCACAGTATACCCCAGTGAATCTATTAAAAATAAATAACATTTGGTAAAAGGTAAAAGTGTTAATGTATTTCTGCTACCATGGGGGTACCCATGGGGGTATCAAGTTAACACAACAGAAGAAAGCAGTTTATGTGTTGCAGCTAAACTTTGCTTATCACTGCGGTGCAGAGATCATTCCACGTTCAACAGTAACTTTCAATGGCCTTATGTACTGTTAGTACAAACAGATGGTGCAGACAAGGCGTATCTGGAAAGGACAGACAGACACAGCACAGGGAAGTCATAGTGGTTGAAATCACCGTGAGTCATAGTTGTGTTAGGATTCAGTGAAGTCTCGGGTTATTGGAAAGGGAAACTAGCCATGAGCTAGGCAACCTCAGTCCATCCCCTCACTTATTCCCCATAAGTAGCTAAGATGAAACCTGATTAATTGCATCTGTTGCAGGCCCTGATGGAGGTGGGCAGGGTGAAGTAATAACACATCTGCTGAAGATTTCAGAGGCAGGTTGTCTCTAACTTTTATTGCTACATAACAAACGACCTAAAAGGCAGTTGCTAGAACAAGAACCATTTTGTTATTTCCCATGATTCTGTGGATGAGGAATTTGAACTCGGTAAGATGGGAATGATTTGTTTCTGTTTCCAGTGATGCCTGCTGGGGCTGGAACACCTAAGATGGCCTCTTCATTCACATGTGTGGTACTTAACCCCAGAATAGCTGGGATCCTTTGTCTCAGGCTCTATTTTTGCTGCCAGCTGGGTTCCTTGGCTTTATTCCATGTGGTCTCAGAACCTGTCCCTCTTCCCTTGGCCTTTTCAGATGGCCTTTCCAGTGTGATGACTGGACTTCTTGCCCTGAGCTTCCACGAGGGCAAAACAGAAGATGCCAAGTCTTCTTACACTTTTGGCCTGGAGCTGGCACAGTGTCACTTCTGTCATATTCTGTTGATTAAAGCCTCCAACCCAGATTCAAGGAAGAGGGACTATTTCATTTTTGTAAAAAAGTCTATTATCCTGATACTCATCCTGAAGATCCACTAAAAGGAATCTACTTTAGGTTAAAGTAGAGTTGATCATGAGTGACTTCCAACAAAGTCAGGGTGTGCTCATGTGATGCATATGTAGGATTCTAGAAACAACTGTGATAAGTATTGGATTCTTTTTATTCATCCTGTTTATCTTGAACTTTCTCCTTATCATTAAGTATTTTTCTACACCAAATTTTTAAGAAACAGGTAGTGTTTCACAGTATTGCTTTAGCTAAGCTGCTTTTGAGACACAGAGTCCTGAATTAGTTCCTTGACATGCCTCCCAGCTTCCAATCTGTTACCTGGGCTCTTTTAAGAAATTGTCATTTCAGGGATCAGAGACATTCAAAGATGTGGCCATTGGCTTCTCCAAGGAAGAATGGGGATTCCTGACTCCCTCACCGAGAGCTTTGTGCATAATTCTGGTGCTGGAGAATTATCAGAATATGGTCTGGCTGGGAAGTACATCCAGCCCTTAATTCAGCATGTGATCGTGGGTGCGTCTTCTGTTTCTATTGAGAATCTTTGGTGAGGCTCTGAATTTCCATAAATTGTACAAATTGGAATGAGCAGCTTCCTTTATCCCATCTGCCAAATATTCTTCTAAACTTTTTTTGTTGTTTTATCAGGCCTCTATCCTGATTACGGTGTGGCCATGTCAGTACTTGAGCAACCACAACATGGCCACTTCTTTCTGCTTATTATCACAGGCCTTTCTAAGTCTGATATAATTTTACTTATTGGAGCATGGGAAATTGCCTTGGATAATAGGGAAGGAAGAGATAAGACTCCCATTGCCAGGTGGCTAAGAGGAACCAAGTATGGGTAAGCCGTGCATATCGTAGGCCATCTGGTTCTAGAGGGCATAGCACTTTTAAGATGTGGAAGATGCTCCCTTCACATGTTTCAGACACATGTAGAAATTGAGGCTTCTCTAATTTGACTTCCTTTCGGGACACTGATCACCTGCTGTGATCACCCAACACTTACATTGACTTGTGTAAATGTCTGCAGCCTCAGACACACCTGTAGGTGTGTCTTTCCTCCTTATATCTGTGGCAAGGTTCTTTGAAATTCCTGATCCTGATTCTCACCAGCACATCCTTCTTTTTGCATTTGGTCTTATATAAGGCTCTGTAGTTTTACAAAATACTATTCTTTGATACTGCTGTTTCTTTCTTATAAAATGACCTATCTGTTTGATTGTGTGAATGGATGTATTTGTTGAGCATTTATTCACTAACTTTTTAAAAGAAATTTATTTTATTGAAGTATAGTCGACTTACAATGTTGTGTTAATTTCTGCTGTAGAGCAAAGTGATTCAGTGATATATATATATATACTCTTTTTCATATTCCTTTTCATTATGGTTTATCCCAGGATATTGAATATAGTTCCCTGTGCTATATGTAGGCTCTTGTAGTTTATCCATTCTCTATATAATAGTTTGCATCTGCTAATCCCAAACTCCCAATCCTTCCCTCCCCAACTCCCCCTCAGCAACCACAAGTCTGTTCTCTGTCTGTGAGTCTGTTTCTGTTTCATAGATAAGTTCATTTGTGTCATTTTTTTTTTTTTTTTGGCGGTACGCGGGCCTCTCACTGTTGTGGCCTCTCCCGTTGCGGAGCACAGGCTCCGGATGCGCAGGCTCAGCGGCCATGGCTCACGGGCCTAACCGCTCCGCGGCATGTGGGATCTTCCCAGACCGGGGCATGAACCCGTGTCCCCTGCGTTGGCAGGCAGACTCTCAACCGCTGCGCCACCAGGGAAGCCCCATTTGTGTCATATTTTAGATTCCACATATAAGTGATATCATATGGTATTTATCTTTCTCTTTCTGACCTACTTCACTTGTATGATAATCTCTAGGTCCATCCATGTTGCTGCAAATGGTATTATTTCATTCTTTTTTATGGCTGAGTAATATTCCATTGTGTATATGTACCACATCTTCTTTATCCATTCATCTGTTGATGGATGTTTAGGTTGTTTCCATGTCTTGGCTTTTGTAAATAGCTAACTTTTTTTGTTTTTTTTAAACTGGCCATGTGTTTTCGGCCCGCAAGATCACCCTGCCTAATGATCCACTAGGCATAGTCACAGGACTTTGCGTATAGTTGTATTCATGGCTGTGAAGTTAGGGAATAGCCAATAAAACCACCCTCATTTCTGATACCAGTTGCATATTTAGGGGTCCCCAGGATCACCTTCAGGTTTGATACTTCACTAGAAGGACTCACAGAACTTACTAAAAGCTTTTATACTCCTGGTTACAGTTTATTAGAGTGAAAAGATACATATTAAAATCAGCCAAGGGAAGAGACCCATGAGGCCAAGTCCAAGACGGCTCTAGGTAGATGCAGAGCTTCTATTTGTTCTCTGACAGTGCAGTCATGGACAGTGTAAACTCCTCCCAGCAATGACGTATAACAGTATGTTCAGAGTATGGCCAGCCAAGGAAGCCCTCCTGACCCTAGTTGTCCATTCTTTATTGGGGCTCTGTCACACAGTCACGGTGGGTTGCTTATGTGGCCCACCTCACTCTCTAGTCCCTCTGGAGATCACACTGATACTGTGATACAGATCCCCACCATAAGTCACATTGTTTGACTGTCTGGTGTGGTCCATATTCCCTACAGTAAACAGATACTTTTATCAGGCAGGACATTCCAAAGTGTCAGAGATTACCTCCCAGGAGCTGAGGGCAAAGGCTAGATCTCTCTTTTGGAAACATTAAGTTCCTTACGACACTACAGCTAAGATTTATTTTAGCAAAATGATATAAAGCAAGATCCGCAAAGGGAAAAGGCTCATGGGGTAAAGTCTGGAGGAAACCGTGTGCAAGCTTCCAAGAGTCCTCTCCCAGTGGAATCACATAGGATGTGCTTAATTCTTCTAGCCAAAATTGGTGACTAGTGTGAGATGTTTTCTCCTGGACAACATTAGAGACTCAGTGTCTAGGGATTTCACTGGAGGCTGGTTGCGAGGTACCCTCTGCATAGTACATGCTAGAATTCTAGATTTTTGGAAGATGGCGTTCAGCATAAGCTACATTGTTTGCACAAATAATTTAGGCACAATAAGCCACTTTTATTAGTTCTAAGAATGGCAGGAACCCTCCCGAATTCCAAGTTCCTAGAGACCAGTCAGGGCCCACCTTGCAATCAGGCCTTTCTAAGGACAGCATTCTCAGGTCTGCCTATGCTAATTCTTTTCTGAGTTTGTTTAAAAGTTTAGAAATTTTCGGGCCTCCCTGGTGGCGCAGTGGTTGAGAGTCCGCCTGCCGATGCAGGGGATACGGGTTCGTGCCCCGGTCTGGGAGGATCCCATATGCCGCGGAGCGGCTGGGCCCGTGAGCCACGGCCGCTGGGCCGGCGCGTCCGGAGCCTGTGCTCCGCAACGGGAGAGGCCACAACAGTGAGAGGCCCGCATACCGCAAAAAGAAAAAAAAAAAAAAGTTTAGAAATTTTGAATTATCTTACATTTGAATTGGTGGAGGGGGGATTAAGACTTGTTTCCAAAAACCTTGTGCAAAGTAGGAACTATAATTAGAAGGATCAAAATTGATATGTGGGAGTGAATATAGTTTTAGTTTCAAAATTTGGTGATGTTTAAGTTGATAGAAAGTAAGGAAATGGAGCACATTTGTGATGTATTTATTGAGGAATCACTGAGATTGAAGTATAGCTTGAACTGTAAGTTGGAAATGTATAACTGGGTCTTAGTAGATGAAACTCAAGATCAGAGATGTATGTGTATAGATGCACATCTCTGATCTTGAGTTTCATCTACTAAAGGTCTTTGTTGTGGTGACAGAGCCTTAGGAGTGGAAGAAATGGATTCTCTATGGATAGCAGAGAAGCATTGATTAGTTGGTAGTAGAGAAACGAGAAAGTCCTGTGTTGTAGTTCCAAGGCCTGCTATGGGAAGAGATGAATTTAGACACCTAGCTCACCTGACACCAGACCTGCTGGCACCTTGATCTTGGACTTCCCAGACTCCAGAACTATGAGAAATAAATGTAAGCCACCCAGTCATGGTATTTTGTTTTAGTGAGTCCAAGCTAAGACATCTATCTGCAAAAAACCTACAGCAGACATCATTTATGGTTGCTTTTCTTCTAAGATCAAGAAAAAGACAAGGAAGTTTGTTCTCACTGCTTGTATTAAACATTGTCCTGGAGGTTTTAACCAGTGCAATAACGCAAGAAAAAGAAACAAAAGGCAGACTGGAAAGAAAGCAGTAAAACTGTATTTGTGAGTGACATGATTACATAGAAAGTCCTATGTATTATACAAAAAATTACTTTAAAAATAAATGTTTATCAAGGTTGAAAAATATAAGATCAATATATAAAAACCAATTACAGGGCTTCCCTGGTGGCGCAGTGGTTGAGAGTCCGCCTGCCGATGCAGGGGACATGGGTTTGTGCCCTGGTCTGGGAAGATCCCACATGCCGCGGAGTGGCTAGGCCCATGAGCCATGGCTGCTGAGCCTGCGCATCCAGAGCCTGTGCTCCGCAATGGGAGAGGCCACAACAGTGAGAGGCCCGCGTACCGCAAAAAAAAAAAAACAAAAAACAAAAAACAAACAATTACGTTTCTATATACTAGCATTAAAAATCAGAAATTGAAATTAAAATACTTATTAAAATAGCACCAAAAAATGAAATACGTAAAAGACCTGTACACTAAAGACTACAAAACACAGTTGAGAGAAATGTTGAAGAAATACAGAGATATGTTTATGCATTGGAAATCCCAATATTGTTAAAACATCAGTTCTCCCAGAATTCGTTTGTAAATTGAACAACATCTCAGTCAAAATCCCTGTAGCCTTTTTAATAGAAATCAACAATCTGATTCGACCATTCATATGGAAATGCAAAAGTTGAATAGTCAAAGCAGTTTTTATTTTAAGTGTTTTTTTTTAAATTTATTTTTTGGCTGCTTTGGGTCTTCATTGCTGTGTGTGGGCTTTCTCTAGCTGCAGCGAGCAGGGGCTACTCTTTGTTGCAGTGCGTGGGCTTCTCATTGTGGTGGCTTTTCTTGTTGTGGCGCACGGGCTTCAGTAGTTGTGGTGCGTGGTCTCAGTAATTGTGGCATGCGGGCTCTAGGGTCCACAGGCTTCAGTAGTTGTGGCACACAGGCTTAGTTGCTCTGTGGCATGTGGGATCTTCCCAGATCAGGGATCAAACCTGTGTCCCCTGCATTGGCAGGCGGATTCTTAACCACTGCACCACCAGGGAAGTCCCAAAGCAATTTTGAAAAAGAGTAAAGTTGGAGGGCTTACATTACCTGACTTCAGGACTCATAAAGCTACAGTCATCAAGAGAGTATTGGCATAAAGACAGAAAAAGGTTAATGGAACAAACTAGAGTCCAGAAATAAACCTGTACCTATATGGTCAATTGATTTTTTTTTGAAAAAGAAGCAAAGGCAATCCAGTGTAGAATGGAAAGTGTTTTATCAATTGATGCTGGAACAACTGGATATCTATATGCAAAAAAAAAAAAACCAACCAACCAACTTTGATCCATCTCTTGCAGCGTGTACAAAAATTGACTCAAAAATATGATAGAGCTAAATGTAAAACCTATAACTACAAAACTTTTAGGAGAAAATATTTGTGGCTTTAGGTTAGGCAAAGGTTTCTTTTGATATGACACCAAAAACACAATTCATAAAAGATAAAAATGATAAATAATGACCTCATCAAAAATCAAGACTTTCTACTCCTCAGAACATACTCCTAAGATGAGAAGATAACAGCCTAGAAAAAAATTGCATTTCACACATGTGAAAAGGGATTTGATCTGGAATCTATAAAGAGCACTCAAAGCTCAAAAGAAAGCAAACAAACCAACTTTACATGGGCCACAGATTTGAACAGGTATTTCATTAAAGATTAACTGATGGCAAATAAGTACATGAAAACATGTTCAATGTTAGTCATTAGGGAAATGCAGATTAAAACCACAGTGAGATACCACCACGCATATTAGCATACATAAAATAAAAAGATTGTCCACATACCAACATTATGATATGGAATAAATGTTGGAAAGGATATTGTTTGTAGGCATGTCAAGGTATATGTTAATATAAAAATATACTTGGAAGGAATAATGTCAGTGTATTAGAAGTATCTTTCACATAATTATACAAGATTATATATGCAATTGACTGATTATATTATAGCCACTTAAACATTCTGTTGGTATAGTGAAGAAGAACAGTTGTCACAGATCAAGAATAACTGAAACCGTAATAACTGATTGCTGTAATGACTTCATTCTGATCTTGTCAATTATTTATCCTAAAACCTAGCAAAAGTTGGAAATAAAGAATATTGCCTTCTCTCTTTAGAAATTTTCACAGAATATATATGGTTGGAAGACTAAAGCAAAAAGAAGAAAAATTATATTGATGTCGTTCACGATGTAACAGAAGAATTTAAGAAGCATATATTTCAAGGACTATTAACATTATTTCCTACAAAACAAAAACAAAATAATACATTTTAGGACTGCAAGCAGTTATTTCAAGATTCATGCTTAAAGATTTCAGAGGTGCTTAAATACAAACTTTAAAAATAAAGCAAAACACTGATATTATGAAATTTTCCTTTTTATACTTGACTGAAGGAAACCTCAAAAGTAATGTTGTCATTTGGATATAGAAGAAGACATAGTTAGGACTGGTCTTGAGACACAGGTTAAACTTGCTTAGCTAAAGTTTTGTTCAGTTCTCTTCCAAGGACAGCCTTTACAAACATTTGTATAAGTTATGTAAAAATTGAGAAATGTAGCTTTCTACTCATCTTTTTAAATTTCCATTTTAAAGAAGGCTGAGTAAAAGAAGACATTCCACATTTTCTAAAGAAAATGCATATGTTCAGGTGATTCTAAGTTCTTATTTTTTGTGGTTAATAATTATTTTTAAGGATCACATTCTGATTCTACCTATGTCATCATACCATTCTTCAATGCAAGGATTAAGTAATTTTAAAATATTTTCCTTTTAGTTAATCTGTGTAAACTGTGGAAGGATAATCAAACTTGGAAATAGATACGTTCTACTAAATACCTGAAAAATAATCTTCTAGTTTAAAAAATACTAATGAATATATTACTGGTTTAAAAATATTTCCATTTTAAAGAGAAAAAACTAAGATGTATTAATATGCATCTTATGACTTTTTAAATTTAAATTCACAATTAACATGTAGAAAAGTAGCTGGCTTTCATAGGTACTCAACATTTTTTTTGTAATTTGGGAGGTTGAGGACATCTGCAAATCTTGGTTTCTGTTTATATGTTGAAATTATTCAAGATTCAGAAAAGGAGCTGATGAAATCTGCATGTTTTCAAACTTGGAAATTTGTATCATAGATATTTTCTATACACTTATAGTTTGGTAAATCTTTGCTCTTAACAACTGATAATACTACAGTTAAAAAAACACAAGTGGATTCCCTATAAAATCTGTCCTTTTCTAATATTCAGTCAACTCTGGAAAACTTAGTTTTTTCTTTATAGGAAGTGAAGTATATCTAAATTTGAAATTTATTGGTATCAAAAATGTAAAGCACGCAACCTTATTTTTGAATACTCTTTATGTGTGTTATTACATCCTTGTTTTTTTTTTTGTTTGCTTGTTGACATCCTCATTTTTAACAATACTGTAGCATACTTTTACGAAATTTATAAGTGCTTATATTTTCTTTTTAAAGAAAAGGCTTCAAGGTTAATAAAACCTACTTCTCTGTTTAAATTTCAATTAATTTTTTTCTTAATTCTGTCTGTTGGTGAGTTATGTTCATTTTCTACCTTCTCGAGGTCTCTGGTTCACTTATTATTTACATTGTTTGCAGTTTTCTTATCTATAAATGCATTTAAAGTAACCTTGAGTATAGATATGGTCACATCCCATGGGTTTTGTTTTATACTGCTCATTCACTTCATCGTGCTTTCACTGTTTTCACTGAAGGGGAAAATATTAGGTAGTATGTAACATAAATATTTTGTTAATGTCTAACTTATTACATTTTTACCTGAGCTATAGCCCTATATGATTGGTTACAAACTTCTCCACACCTTCCTCAACTTGATAGTTAAATGTTTAACTGTTGTTTTTAAATGTGTGGTGTTTTATTCACTGTGTATTTTCTGATGCACAATAAATGATGAATGGGGTTTTTTGTTTGTTTGTTTGTTTTGCGGTACGCAGGCCTCTCACTGTTGTGGCCTCTCCCATTGTGGAGCACAGGCTCTGGATGCGCAGGCTCAGCAGCCATGGCTCACAGGCCCAGCCGCTCTGTGGCATGTGGGATCTTCCTGGACCAGGGCATGAACCCGTGTCCCCTGCATCGGCAGGCAGACTCTCAACCACTGCGCCACCAGGGAAGCCCGGGGATTTTTTTTTAACTTACATTCTTCAAATATGAATTTTCTGATTAAAAGAGACTTATGGCTAAAGAACTTCCCACATACCTGACATTCACAGGATTACTTTCTCTTTTGCTTTCTTTTATGTAAGTTAGAATTAGCTTAAACTAAAGGGTTTCCAAAATTTCTCTACTTTGATGGTTGCTAGCCAGGATGAATTTTCCAGTTACTAATGATTGACAGGTAGTGTTGGGAAGCTTTGCTACATTATCATATTAATATGGTTTTTAATGTTGAATGTGATGGTGATGAATCTGCTGATGAATGTAACATGAGTTGAACCAAAAAGCGTTTCCACATTTCACAAGGTTGTACATAATTACCTGATGTTCCTTGAGGAATGAGACCAGTGAAGTCTTTGCTTCACTTATTTATAGGATATTTTCCATAGCATGAATTCCTTAAAGTTGAGGAAGATGAGAGTGCCCGAAGGCTTCCCACATTTCTTACATACATTAGGAATGAATTTTCTTATGTCGAGTAAGTTGTGAGCACTGACTAAATGCTTTCCCACATTCCTTGCATTCATAAGGCTTCTCACCAGTGTGAATTATCTGGTGTTGTTTAAGCTGTGAGCCCTGCCTAAAGGCCTTCCCACATTCATTACATTTATAGGGTTTCTCACCAGTATGAATTCTTTGGTGGTGGTTAAGCTGTGAGCCCTGCCTAAAGGCTTTCCCACAAACCTTACATTTGTAAGGTTTCTTACCAGTATGGATCCTCTGATGTTGAGGAAGATATGAACGATGGCCAAAGGCCTTTCCACATTCATTACATTTATATGGCTTCTCACCAGTATGGATTCTTTGATGTTCATTAAGTTGTGTGATACCTCTAAAGGCCTTTCCACATTCCTTACAGACATAGGGCTTTTCTCCAGTATGAATTCTCTGATGTTTAATAATCAGTGATAAGTAACTGAAAGCTTTTCCACATTCAGTACATTGATAGGGTTTTTCACCAGTATGAGTTCTGTGATGTACGTTAAGTTGTGAGAGCCGAACAAAGGTTTTTCCACAATCCATACATTCATAGGGTTTCTCACCAGTATGAATTCTCTGATGTCTGGTAAAGAGTGAGACAGAACCAAAGGCCTTTCCACATTCTGTACATTCATAAGGTCTTTCCCCACTATGAGTTTTCTGATGTTGAGGAAGATAGGAACGGCGATGGAAAGCCTTCCCACATTGCTGACATTCATAAGATTTCTCACCAGTATGAATTTTCTGATGACTAAGAAGACATTTCTTCTGCCAAAAACCTTTTCTACATTCATTACACACATAGGGTCTACTTCCAGGTGGAATGTTATGAAGCAGGTTATGGGATGTTTGCTGTCTCAAAGCAGGTATTTCTTCATGAGTGATTATGACTTGACTGGAACCTCCTTCCTCATTTCTGTGATATGTTTCAAATGTGCCTTCACATTCCCAGTCATCTTGGAAACTGGGGTTCTCAGGATCTTTGTTTATAAATTTTTCCGTTTTCTCCCATTGGGATACCTGATCTGAAAAATAATGAAAAAGCAGAGATGCTTAATCCCTGGTGTCAGTTAGAGCTTCTTTAGTAGAAACAGTTTTAAACTGAAAATAATGCTTATGAAAAAAGTAAGTGTTCCATACAGCTCCCAAATGTGACTAAGCAGTTCCTGTTCTCCAAAATCCCCAGAGTTCCTGCTTTAGCAGGAAGGATCCAGCCAATCAGCAGTGCATGCCTGAAACATTGATGGGATACTAGGTGGGCTCTGACCTGGAAGAGCTGCCCCCCTGGCTGCAAGGACCAGACACAACCTCATCAGAGCAGCACGCAGGATGAGGTTGGGTGCCCTTGGCCAAGGAGCAGTGCACAAGCCCAAACCAGGAGCAAGAACAAGATAACAGCATATATTGAGAGAGAACATAAGTATGGCTTAAAATGCATCAAGAGATCAAGGAAGAAACAAAAATCTTAACTGCTGAAAGGAAAACAAACCAAAGGACACTGACAAAGAACTAAATAGAAATTCTAGCAATTGAAAGTACAGTGACTGTAGTTAGTTTTGTCAACTGGCATTCAGTATCCATTCCCACCTCCTAGTTGGCCTTCCTCTACTTAGGCTGGGAAAGTAATTTTCCAGCTCCTGGCACTGAGGACTCTGAAGGGGACTAAGTTTCCACCCTTTAGGTGCACTTGTGTGATATTCAGATGATACAAGCAACATTTTCTGCTGCTTTGGCTATCAAAAGGTGGTTGCTGGCCTCTTCACTCCAGTTTCAAAGTACGTGTGGCGGCAGTGGTGGTGGTTTCATCGCCTTACTTTCTGATCCCAGATCATAGCTAAGGCAATGTGCACTTGGAGGTGGTGGTCCTAGTGGCAGCTCCTGCGTCTCTACATCTTGGCTGTGGCTGAGGTAGCACATCTTCCAAAGATTCAGTGTTGCCACGTTCTGGAAGGCATTTCTGGAGAGCCAGCTCCTGTAACCCTTCTAACAGTTTTTAAGCACCCATTTCCCATATTTTATATATTTAAATACCTTCCTAATTTAAAAAAGACACACACATACACAGTCTTAATACTGATCTTAAGAAATTAGGAAAAAAACAAACCAGGATTTCAGGAGAAGATAAGCCAGAGCAACCCTTGCAATAAAAACACATTTAAAACATAAAACGTACACCAAAAAATCTTTATCAAAGATCTGAAAAAAATAGCCCAGAATTACCAGGCAAAAATCTAAGGACACTTGAGCTACCAACTCAAAGAGTACTGAAGCTGGTTTGCCCTGAATACCAATCCTAATTTTAGTTCAGGTGAGAGAGACAGAGAGACAGAGAGACAGACAGAGAGAGTGTGTGTCTTTTTTTGCCCAAACCCATGTCAGGTGTCTTACTCCATTTGGGCTTCTGTAACAAAATACCACAGACTGGTTAAGTTATAAACAACAAAATCTCACAGTTCTGGAAGCTGGGAAGAATGAGCTCAAGGTGCTGGCACTCAGTGTCTAGGAAATAAATTCTTATGTTGAGCCACCATATTTTGGAGTCAAGCTAAGCTTGCAGCTTAGCCTGAGCCCTAACACAAAAGTCAGTTTAAGATCGCATGTGAAAAAAAAAAATCGCATGTGAAAGGAGCCTCATTTTCTCTGTAAACCTTTGAGAAGAGAGTTTAGAAGGGGCTTCCCTGGTGGCACAGTGGTTGCGAGTCCGCCTGCCAATGCAGGGGACACGGGTTCGTGCCCCGGTCCGGGAAGATCCCACATGCCGCGGAGCGGCTGGGCCCGTGAGCCATGGCCACTGAGCCTGCGCGTCCGGAGCCTGTGCTCCGCAGCGGGAGAGGCCACGACAGTGAGAGGCCCGCGTACCACACACACACACACACAAAAGAGTTTAGAAGGAAAAGCTCTGCACGCCAAACAGGTGAGGTTTGTTGGTTGGTTGGTTTTTCCCTGCAGTGGCTTTACCCCTGCCTCACTCAGCTGCTAGGCTGCTGTCTCTGCACCACCAACAGCCATTCCCTCGTCCCAACAATCGATCACACTAGACTTAGAATTGCTAAACTTTACATGTAGGAAAATGAGTGGGACCTGGTCATGCTATTGCTATCCAAATGCCCAGTCCCTTGAGGGGACGTGGATACAGCAAAGTAAAGAGAATGGCTTGAAAAATCAGGAAGGTGAAGTTTCAGAAGCAACTCAGACCTATTTCCAACTTTACAAATCTCAAACTGTTGATCCAAAATGCAGTCAACGCTTTAGCACTTCCCTGGAGGGTCAAGATGGAGGAATCATGATGCTCAGGTGATAGTGAATTATGAGAGGACGGTCTTAACCAACAGCTGAGACTCCTGTCGTTCTCCAGTTTGTACACATCCCTCTGGGTGGCTATGTGTGGGAGGAGAGGGAGGGAATTAGCCACCCACACACACTCTGCTCAAGTGGAGTTGATGGCCACATCTTTGTGGCTATCCTGATAAGAAAAACTAACATTTTTAGACTTTGAGAGCTGAGTGACCACATGACCCTGAGGGGAAGGGCAAATTTGCCTCGGAAAGGGAAAGAGGGCACTATAAAAAATTTTTCTCAGATAGCCTTAATGTATTGAGTCCAATACTAGTTAAATAAATTACCTAACACCCATGGATTTACTCATTTAAAAAAGGATTTGAATGTAATCGGCAAATTTCTTTCTGACAGTGCAATTTAAATACAATTATTTTTTGAGAACACATACATCACTGTGAATGTTTAACATTACCACAGACATTTTCCCTTATTCTGAAAAATTCTTCACACATAATTTTTATTAACTGTAGAGTAATCCACCACATGAATGGACATGAGATTCACGTGTAAGTCTGACTTGCCCAGTCATTCTTGATTGTAGGGCACTCCTTTTAGATAAGACCTTAAGGTCTTTCCCAGAATCTGGTTCTAGACTAGTGGTTCCAAATTTCTGAGAGGTGGTGTACATATATTGAGTAAACAGGGTGAGACTGCTGGGGTTGGAAGGACAACTGCACCAGTATCCTTAACTCCTCCATGCCTCAGTTCTCTAATCTTTAAATGGGATAGGTGACATTATGTACCTCAGAGTGTGGCTGTGAGGACTGACTTATGTGCTTACTATATTATAGTGCTTGCTACATAGTTATTAGCAAATATATATATGTATATATAAATCTGTATGTATATATACACACATCTATACCTACAGATCCTCCTCAATTTACTATGGGGTTATGGCCTGATAACCCCATGGTAAGTTGAAAATATTCTAAATCGAAAATGCAATTAATACACCTACTGAACATCATAGCTTAGCCTCGCCTACCTTAAACGTGCTCAGACCACTTATATGAGCCTACAGTTGGGCAAAATCGTCTAACACAAAGCCTATTTTATAATAAAGGGTTGAACATCTCAGGTAACTTATTGACCACTGTACTGAAAGTGAAAAATAGACTGGTTGTAAGTGTATCCATTGTTTACCCTCAGAACTTCCTGGCTGCCTGGGAGCTGCAACTTGCTGCTGCCCAGCATCATGAGAGCATCATAGAGCATAGCACTAGCCCAGGAAAGGGTCAAAATTAAAAATTCAAAGTAGAGTTTCTACTGAATGCATGTCGCTTTCTCGCCACTGCTAAGTGAAAGAATCCTAAACTGAACCATCGTAAGTTGGGGACCATCTGTATATATAGAGAGATATCTATATCGACATGTATCAGATATATTTATCAATGGATATCAATCAGTCAGTCTCTATCTGTCTTTCTCTACACACACACTCTCTCTCTCTCTCCCTGAACTAACTCTAGTCAGGCTCCTCTAGGCCCCAGTCTTGGGCTCTGCCCTTCACCCATTTAGTCCAGTTTTAGGAAGAATTCCCCTGGGTCAGTTTATCAAGAACACCCCCACCTGCCCCCATCCTGAACATCTCATCACTCTCGCCAGCCCTCAGCAAGAATCCTATTAAGACCTTTTAGCCAGATTCTCCCTCTTACCCTTGATGGTTCTTTTTTAGTAACCGTATATCCAGTGACACCGCCCCCCTTCACTATAAATCCCCACTTGTTCTTGTATTTGGAATGGAGCCCAGTTACGGACAAAGGTCTCTCGCCCTATGGCAATAATTCCTGAATAAAGTTTGCCTTAAGAAGCTTTCGATTCTGTCCGGCTCTGGTATTTTTTGACAATATACTGGGGAAGGCTCAGATAACTTTGGGAATCCATACAACTATAGTCCTCTTCCTAAGAGAAAACGCAAAAAAAAAAAAAAAAAAAAAAAGCAAAACTGTCCAAAACCTTAAGTGGTTTGCGGGGTCTACGAATCCCAGATTAAGTATCTTTAAGGAAAAGACGCTGGGATCCATTTGTGGCTGGACACATTCCCTGTCGCCATGGTCTCTGAGAAACGTAGTCCAGAACTTGGTCATCCCATCACCACCCCCGAACCCCCAAAATACCTTCCCCGCCACCCATAAAGAGCTCGGCCCCGGCCCCGGGCGGAGCGGAACGTCGACCCGCTCTAACGCGGCAACAATCGCCCGGAATTAAAACGCGCGAAGGCTCCGCGGACGAACCCGCTTCTAAACTCCAGGGAGCTTGGGCTCCTCAGCTGGACAACACGGAGGCATCCGAGAGCGGCCCCACCGCAGTGCCCTCTGGGAAATGTAGTCCAGAGCCGGAGGGCCGGTCGCCCGAAGAATGCTGGGAAGACAAACCCGGACCGTGATTGGGCCCCGGCCGCAGTTGGATTTTGGGAGTGTAGTTCGGCGTGTCCCTCTGGTCGAGCCGGAGCCCGGTCTTCCATCTCCTCAACCTTGGCCTCGTCTGACCGCCCAGAACCGAATCTTTCTCCGTGAGTTCTGCCTGTGGGCCATGACCTGTCCTGCGTACTTCTCCGGGTATGAGCTGTGGGGCAGCCTGTGTGTGACAGAGGGGAGGCTGTGGGTCTGTGACGTGAGACGGTTTGGCCCAAGACGGTGCCAGTGACTGAGGGTGGGGAGAGGCAGGTGAGTGGATACACCTGCCTCTGCGTGGGTGGCGGATGGGATTCTACGACGTGGAGCGTCACCGTGCGAGGAGGGCTTTGTATGTGACGTGTCTTTGTGTGTGACCGCAGGTCTTAGAATGTGTGGCCTTGGTTATGTGTGAAAAGTTGGTGTGACTCTCAACCTTACTTCAGTCTATCAGTGTGACCGGAGTTGTTCAGAAACTGTGTAGGTTTAAGATAACATGAATGTGGGTTTCTGTTTGGTTGCCTGTGGGATTGTGATAACTGCTTCCAGGTTTGCTTTCCCCCTTTACAAATAGGGTAATAACTCCAAATTTCTTATTACCCTGAAGTTCTGCAGCAAAGCACAAACAACATAAAACATGATAAAAACATGACTTTTACATTAAATAAACTCAAAATTATTATAGAGAAAAATTCAAAATCAGCCTAAAATGTTAAAACATGAAGATGGGTTTCAAAACAATTTCTTATCAATCGTATGATACCGCCTGTCGCCTGTCTTGGCTCTGACCCAAACACCACAGTTAGTCATTTCCTTTTGCTGATTGGAATGTACCTGCAGAAATTCGGGAAGCCTTGGACTGCAGCATTAGCGTTACCCATCCTGAAGCGCTCATCTAGAATATGCATGGCCTGGTCTGCCCGCTCTCTGAGGAAGGACGCTTTCCCTCAGAAGGTCTCGAAGCTTGCCCAAGGCAACAGTTTCTCCCTGAGCCAGACCCAGAACTCAGAGTTTCTACCCTTAATATAGTTTTGTTTTCATCTGGCCTCATGGCTTCTGTGATGTCATGAAGCAAATGTCTGCTATCTCTGATATTGCTTTCTCTAAGGAGTTTACCACCTTGATTCCACCCATATGGGGCTGGAATAAATAGAGGAACATTTCCCTGTAGGCCTTGTATTTCATGGAAGGAAATTTTAGAGTCACAGAGATCTGACTGGAAATACTAACTCAGCCACTCACATTCTCCAAGGCACTTGTAGTTTGTGGTTTTCAGCAAGTCACTTTTCTACATCGGTCTTATTTTTTCTCCTACAAAGAAAATCTGACTGCAAGGTTATTTTGAGGAATTACGATTACTGATATTAAAAGTGATGTTAGCATAAAGAGGTTGAATCTCACACTTTAGTTGTTACTGCATCCCTTTTACATCTTCAAGTTTTTGAATCATGAGGATATACTGCTTATTCAAAATATTAAAGATTTTTCAGCAGAAATAAAATAGAACAATTGAGAATAAACAATATTTAGAAGAAAATTATCTTGGGCTAAAAAAAAAGACAGGAGATATTTAAACATACCCTGCTAAGTTCCTGAATTCTAAGGATAGAAAGAAACTCTTGCCAAATGCTGGCATGGAAGCAGTTACTGTGGTAGGCAGAATTATGGCCCTCCAAAGATGTCTACGTCCTAATCCCAGGAACCTGTGGGTATGTTTTTACATGGCAAGAGGGAATTAAGTTGCAAATAGAATTAAGGTTGTTAATCAGCTGACCTTAGGACAAGATTATCCTGGGTTGTCCAGATGAGCCCAATATAATCACAAGGGTCCTTAAAGGTGAAAAGAAAGGCAGAAGAGTCAGTGTCAGAACGATGCAATGTGTGAAAGACTCAGCTGGCTACTGCTGGCTTTGAAGGTGGAAAGGGGCCACACCAAGGAAGGTGGTGGGTAGCCTCCAGAAGCTGAAAAGGCTAGGAAACAGATTCTCCCATAGAGCCTCTAGAAGAGAACACAGCCCTGTCAAGACCTTGATTTTGGCCCATTGAGACCTGTTTCAGACTCTGACCTCCAGATAATAAATGTGTGTTGTTTTAAGCTGCTAAGTTTTGATAATTTGTTACAGCAGCAACAGGAAATGAATACAATCCCCATAAGCTAAGAGAAACAGACTAGCATTGGGTTCGTCTTCTAGAAGATCAGAAGCCAGAATTCAGTGAAGTGACATCTCTGGATTACTGAGAAAAAAAATATAATCCAAGAACATTCCACTAACCAAAAATATAATTTGTGAAGGTCCAAGAAACTCTTTTGGACATATAAGGATTCAGAAAATACCAACTATGTAACATTTATTGAGATAAATATAAATACTCAATAAAATAGTCTAACCAAATTGCATTTGAAATAAATCTTGTTACCTCAAGACAGGGGAAAACAGTAAAAAAACAGTGGCCAGCAATGAATGTTACTCTGAATACTATATTTAAGTTTAAATGGAAATCATGAATGGGTCTGGCAGTAAGTAAGATAAGCTTCAAATACAGTAAGTCCCCTATATATGAACCTTCAAGTTGCAAACTTTCAAAGATGCAAACATGCATTTGCATATCCAATCACGTTAGTTCATGTGTCTGGTGTGCATTGTCATGTGTATGCATCCTCTCCAAGCGGTTGTGCTTTTGTGTACTTTACTGTGCAGTACTGTGTAGAGTACAGTAGTACAGTATCTTTATTTTAAGCCCAGGATGTCTGGAAGCAAGCGTAAAAGCAGTGGTGATGAAACTGGTAAGAAGCGCCAGCTGTTGTACTGTACTACAATACTTTTCAAGGTACTGAACTGGAAGATTAAAACTTTTATTTTTGTGTTTGTTTTTTATGTATTATTTGTGTGAAAAGTATTATAAACCTATTACAGTAGGTACTATATAGCCGATTGTGTTAGTTGGGTACCTAGGCTAACTTTGTTGGACTTATGAACAAATTGGACTTACGAACATGCTCTCGGAACAGAACTCGTTCGTATGTAGGGGACTCACTGTAAATAAGAGTAAAACTAGAAGCTTTGGACTATGAGTTTTCATTAGGTTAGTAAAATGGAGGAAATGTTAAAGAACAGGCTGTGAAGGAAGGGAAAGAGAAAGCAAGGATGGTCTCTTCTCAGAGGACAGTAACAAAGAAAACTAATGATGGGTTAGAAAGTATAACAGTGCTCTCATTCTGCCCAATAATGATTAAGAACGGGGAGATAACCACTACCCTAAGCACAGTGGGAAGTTCCAATTTAGCAAGAGAAAAGGAACATAAGGAAAGGAAAAGACCAAGAAAACATAAATAGTACAAAGTAAAATGAAAGGAATAAGGTGGAGTTATTGCACTAAATAAAAATGTGAATTTCCCTACAGAAAAAGAAATTTGTATTTTGAGTTATTTTAAAAATTAGCTATATTTTTTTAATAAGAAATAACTAAAATGACAGGGGTTGAAAATAAATGGATGGGCAAAAACATACCAAGGAAACGAGGATAAATCATTATTATTAGTGTTACACAGTATGGAAATAAAATACCAAAAGGATTATACTAGGCCAAGGTTGGCAAACTTCTTATCTAGAGGGCCAGATAGGAAATATATAGGCATTGTGGCCATAGTCCTTGTTGCAACCACTCAGCTCTACTGTTGTAGACAATATGTAAATAAATGAACATGACTGTGTTCCAGTAAAACTTTATTTATAAAACAGGCAGCAGGCCAGATTTGGTTTGTTGACCCCTACACTTGGCAGAGTAGGATATTGTTTAGTGATAAAAGTATGATTCTTAAATAGGGGTTAAGTTATATGTCTTTATAGGTCAAACAACATAAAGTAAAAAATCTCCGGATATTCAAGATTGTGGTTAAAAAATTCAATTTTAGGAAATTCTGATCCTGTATACCAAATTAGATAAGAATGTGGAGAATTTTATCATTATAATCTACTGCTTAAATAGAATCTAGTATCCAAAAAAGAATATACATTATTTTTCAATGTTATGGAACATAAACAAAAATCAATCCTGTACTTAGCCACAAAGAAAAATGTTAAATACAAAAAAGTAGATACTTTCAGGCCACATTTACCAATCATAATAAAATAAAATTTGAAGTTACATCATTTAGGATGCTTTCAGCTGCAAGTTTACAAAATATCCAACTAAAAGTAACTTCAGCAATAAAGGTTTATTTTTCTTAGATAACAAGGCATCTAAGAGACAGTTCCAAATTGGCCTCATAGCTCAGTGTTAGGGTGCTGGGTCAGCTTCTTTGAGGTCCTCTCTTTTCTGCTCTTGGTTCCAAGATGGCTGCAGCAGCTCCAGGCATCAAGTTCTCAGAGGAAAATGTTTAAAAGCAAGAAATGAAAGAAGAGGGAGTCTTCCTAATGTATCTGTCTCTTCTGAATGAGGAAGATCTTTCCCAAAAGGCCCTGTGGATCCCTAGAACATACTGGCCATACACTGGAACATCTGGGCCATCTTTTTTTTTTTTTTTTTTTTTTTTTCTTTTTGCGGTATGCGGGCCTCTCACTGTTGTGGCCTCTCCCGTTGCGGAGCACAGGCTCCGGATGCGCAGGCCCAGCGGCCATGGCTCACGGGCCCAGCCGCTCCGCGGCATATGGGATCCTCCCAGACCGGGGCACGAACCCGTATCCCCTGCATCGGCAGGCGGACTCTCAACCACTGCGCCACCAGGGAGGCCCCATCTGGGCCATCTTGAGCTGCAAAGCGGCCTGAAAATTAGCATGTGACATCGGCAGCTTCTAAGACAAGACACAGGTGCTGCCAAGAGGAATGGGAATTGGGTATGGCTGCTAGGTAGGCAACCAACCCCTTCTGTCTGTGATAAGTTATAAAAGATCATCTAAAACAACCTGGAAACTAAGAAACAGTCTCCTAAATTTAGTTTACTTTTGGATCGGAAAGAAATTAAAAAATGAGATTATTGTAGGATAACCACTTTCTATTTCATCATTTTCTGTTTTTGTTTTCTGTTAATGTATTCATCATCAGGGTGTTTGGTATTCTCTTTTCTGGCTTCTTATATAGTACATTTAGTAAATTTGAGTACTATCTTTCAGGTTTTCATGTTTTGCATATACTTAAAGGCCGTAAAAGTTCCTCTGAGCAACTTCAGCCACATCACACATTTCTTGACATGTAAAAACTCTCATTGTCATTCTGTTCATTACCACTGATGGTAACTGCATGACTTAGTTTCTTGTTAACCCAAGAGTAATTTGGCAGTTTTTTTTTTCTTTTTAATTTCCAATAAAATTCACACTTGGCTATTGTTAAAATTATTACACTGTGGTGAGAAAATGTGATTCTGGTGTGTGTTAGAGACAAAATTTTTTCCAACCTTTTCATCTTTGACAATCATGGTCTAAAAAATTTGCATCCATATAATTTTTCTTCAATATGAATTTTATTACTCAGGATAAAGGACAACTCTGAATAAAGTAATTCTCACTTGCATTACATTCTTCAAGTCTTTCTCCAAGATATAAAGAGTAAGTTGTGATTAGCCTAAGCTAATGGACTCTTCCCATTATTTCCATTCATATGGTTGCTTGCTAACATAAATTCTCTGATGATTAATAAGGGATAAGTGCTGATGGAAGGTTTTTCTACATTTATTAAATTCACTTGTGTTTCTCTATTATGCATTCTCTGATGTTGAACGGTAGTTGAGTCATGATTTAAAGTCCTCCCACATTCCTTATATTCATAGGGCTTTTCCTCAGTATGAATTACCTGATGTTGAATCAGTTGTGAGCAATGGCTGAAGGCTTTCCCACATTCCTTACATTCATATGGTTTCTCACCCGTATGAATTCTATAATGTACAGTAAGATGTGAGACCCGTTTGAAAGCCCTACCACATACCTTACATTGGTAGGGTTTCTCTCCTGTGTGAATTCTCTGATGTTGCTTAAGTTGTGAGTTCACCCTAAAGGCCTTCCCACATGCCTTACATTCATAGGGTTTTTCACCAGTATGAATTCTCTGATGTCGAATAAGAGTTGAGCCTTGATTAAAGGCCTTCCCACATTCTTTACATTCATAGAGTTTCTTGCCAGTGTGAATAGTGTGATGTTGAATCAACTGAGAACGATGACTAAAGGTCTTCGCACATTCCTTGCATGCATAGGGTTTTTCACCAGTATGAATTCTATAATGTACTTTAAGATGTGAGATCCGATTGAAGGCCTTGCCACATTCCTTACACTGATAGGGTTTCTCACCAGTATGAATTCGTTGATGTTCAATCAACTGTGAGCTTCGACTAAAGGCCTTTGCACAATCCTTACATTCATAAGGTTTCTCACCAGTATGAACTCGCTGATGTTGTATGAAATTTGAACCAGAATTGAAGGCCTTTCCACATTCCTTACATTCATACGGTTTCTTGCCAGAATGAATATTCTCATGTTGAATTAGTCGTGAGCCATATTTAAAGGCCTTCCCACATTCCTTACATTTGTAGGGTTTCTCATTAGTATGAATCCCTTGATGATTAATAAGGTAGTCCTCTTGCCAGAAGTCTTTTCTACATTCATTATATCCATAGGGTTTTTCTCCAATATGAATTTTCTGATAAAAAGTAAGAGATGCTTGCTGGTCAAAAGTGGACATTTCTTCATTATCGATTATCATTTGACTCAAATGTCCATCTGGATTCCCCTCTTGCCTGTCAAACTGACTTCTGCATTCCCAATCATCTTGGAAACTTGAGCACTCAAAACCATAACTTGTAAGGCTTTCCATTATCTGCCACCGGGGTGATTGTACTTCATGACTGTGCTGCTTTGGAGATAATACCTTAGTATCATACCTGGACTCCAATACTGAAAAAGAACAAAACAAGTATGTATTTGTTTTTTCCTTTTCCAGAAAAAGTAACTTCTATAGTAAAAACCAGAAAGTTAAGACTCAGGATAATATCTGTAAGCTCTTGAATGCGACTAAGAAATTAGAAATGGAGTGGAACAGAGAAAGAGGAAATACCATAAATTAAGATGAAGGAGGTAATCAAAGAGATTATAAGAGTAGTTCTAAAATGTTAGTGTGGATCAGAATCACCACTGAACCATGGTTTTAAAAAATGAATGTTTCTATGAAACCCTAGAAGAGACACATATGAGTAACAGAAAGAAAATCATTTGTTGCCAGGGGCTGGGGGGTATGAGCAATTGTGTGGGAAAGAGCATAAGGGAACTTTTCAGGGTGATAAATATGTCCTCTATATTGTCTGTGGTGGTGGTCATGTAAGTGTATACGTTTGTCAGTAGCCATTAAACTATTGTACTTAAGATGCATGCATTTAATTTAATATAAATTATACCTCAACAAAGTAGATTTTTAAAAATGATGGAGAGGGGTGACTGGATACTTCTCTGGCCAGAGGAACATGACAGTGCATCTGCTTGACAGGGGGTGTGGTGGTATAGGAGGGCTATTTTCACATGTCCACTGGAAGGTGTAATAACACAGCTGTGGTCATCTGCTGTGATGCTTTCTGTCTCTGAAGTTTAGCTGAACACCGTGGCTAGAGCTAATGTCAGCTGGACCAGTCTCTCCTGGACTTTTCCACTGCCTAAAATGGACCTTGGAAAAAGGAGGGCCTTGTTTAGGAGATTAGGCCCAAATTTAATGGGGGTGGCCTCTTCCAGAGCAATATTCTTTGCTGGTTATTCAAACTGCAAGGAAAGGCTGAATGGTATGTTTGATCTTGATTCCACCTGGTACATGATTTCCATACAGTGGCCCGTTTTACTGCAATCACAGAAATCAGTCCCCTTTGGTTAATAAAGAATTGGTTGCAGCTTCATGCAAGGAACTATGGGGAAAAGTGAATGGGTGCTTTTGAATGTGTTCATAAGTTATAGACAGAAGGCCAAAGGGGACTTTATATGGGGCACTTTATATGCTTCCTGTGGTAGCATATCAGAGACCACTATTGGTTTTTTGTGAAATTATTAAGCAAAAACTACTGGAATACAAGATTACTTTGATGATGCAAGAGGATGAAAAGTCTGTGAAGTATCAATTTGCTGGGAAGGATGCTGCTATCACCTCAAAAATTTGCACCACGTGAAGATGTAAGAACAAAAAGAGTGAAAAGAGCAAAAAGCAGAGGTATTTTTTCAGACACCATGTTTGATTGCTGAAGAGGGAAGCTCTCTTTATGGGTCTCTTTACTGTGCTCTAACAACTGTGCTAAGACAGATTCCAAACACATCCATTATAATGGCTACCTATGAACTGGTGGTCCATCTACTCAATGGTTAGCAACATCTGGCTGCCATCCTATAAAGAAGGGACCAAAAGATTGCAGTGGACCATGGAATATTAAAGCCAGCCTGGTGGACAGAAGAAAATTAGTTTGGGAATGTAACTATGCCCGAATGGACATCTGGGTTTAGGAACTAAAGTGATAACACATTACTTGGTCTTTTTGGCAATGTAAAAAAAACTGCCTCTAAGGACATGCCATGAAAAGCACTCCTCTCTCCAAACTGCCATATTTTCTGTCACAGATATCAGACACAGTGGAGTTTTGCTGATTTATGGCGGTCAGAGTACAGTGTTTATTCCATGAGCACTCTGCACTCATCTGAATTAAGCCATCTCTAATCATATATTGTGCTATAACCATATAAAGATAGTACTAATTTTCTAATTTCTGGCTTCTGTTCTACTTCTTGTAAAGTTGCAAAATAGCAACAATGATAATGAGGTCCTCTGTATTATTTTTATATTTTCCTGATAGGATCTGCTGCAGTTTTTAGAAGTTGATTATTTAGCATTAGTAGTTACTGTTTTTAACAACAAATGAAATAATGTCTAAAAATCTTATGTATAGTCTGAGCATTAAAATGTTTTGGTTTCCTCATATGGAAACTCAAAGGATCCCAAATGGCCAAAACAATCTTGAAAAGGAAGAACAAAGTTGGAGGCCTCTCTCACTTCCTGATTTCAAAGCATATTAAAGAGCTACAGTAATCAAAACAGTGTGGTACTGGCATAAAGGAAAACATAAAAACCAGTGGAACAGAATAGAGAGCGCAGAAGTAAACCCATATACATATTGTCAAATGATCTTCAACAAGGATGCCAAGACCACATAATGAGGAAAGGACAGGCTCTTCAACAAATGGGGCTGAGGAAATTGGATATCCACATGCAAAAGAAAGAAGCAGGACCCTTACTTTATACCACATTTAAAAAAATAACTCAAAATGGATTAAAGACCTTAACCTAAGACCTAAAACTATAAACTAGAAGAAAACATAGGGGAAAAGCTTCATGACACTGTATCTGGCAATGGTTTCTTGGATATGGTACCAAAAGCACAGGCACCAAAAGCAAAAATAGACAAACGGGACTATATTAAACTTAAAAATTTCTGTGCATCAAAGGAAAAACATCAACACAGCGAAAAGGCAACCTACAGAATGGGAGAAAATATCTGCAAACCATATAACTGGTAAGAGGTTAATAGACAATATAAAGAACTCTTAAACTCAACAAAAAACACAAATAACCTGATTTTAAAATGGGCAAAGGACTTGAATAGACGTTTCTCCAAAGAAGACATATAGATGGCCAACAGGCGTATGAAAAGATGCTCAACATCACTAATCATTTGAGAAATGCAAATCAAAACTATAATGAGATACTGCCTCACAGCCATTAGGATGGCCACTATTAAAAAAAAAAAAAGTGTTGATAGGGTGTGGAGAAATTGGAGCCCTTGTGCACTGTTGGTGGGAATGGAAAATGGTGCCGTCACTATGGAAAATAGTATAGTGGCTCTTAAAAAAGTTAAAAACAGAATTACCATATGATCCAGAAATTCTACTTTGGGGTATATATCCAAAAGAATTGAAAGCAGAATCTGAAAGAGATACCTGCACACCCGTGTTCACTGCGACTTTATTCACAATAGCCAGGAGGTAGAAGCAAGCCAAATGTCCACTGACAGATGAATGGATTAAAACATTGTGGCATATAGATACAGCCTTAAAATGGGAGGAAATCCCGTCACATGCTACATTATGGGTGAGCCTTAAGGACATCACACCAAGTGAAAGAAACCAGACACAAAAGGCCACATATTGTATGATTTATGCGAAATATCCACAATAAGCAAATCCATAGAGACAGAAAGCAGATTAGTGGTTGCCAAGCACTGGGGGGAGGGGGGAACGCGGAATGACTGCTTAACGGGTATGGGTTTCCTTCTGGGGTGTGTGTAGGAAAAACACACCTCTCAACACCATTCTACTCTCCATGCTTCACTTCTGACACTTCTGGTCACCAAATGTGTGTGGGTTTTTCGCTTACACCAAGCAGCCCTCCATCTCTTTGGTAGATACTGATTGGGTAACCCACAAATTCAATTCTGACACTATCTTTCTGCAGATCTCACAGATTAAGGGCTCAGTCTCACAAGACTGCCCCTACCAGTGCCCCACCCCCCATAAATGGAAGTTCCCACAACCCCCTCCATGGGTTTTAATCATTTGCTAGAATGGCTTGCAGAATTTAGGAAAACAGTTTACTTACTATATTACCAGTTTATTACAAAGGATGTAACTTACGACCAGCCAGACAGAAGAGGTGCATCAGGCAAGATGTGGGGAAAGGCTGTGGAGCTTCCATACCACCTCTGGGCACACCACCCTCCCAGCACCTCCATGTGTTCGGCAAACTGGAAGCTCTCTGAACCCCATACTTCAGGGACTTTTATGGAAACCTCACTGTGTAGGCATGATTGATCAAATCATTGGCTATCAGTGATTAACTCAACCTCCAGCACCCCCTTCCCTGGGGTTGGGGGTGGAGCTGAGAGTTCCAACCCTTTAATCACATAATTGGTTCCCCTCTCAACCAGCCCCCATCCTGAAGCTATCCAGGAGACCCCAGCCACCAGTCATCTAATTAGCATATAAGAAGACACTTATGACTCTGGAGATTCCAAGGGTTTTAAGACTTGTGTGCCAAAAAACAGGGATGAAGAACAAATATATATTTCTTATTATAAATCACAATACCACAGGGTGATAAAAATATTCTGAAACTAGATAATGGTGAATGTACTAAATGCCAATGAACTATACACTTTAATAAGGTGAATTTTGTTATGTATATTTTACCATAACTTTAAAAAAATTAAAAAACATTTTCCATAAAAACTATAAATGACCACAACTGGCTCAAGAAATGCAACACCTGAATGTTAGATTCAGTATTCAGTATCAGGAGTTCAGTATTAGGAAACCTATTCATATAATGCAGATTTTGTAGATGGAAAGAAAAAAAACAATAAAATATGAAAAGGTGGATCTTCTTTAACCTAAGAAAATACCCCTATCTCATTCCTATGGCTGATATTAAGCTTAATGAAAGACACTAAAAATATTCCTATTAAGGTCAAGAACAAGATTAGTACGTAAAACCCCTCTTAACAGTGTTCTGCGGGTACTACATAATCAGCATCCTAATCAGGCAAGAGAAAACAACCTGCAAGGTATAAAATGTAAAAACATTATCACCATTTGCAGATGATATAATTGAATACTTGGAAAGCTCAAGAGAGTTACATAAAAAACTGTCAAAGGGCTTCCCTGGTGGCACAGTGGTTGAGAATCTGCCTGCCAATGCAGGGGACACGGGTTCAAGCCCTGGTCTGGGAAGGTCCCACATGCCGTGGAGCAACTAGGCCCGTGAGCCACAGCTACTGAGCCTGCGTGTCTGGAGCCTGTGCTCCACAACAAGAGAGGCCGCGATAGTTAGAGGCCCGCGCACCGCGATGAAGAGTGGCCCCCACTTGCCACAACTAGAGAAAGCCCTCGCACAGAAACAAAGACCCAACACAGCAAAAATAAAATAAATTAATTAATAAACTCCTACCCCCAACATCAAAAAAAAAAAAAAAACTGTCATAAACAAGGAGAAAATGCAGTAAGTTGGGTTAGCTACAAAATTCATCTGAAGATGTGAATGGCTTCTGTCATATATAAAAAAATAACCAGTTGGAGTATAAAATGGATGAATGCCATATTAGTCTATATTATAGATTATGCCAGTAACAGCAATAAATATAAATTACCTAGGAATAAATATAATAAGAGACATATAAGATCTATATAAAGAAAATGTTAAAACCTTAATCAGGGATGGACATAAATGAAAGGAAAAGCCTGTCACATTCTTCAACAGAAGACTCCGCATAATAAAATCAGTTTTCTCCCAAATTAATCTATAAATTTACAATGATTGCAGTAAGAAAAATTGCATGATTTTATTTTTTTTGAAAGCAAATATTCTGATTCTAGGGTTTGGACAGAAAAGTAAATGAGACTAGCCAGGAAAACTCTGAAAAATAAGAATGAAGAGGGACTAATTCTACCAGATATTTAAAACATTTAAACTCTTAATAAATTAAAACCATAATGGTATAGACACATGGTTAGAGAGATTAATGGGCTAGAACAGAAAGTCCAAAAATAGATCCAAATACAGAGGTGATAAAGCAGATGACAAAGGTGGCTTTATACATGAGTGGTGAAGAGATAAATCCTGTTTCAATAAGTGGATAATAATCTGGAAAACAACATGAAATCATCTTATACTGGGAAAAAATCCATATGGGTCATAAATTTCATCATAAATAAGCTAGAAAAATATCACAGGAGACTCATAACCTCAGAGGGTGAAGTTCTCTTTAAATATGACACAAACCCACATATCTAAGGAGTAAACAAATTGAACACCTCAAACAAACACATGCTGTCAAAAATCAAACGACAAAAGCAAAAAAACCTGTTCTGTGACATTTCAGGTGTGGTAGGCAGAATAATGGCCTCCCAGAGATGCCCATGTCCTAATTCTCGGAACCACGAATATGTTAGGTTACACGGCAGCACACAGCTTCTCTCCCCGTGTTCACTCTACCCCTGATCTCACTCAATCCAAGGGGCCAACTACCACTTCAACGTGGATGAATCTACCACATCAGTAACGCTTAGTTCTTAGCTTCCCGTTTGAAATTCTCTTGAATGCTGCAGAAACTGTTTATGGACATGATTTTGGTCTCGTGTCACACTGTAACTTTGGGTCTAATCAGGGAAGATTTTGCCCCCCGCCCCAGGGGACACTTGGCAATGTCTGGAGACATTTTTGGCTTCACAAGTAAAAGGAGGCCAAGGAAGCTGCTAAACATCCTGCGATGCATAGAATGACACCCCCTCCACCCTGGCCCCAACAAAGAATGATCCCGCTCAAAATGTCAACACCACTGAGGTTGAGAAATCCCCCATCCAGAACAGGAGCACCCCAGGCAGACGGGACAGCAAGGGAAGAAGCCTCGAAACAGGAATAAGCTTGATGTCTCAAAGCCAGGATGCATATACTTGTACTGTCTGCTTTCGTGCTCCCATGGCAGAGCTGAGTACTTACGACAGAGACCACAGAGTGGGCAAAGCCTGAAACACTTACTGTCTGGACCTCTAAACAAGACATTTGCCAACCTCTATGTTAATGTAACAGCAAAGAGGCTTGTGTGGCTGTAACCGCGTCAGCAACATGGAGGGCGGCAGGAAATCAAATCAGAGTGGAGGCTGCAGGGGAGATTCTGTAGAGCAACTTAGTCCAACACACGTTTCTGTGATACTGAAAATGTTCTATTCTGCACTGTCCAGTACGGCAGCCACTAGCTACACATGGCTACTCAGCATTGGCACTGTGGCTAGGGCAACTGTGAAATGGAATTCTACGTTTCATTTTAGTTAAAATTAAAATTTAAATAGCATGTGTGGCTGATGGCTACAGTACAGACACAGAGCCTTCTAGGCCATGGTATGGGTTTTGGGTTTCCTCTTGAGTGATGGGAAGTTGTGGGCAGGGTTTTTTTTTTGTTTTTTGGAGTTTTTTTGCGGTACGCGGGCCTCTCACTGTTGTGGCCTCTCCCGTTGCAGAGCACAGGCTCCGGACATGCAGGCTCAGAGGCCATGGCTCACGGGCCCAGCCGCTCTGCAGCATGTGGGATCTTCCCGGACCGGGGCACGAACCCATGTTCCCTGCATCGGCAGGCGGGCTCTCAACCACTGCGCCACCAGGGAAGCCCTGTGGGCAGGTTTTGAGCAGAAATGTGATACACCCTCACTGAAGTTTTGAGACGGTCTGGCTGCTGTGTGGAGAATGCACTGTAGTGGACAACAGTGCAGGCAGAGGCACGGGGAGGAGGCTACTGCAGTAGTCCAAGCGGTGCTGGGGATGTGGGTGGTAGCAGTGTTGTTTGCTGGTGAGAAGTGGTTAAATTCTGGATATATTTCAAGGCAGAGTGAGCAGGATTTCCTGACAGACTGAATACATGTGTGAGACAGAAAAGTCAAGGGTGCTTCAGCAGTTTTTGACTTGAGCAATTAGAATAGAGTCCCCTGTTACTGAAGTGCAGAAGAAAGGGGGAAGGATCATCTGTTAGGAAGGATCAAGGACTCCCTTTTGGACTTAAGCTCAAAGTGTCTGGTGAACATCCAAGTGGAGTTGATAAGAAGGCTGTAGGATATAGGTATCTGGAGTTTTAAGGGAGAAGCTGAACGTGAAGGTAATAATTTGTGTCGTCCAAAAGAACTTTCTCCAGTGATGGAAATATTCTGTATCTGCATTGTCCAGTTCTGCAGCCACAAGCCACAAAACAGCTATGGAACATCTGCAATGTGGCAAGTGCAACTGAGGTACTGAATTTTAAAGTGTATTTAATTGTAGGGGATTCCCTGGCGGTCCAGTACTTAGGACTCCATGCTTTCACTGCCAAGGGCCCAGGTTTGATCCCTCGTCCGGGAACTAAGATCCCACAAGCCACACGCCATGCCCCCCACCCCAAAAGTATTTAATTGTAATGAATTTAAATTTCGATGGCCACATGTGGCCAGTGGCTCCATATTAGACAGCACAGGTGTGAGTGGTACTTATAGCATGGTCATGGAGAAGGTCCTGGGGAATGGAAATAAACAGAAGAGGCCCAAGTCTGAGCCCTGGGGTGCTCCAGCTTTTACAGAAAATGAGAAGATCCACCAAAGGAGGTTGAGGATGGTTAATGAGGTAGGTGAGAACAAGAGGTAGTGATGACCCAGATATACGTAAATGTTTCAGGAAGGCAGGAACAACCACTTTTGTCAAATGCTGCTGATAAGCTAAGGAAGAGGATGACTGAGACCAGACCTCTGAGTTTGGCAACTTGGAAGGAAAATTTTCTAACTTGAAAGGACTGCCTCCTCGCCAGCCAGCTAGACAGTTATCTGCAGTGGGTTCTCTCTCCCCACACATGCCTCACTCACCTGGGCAATGGCCTCCTGTCGCTACTTTCTCCACCATCCAGGGCTCTCTGCCTTGTTCCAGGAAGGAGATCACATCAGGTTTGGAAATGGCAAAACCTGGATGCGAGAAAAAAAACATGCCATGCAGTTACGGTGCGGGGCCCAGAATTCAGACCTAGGGCCTGGCTATCAAGCAGGAGAGGTAGTTGCAGGATGGGCCAGGGGAATACGTGAGTCACCTGAAGGCTGAGGAAGAGGTAGCGTCAGGCCCCAGAGCTACCCTTTAACCAATCAAGACACCCAAAATTGATAAGAAGGAACAGATGTGCCCAGGGGAAACCTCCAAACGGACCACATCGCCTTACCCAGTGAGACCAGGTTGCTATAGATCTCCAACATCACATCTCTGTACAAATCCCTCTGAGCAGGCGCCAGCTGTTCCCATTCTTCTTGGGAGAAGACTACAGCCACATCCCTGAACAAGTCTGAACCCTGGAACAACAGGCAGGTATGTTATATGTGTATTTCAAGGAAATGTTTTTCGCTGGGATGAGAGGAGACGGAGGAGGTCTCTGCAAGAATGGGGTGTTCTGGTGAAAAAGAAGGCTGGGGCTGGAGGCCTTAGATGTGAACAAGTGACAGGAAAAGATGAGCACAGGTAAAAGAGATGTTCAAATATTCTTGAACTTCCCTTTTTACTACAAACCAAAGCTCTTGTACTCAGTTATGGGATGAAAATTAAAATCCAGCCAAATGGAGTTTCTCAGTTGTGACAATATAATCAAGCACACTGCCTACTCTGTCCTTGGTATGTGATAAATTCTCAATGTGAAACCTATCATTTGTACTTCTATGGAGTAACAACAACAAAACCCAACGATTTTTGGTAGACTTTCCCCAAAATGTTTTATTAAAAAATATTTTCTATCTTAGAAAACAGAACTTTCATTTAAGTCAAGAATTGCTTCAAGATGTAGGCTCATCATTATGTGAAAGCGTATCACAAACATTTTTCCTCATGAGAAAAATCTTCAATGAAGATTACTTTGTTAGCTGTACAATTTTCTATCAAGTGAAATAACTGACTCAACCATTCTCTTCCTTTGGATGCAGAGGTCTCCAAGGTCAGATCTCTTAAGGCTGTTCCAAAACTATGACTACCCAGATTCTGAACAATTTATCCATCTATCTGATGGATAGATGGATAGATCTATCTGAACATCTATCCATCTATCTATCTTTCAGTCCTCAGCTCTGCACTTCACTTGCTTTTAAACTCAAGAAGCTGATGGAGAATGACCAAGATTCCAATGCTCTGTTCAACTGCAAACTGGACCTTAATTCTGGCATCTTAATCTCTCCTAGATTCCCAGCTAAACTTCAGTTACACACCCAGTTGTCAATACAGGAGATGTCACCCCCCCACACTGAAATTGAGACCAACCAATACCAGCTTCCCTGCTTTTTTGTGTGTGATCCCTCATCCGTAGCCATCACCATATCATCAAACCTCAGTTCCTATAAGGGATGCTCTCCTTTTGTGTAAGGAAATGCATTTCTTCTCCCTCTGGCCTCCCAGCAAAATACCAAGCCAACAGAAGATGTGGAATGCTATATAGAATGAATCCGTCTGGGCACTGATCAGAGTGGATGGGGCTATGGGAGAGAGTACTAGCTGCCTGGTCTTTTTTTTTTTAATTTTAGATTTTTGGCTGTGTTGGGTCTTTGTTGCTGCGCACGGACTTCCTCTAGTTGTGGCGAGTGGGGGCTATTCTTCATTGTGGTGTGAGGGCTTCTCATTGCAGTGGCTTCTCTGGTTGAGGAGCACAGGCTCTAGGTGCATGGGCTTCAGTAGTTGTGGCACGTGGGCTCAGTAGTTGTGGTGCACGGGCTTAGCTGCTCCGCGGCATGTGGGATCTTTCCGGAGACAAGGGCTCGAACCCGTGTCCCCTGCATTGGCAGGCGGATTCTTAACCACTGCACGACCAGGGAAGCCCTGCCTGGTCTTTTTATTCCCTAAAATGGGAACCTCTGAGAACCAGATTCTTGGATGGAACCAAGGTGGGAAGCTTCAGGATAAGGAAAGCAAATACTTATATGATTTTAAAACTCACAAGGGACATGACTGTCAAAATTTCATGGGTTGATGGGTCCTCCTCCTGGTTTCTCTCTTAGGGAAGGGCAGAGTCCTGAGATGGCAGAGCTGAGGGAGGAAAGAGCAGACATGAGAGGCGAGGCTTGCTTCACAGCTCCAAGAATGCCACGGTGACAAATGCCCACCTCCTTTCCTCCCCATCCCCCAAAATTAGAGGGAGCTGGGACAAACTGTGGCTTTACCCAGCTCCACCCTGTTACTGATGCAAATCTGAGGTGGGGATGCTCAGACCTGGTCCAGTGACTAAGGATGGTGTCCCAAGGACAAGGAAGACCACCCTTAGGCCAGGGAGCAAAGCCTGCCTGATCTGCATCAGCCCAGCCCACAATGAAACATTCCCAGAACCAAAGCATTTAACTGTCTCATTCCCACAATGTAATACCTTTGGAAGTCTCCCTGGCTCTTACCCTAACTTCCTAACTCACAAAGAACCTTACAGCCATACCTAAGGCCTGGCAGACAGCATTTTGTGGACCCTGCCTGAGTCAAGAAATGTTTGCAGTGGGCAAATTAGATGGAGCAGGCCCTGTACTCCATTATCATCACATAAACGTGCCCCTGCACAGAGATATAACAGTGAGCAAAACTATGTGCACAATGTTTGCTGAAAAAACAGAACCAAAGATTAGTACCTAACAGTTCACAAGTAGGCATGTGGTTGAATCATTTTTGGCACAGCCGTATGATGGATGCCAAGCAACTATCAAAAATGATGTGGAACAACATCAACTGACAAATATATTCACAACTGGACCCTTTGTACAACAAGAGAACATTCAGCAAAAGAAGTCAAACCCACCCACCTACTGACACACAGGCTAACCCCCACCCCCCAAAAAAACCCCCCAAAACTGGAATGGAAAACAACCAAGTGTTAACAATGATGCCAATCAACCACTTCCTGAGTTCATCAGTAAAACCGCAGTATTTTATAAAAGAGCTTTGGACAGTGCCTGGCATGTTACAAATATTTAATTCTAAGTAATGTTTAAATGAAATAATGATAAGTGTTCCTTAATATAATGTAGTAGGACTTTTTCCTTATGACCACTTTTTTTAAAGCATTATTTGTATTATCTATAAATAGTCTATTACAGCGGTGGCTGGTGATTTACTCAACCACTTCCCCACGGTTGGACAAATTTTCAACAAGATCCTCTAAATTATCTCCAAGTTGCTCCTTCTAAACTAGTGGTTCCAAATCTTCTGGGGTCTTGCAACTCGTTGACAATCTCATGAAACAAGACTTCGCCCCAGATCTTTTAAAAAGCACGCGTAAGAATAAACGCAAAACATCCGTAAGTATTTTCTGGAGGTGGGGACTCCCCCAACAGACACACCCACCTAAGGGGTCCATGGACCCGGGCTATGAGCCCTGACGCCGACAGGGGGCGCAAGCAGGGCGCGCGCCGCGGGGGACAATGGGAAGTGTAGTCCAGAGCCGGGAAAGCCGCAGACCGACGATGAAGCGAGACGTTCGGGTTCTTCCCAGGCCCGCGACCCGCCCGGCCGCGGCGCCCAGTCCTGCGTGGACTCCGGAGCGCTTGGCAAGCTCCGAAGCCCCTCACCTGCCGCCTCCTCGGGTCCAGTTGCCCCCGTGATCGCGCCCCGCGCAGCCCCAGGTGAGCTTCCCCCTCCGTACCGGCGGACTCGGGAGCCGGAAGACAGCGCAGACGCACAAAGCCCCTCGGCTGATGTGTCGCGATTGGGCCAGCGCCGCAGTGTCTTCTGGGAAACGTAGTCTCCAGGTCTAAAGGCCGGAACCAAACCGCAAGGCCGCGTCTCGCGATGCTTCGGGTGGGCGGGGTGCTTACGTGCGTGGGAAGCCGTCGGGTTTACGGCAGAGCGTGTTGGGTTCCCTGAGTCGCAGGGTGAGGGTCGGTCCGTTGGGCCCGTTGTCTGCGTGTGACTGTCTCGCTGATTGCAGGTGAGTGTGTGTGACTGGGCGCGCCGTGTTCGGTTCTCACCCGGTCGTTGAGTGTGTGACTGGGACCGTTAAACGCCAGGTACACGTTTGCGTGTGGCTGTGTAAAAGTGGTATATGACAGAATTTTTCTCGTCTGTTGTTAAATCACCTTTGCCGTGGAACAGCCATTTTATTGAAAGATTTGGAGGGAGGAAAAAGCCCGAGAGTTCATTTGGTAACTAATTTTAAAACATTATGTCGAAATACTTGTAGATTATGAAGGAGAATGCAGAATCAGCAAAAATGTTTTAAAGGAGTTGTCAAGGAGTTAGCTGTTATGAGATGACATTTTCCGGCTAAGGCCTCTAGTGCTACAACTTTGGTTTGTGAAAGCATGAGAAGCTCTGAACTTCACCCATCCCGGGACAGCGTGTTCCAGTATGGTCGGAAGTCCAATGTCCTGGCTGCCGGTCAGGCCCTGTTATACCTGGTCTGTGAATGAGGAAAGCATCCCTATCCAAGGTGGTACATTTGTCCTTGACCCAGGCCCACAGTCCAGAGACCTTGTCTCTTGATTTCTCTTAGAACATGTACTCTTGTGTCTCACTTCTTGAAACATTTTTTTGAGATCTGTGCACATCCATGTTGCTGCATGTCTGGAGGATGTCTTTTTCTCTAAATTAATTGAGAAATGTAATTTAAACCTAGTAAGAATACCAGTGCTGTTTCTCCATTGGAAGTAGACAAGTTGATGCTAAAGTTCAAGTGAAAAAATAAACATACAAAAATAGCTAAGAATACTCTGAGAAAAGAACGCTATGGTGTATGCTAACCTGATCAGATATTAAAGCATTCTAAAAACTTCTATAATTATACCTGCTGTGTGGTATTGGCTCATGAATTGTCAGGCGGAAGAGACTAGCAAGTCCAGAAATATCAAATACAGAGGGAAATCTACTCTGTAGTAAAGGTGGCAAATCAATGGGATAAAAATGAACTTTTTAATAAATAACCTTGTGGAATAATTGAATAGTCAGTTGGAAAAAGAACTGTATTTTATACAACTATTATAATAATTATAATTATAATATTTATAAAATATAATAATTATTATATAATTATTATACAGTTACTATACATACCTCACATCATGCAAAAGAATAAACTCCAAATTGATCAGAGTTCTAAATTAAACCATGCAAATAGCAGACGTGTACAGAGGTGAATTCTATTATAACCTGGATGTGTGGAAAGACTTTCTAATTTCGACTTAAAAATCCAGACTTAATAAAAGACTGCTGCACTTGAAACATAAAATTAAAGCACTTATGTAAGGCAAAATACACCACGAACAAAGGCAAAAGACAGATGGCAAAATCTTTACAACTTTATAAATCTCAGATAAGGAGCTAATATTCCTAATATATAAAGACAAAAAGCCAGAAAATGCAAGCAGTTTCTGAACTCAACTTAGTAGATTGTTTTTCCTAATAGCTTTGGTGTAGTGAATTCGAAATTGTTTTGTGTGCATCATAGGATTGAGCAAATGAATAAATATATAGATTTGTTGGGAGCCAGTGTTTTACTGTGGGAAAGGAGAGATTAAATAAAGGGCAATGGAAGGTAAGGAAGAACCCTGTGATGTTGGGTTGGTGTGAACTCATGATTAACAGTGTGTCTGTGTACCTCTCCCAGATCAGTGTTAACACCCATAGTGAGGGCATGCTGATACCATTTACTTTTGCTAAGATGTGGTGGAAATTACAGTTTCACCTCTATGGTCTTCCTCCCCAAAACGCATAACCCCAGTTTGATGACAGAACGTCAGACAAATGCCAGTTCAGGGACATGAGACAAAATATCTGACTCAAACTCCTCGAAACTGTGAAGGTCATTGAAAACGAGGAAAGTCTTAGAAACCATCACAACTAAAAGAAGCCTAAGGGGACACAACTACACTGAAAATAATGTATCCTGAAGGAGATCCTGGAACAGAAAACGAACATTAGATAAAAACTAAGAAAAAATAAATTTAGTTAATAATAATGTATCAATGTTGGTTCATTGTTAAACAAAAAACAGACTAATGATAGGGGAAAGTGGGTGCAGAGTATGTGGGAATCTTCTGTACTATCTTTGAAGTTTTTCTGTAAATCAAAAACTTCTAAAATAAAGTTTATTTAAATTAATTAGTCTTACTATTACTTTAGAAAAAGTATGTACTTATGTATTTTCTACTTTTCTATTTGGTGAATGGGCCTGGAAGCAATGATGCCTCAGTAGCAATAAGCAGACCTTGGTCTTTAAATACAGTTCTCTAATAAAAGGAACCAAAGCTTCTTGGGGTAATGTCTGATTCCAGGACGATGGCAGGGAAAGTACAAGATGAGTATGGAATATCTTCTTGTGCCAAAAAGTAGGAAGATGCTCAAAAAATATCACAGAGGATTCCCTGCTCACAACTGTGATGGTGTGATAGTACTAAACTAGGTAGGAAACAAGTCTTTTCAGATATTGGATAACTGGTAGTGCAAGACTTTGATCCCCAAGAGAGGGAAGAATAAATGAGTTCCTACAGCTGCAGTGGCTTTCTCCCTGGAGGCATATTCCAGACAATGCAGGAAGGAGGAACGCAAGCAGAGCGCAACAGATTTGCTGAAGTGAGACAAACAGCAGAACTTGGGGAAACTGAAGTAACTGGAATTTGCTAAGCAGAGCATGGAAGAGGAAGGAAGAGGAAGGAGGGAGATACTCTGAGAAAGAGCTCCAGAAGTATGCATAGGAGTCTCCCTGAGTTTTTGGCTGAAAGCTAAGCTGCACATAGATCTGTTTAAAGTGAAATTCTAGAACATGCAAAACTGTAGGGACAGAAAGTAGATGAGTGGTTGCTTTGGCCCAGGGGCCCAGGGAAAGTCAGAAAAGGAATAGAACGGGAATTTTGGGGGTGATGGAAACCTTCCATATCTTTATTGAGGTGATGATTGCATGGATGTATATGTTTGTCAAAGCTCTTTGAAGTATATTCTTCAGGATTCAGCTTGAAGGGGGCTTCTGTGGGCAAAACCGGGACAATTGAAGCATCAATATAATTAGAGTAGCAGTATTACTCAAAATATTTCATATGTCCATACTAAAATAAATGATGAATTAATGAGACGAGAAAGAACTTACAGAATTCCAAATAGTGAATGTAGAAGGAATGATAGAGTTAGAAAATATCTTTCAACCATCATGGTAGTAATTGATTCAGGCAGAAATCTCATTGATTATAAATCTGTTGCTAAAGACTGATGATAAACAGGATATCTTTGTAGTCTCAAATTATCTCCCCACAGATAACTTGCTACAAAAACAAAAATGCTTTAGCGTGATCACAGTTAATCAAATGATTTGAATTTGCAGCTGTCTTCTGGACTGTAGGTTCTCGAGGTGTGAAATTCAAACTTGCTGTGCTCAATCACTTCTTGATTTAATATAGTAACCAGATCTTGTCTCTAAGATGTTGATGTTTTGTTTATCATGAACTTTTGTTTTTTAATTGAGACCACCAATGGGTCTTCACACACACACACACACATTTTATTTATTTATTTATTTTTGGCTGTGTTGGGTCTTCGTTGCTGCGCGCAGGCTTTCTCTAGTTTCAGAGAGTGGGGCTACTCTTCGTCATGGTGCACGGGCTTCTCACTGCGGTGGCTTCCCTTGTTGCATGGGCTCTAGGCATGCGAGCTTCAGTAGTTGCAGCACGTGGGCTCAGTAGTTGTGGCTCATGGGCTCTAGAGTGCAGGCTCAGTAGTTGTGGCGCACGGGCTTAGTTGCTCCGCCGCATGTGGGATCCTCCTGGACCGGGGCTCGAACCCGTGTCCCCTGCATTGGCAGGCAGATTCTTAACCACTGCGCCACCAGGGAAGTCCCTATCATGAACTTTTTACATTGATCTTTATTTTAAAAAATATTTCATTGATCTGTCATGTTTTTTGATTTCTGTGGGGTTTTTTTGGTGCCCCATTAAACGTTGTGCTTGAAGGACCGCTTCACTCACCTCACTCTAGTTGTGGCCTTGGCTTAAGCATGTCTGGGGGCGGTGAGGAAAGGAAGGATGGAAGAACAGATGTGCTGCAGCATCTGAACTCTCCCCTATTCTCAGGTTCCTGTCCCGTCTGTTCTTCGAGAAAAGTTGTTTTCTTCTTACCTCTTTGAAAGACTCCTTGGCCTTTGAAAAGCTGTCTGATTCCAACAGTCCCAAACTAATCATTCTAAAAGCTGCGCTTTGTGCTTCACATATACTGACAGTGTAAAACGGATACTATTTTCCTCATTTTGAAGTAAATGGAGATGGGCAAAGGTTAAATGACTTGCTAAAGGACACAGAGCTGGTGGAGTGGAGGCGTTGGTATTTTCACCAAACCAGACCTTAATACCTGTGGGTGGAGGCAATGCTGCCTCTGCCTTCTGAGTGATGAGTGAGCCAGTGTGGTGGAACCTTGGAGAAAGCATCTTCAGAGACAGAAGACATTTGCTTCATGATGTCACAGAAGCCATGAGGCCTCTTGGAAACAGAACCAAAGAGACTGGAGCCCTGGACTCTGGGCTGGGACCTGAGGGAGACAGAGTGTGAGGGTGCCCAGAAGAGAAAGTCACTGGGCCATTCAGGTTTGTGCTGGTTATTCCAAGAAAGAACCACAAAGGATAGATTTCTGGTCAGGGCTGTAGGGTAGGTCAGCTGGGATTCCTGAGGCTGTGAGTGTCAGGCAGCTGGATGACCCAACTGGGAACAAATTTGAATGGAACCACAAAGCCATAACAAGGCTGAAGGTGAGGAACCCCAGGCACCCAAGTGGGGACAGGTTGTTTGTGGGCGGCCAGTATAACAGACCAGAGTCCTAACCTCTGTGGAGGTAAGATTAGGCGTTTGGTTTGGAATGTGATAGTTTGAAATGTCTGTTAGGTATATAAGTAGAAATATTGACCATGACTTCAGGGGAGATGTCTGGACTGAAATCTTAAATTGAGAAATATTTTTATCGGGTAGCTATTTTGTATTCTGTTACATACTGAGGCATATCAGTTTTTCCCTTTCTACCTATTACTTTGCTCAAAAGTTGTTTTCCTACTCCTAAATTATAAATGTCCATCTTTATTTTTCTGTAGAACTTTATGGGAATATTTACAATGTATTTATTTCCATCTGGTTGGAATTTGTTATGCTGTAAAGTGTGATGAATCAAATACTATCTGTAAAATCTGTACTTTGAAGATTTATTAAAGTTTTCTTCATGACTAACTATCAACAATTAATTGTAAATATTACATGGTTATTTTAAAAGGATGACTAAAATTTTTCTTATAGTTCTTCATCTCTTTTTCTTAATTTTAATATTCCTGTTATATTTTGGGTCATTTGGATTTTTTAATTCTCTGATGTGGTCTTTCATAGTTTTAATCTATTTGATTTCTGTATTAGTTACCTATTGTTGTATAGCAAATTACCCCAGAACTTAATGGCTTAAACAACAGTCAACATTTATAATCTCCCACAGTGTCTGTGAGTCAGGAATTTGGGAGCAGCTTAGCTGGCTGTAGTCAAGATGTCATTTAGGGCTTCAGTCAACTAAAGGCTGAACTGGGACCAGAATATCTGCTTCCAGGTGTCTCACTCATGTGGCTGGTAAGTCGGTGCTGGCTTTGGGCAAAAGGCCCTAGTTCCAGGAATTACCTGGCAGTCCAGTGGTTAGGACTCCACACTTTCACTGCCAAGGATGCAGGTTCAATCCCTTGTCCAAAAAAGGCCCCAGTTCTACTCCATGTGGGTCTCTCCATAGCGCTAAGTGTCTTTATGACATGGTGGCTAGATCACCCCTAGAATGAGTGATCCAGGAGCTGCAATGACTTTTATGACCAAGTGTTGACGAAAAAATTAACGGTTGATCTAAGAAAGAAATGGAAAATTTTATTCAAGCCAACCTGAGGATTATAAGTGGGGAGACACTCTTTTAGAAAGCTCTGAGGACTGTTCCACCCATTAGAGGTCAAAGCACAGTTATGTAATTTTTTTGAGACGAAAGGTTATATGTATTATACGTGTCATTATATCAGATGACATTGACTGCTTACACAATCCAGATCTACACGTACAAAGCAAGTCATCAGTCATGGGTCATCATGCCCCTTATAAGATTGAGAAGGAAGGCTCTCTCCTAAGGAGTTGTGACCCCTTATGAGATAAGAAGGAAGGTTATCTCCTAAGGAGGTCTGGTTAATGCAGATGCACAATTCACAATAAAGGGGAGGGAGGAAGCCCAAATGGGCAAAGAAAAATTTTGTTTTCAAATTTTTCTTGGCTTGCCATAAAACGTGAATTTTTATTTCGTCGGAAGTCACACACCACCATACTTTGTTGGTCACGTAGACCAGTTCTGACTGAGTCAGTACGGGCAGAGACTACACAAGGGTATGCATACTAGGAGGCAGTTATCATTGAGGGCCATCTGGGAGGCTGACTACCACAGTTTCTTTCAAGTGTTGACCTAAAAATGTACAACATGAGAGTTGTGAGTTTAAGTTTTATTCAGTCTTAACTGGATAGCCCGAGAGACACTCAGTAGCTCTGAGTGAACGCAGAGCTCCCAGTAGGTGTAGAGGAGGAGCCCCGGTATACGTATGGTTTTGAGGGGCTAGGATATACATGCAGTCAAGCATACATCCTGGTAAAGGATTCCTGCTAATCACAAAGAACAGCTATCTCATGTAAATGATTTCAGTGCTTTTCTATGTATGGGAAGATGCAAGAGTCTGGGGCCGTTGAAATGCTTCCTGAGATACGCATCTTAACTGTCTTAAGGGCCTGTTTTGCCAAAGCACTGAGTGTCTCATACTGGTTTTTCATCCTCATTTCTCCTCGGGGTGCACTGTTGGTGGGTGACTGCAATGGGTTGAGACTTAACCCTTGTATAACTGGATGATGAGTGATACTCTTTGTTCCTTTTTTGTTCACACAAGAGTACATGAATGTCTTGATGCCTCTCCATTCTATCAGATCCACAGCTGCCTTGTCAACCACTTCCCAAGAGATCACCCTGTACACTCTCTTGTGCCAAAATACACGCAGAGTAACTCTAGCTCTCCTCTTCTGTAAACCCTCAGCTACATTCGTGGTTTTGCTATATTCTTTCTCTCCATGATGGGACCTGCCATTATCACATGAATGAAATCAGCTGTGGGGAGGCCATGTCTTGCAGGGAATGTTTCTGGAACAAGGAATGGAAGAAACAACAGAGTGGATTCTAACCCTATCTTAGCTACTCCCTCCCTGTATGACCATGACCATGGACACCTCCCATAACTTTTCTGACATACAATCTCTATAAAGAAGGAAACGAAACTCTGTGGGGTTTTAGGTTTGTATACTTTTGTTGTGTTTTTCTTTTTCATTAATAGCAGTTATTCAGAATTAACCCTGTGTTTTGCTGTTATTACTGACAACACAATATATTGTTCTCAGAGTGCATCTTTCTCGCTGGTAGAAAATTCAAATGTAGTTTCAGTATTTCAGTATTTTAATATTGTAAATATATATTCATTTGTAAAGAAAGTTTTATAGGTAATACAAATTGGAGTCCTCTAATTATTTGAGAAGGTCTTTAATATCCCTCAAATTGTCAAGTATTTTACCTAGATCTCTTTTCATCTTTAGCTGTTGTCTTCATAGCTTCTGTTGTTATCTTTACATATAAGTCTATTCAGTCTATGATTATATGACCTTATATCAGAGGACTGTGTTTGTGTTTAAACCAGACTTATGGAGTTGTGCAACTAAACCACCTGGCACCTCTGTCCACTTATACTAGAAACCTAGGTGGTATCCTTGACTCTTACCTCTCATTACCCTCCCTTCATCCAATCAGATGCCAAAGCCTACTGAGTCTACCTTCTAGATAAATAGTGGGGTTTTTTTCCTAGTGAGTAGATTTTATTTGCTCAGTCCTATAGATTGAATGCTCCCCCCCACCCCTGCCCAAATTCATAAGTTGAAAGCCAGTCCTCAATGTTATGGTATTTGGAGGTGGGGCCTTTGGGAGGTGATTAGGTAATGAGGGTGGAACCCTCATGAATGCAATTAGTGCCCTTAAAAAGGAGGCCCCTAAAGCTCCCCCACCCCTTCCATCATGTGAGGTTACTGTGAGAAGACGGCTGTCTATGAACCAGGAAGCTGGCCCTTACCACCTACCCAATGAGCCTTTTCCAGCTGGATGTTCGTCTGTACCCTTTATCATACCCTTTTGTAATAAATAGGTAAATGGTAAGTAAACTGTTTTCCTGAGTTCTGTGAGCCACTGTAGGAAATTAATCAAACTTGAGGAGGAGAGTCATGGAACCTCCAATTTATAGCTGATTGGTCAGAAACACAGGTGACAACTGGGGTTTGTGATTGGCAGTCTCATGGGACTGAACCCTTAATCTCGGGGGTTTGATGCTATCTCCAGGTAGATAGTGTCGGAATTGAGTTAAGTTTCTAGGACACCCAGCTGGTGTTGCAGAATTGCTTGGTGTGTGTGGGGGGCGCCCTCACACATCTGTTGTCAGAAGTGTAGTGAAGTGTTCTTTGTGAGAAGAAAGGAGACACACAGGAGTGTAGGTTTTCTTTTCAACAACCTAACAAAACATGTAAGATGTATTTAAAGCAGGGCTAAGAGGGAAATTTAGAGCCCTAAATGCTTACATTAGAAATAAGGAAAGGTCTTAATTAATATTCCAAGTTCCTACATCAAGAAACTAGAAGGGCAAAAATAAACCCAAACCAAGCAGAAAGAAAGAAATAAAGGTGTTTTTTTTTGTAGTTATAAGATAAACTTTTCCTAAAACTTACATGGAAAGGCACAGGCTCTAAAATAGCTAAACAATCTTGACAAAGAATAGTGGGAGAACTCAACCCAATATCAGTGCTTAACTGTATTGCTACAGTAATCAGTACACACATAGGTCAATGGAACAGAATAGAGAAACCAGAAGTAAACCCTCACTGTATGCTGAACTTATTTTAACAATGTTATTGAAAATATAATTCACATACCATGAAGTTCACCTATTCAAAGTATACAATTCAATGGTATTTCAGTATATTCACAGGGTTATGTAACTATCACGATTAAATTTAAAACATTTTCATCACAAAAAAGAAACCCTCTATCTATTAGTGCTCATTCTTCATCATCTCCTCCCATCAGCCCAAAGCAACCACTAATTTACTTTCTGAAATTTGCCTATTCTGGATATTTCAGATAAATAGACTCATACAATATGTAGTCTTTTGTGACTGGCTTCTTTCACATAGTGTGATGTTCAAGGTTCATCCATGTAGCGTGTGTATCAATACTTCATTACTTTTATTACTTTCGATGGCTGAATAATATGGGCATTTGGGTTGTTTCCACTCTGGCTATTATGAATAGTGCTGCTATGAACAATTTGTGTACTAGTTTTTGCATGCATGTATGTTTTCATTTTTCTTAGGTATACACCTAGGACTGAAATTGCTGGTTCATATAGTAACTCTATATCTTTATCTTTTTAAGGAACTTCTGGAATGTTTTTCCAAGGCAGCTGCTTCATTTTAAATTCCCATTCACAATGTATGAGGGGTTCAGTTTCTCCACATCCTCACCAACACTTGTTATCTGACTTTTTGATTCTAGCCATCTTAATGGGTGTGAAGTGGTAAGTCATTTTGGTTTTGATTTGCATTTCCCCAAGGACTGATGATGCTGAGCATCTTTTTATGTGCTTTTGGACCTTTTGTTTATCTTCTTTGGAGAAATGTCTATTCAAATCCTTTGCTTATTTTTAAATTGTGTTAATTGTATTTTTATTAGTTACTTGTTAAGAATTCTTTACATATTCTGGATACAAGTCCTTGTCAGAACTGAATTTTTGATAAAGCTGCAAAAGCAATTTAATGGAGGAAGAATAGCATTTTCAACAAATAACACTGGAGCCATTAGACATCCATAGCCACATAAGAAAAAAGAGAGAACTTTGACCTCACATCTCTTACAAACCTTAAAGTACAGACTTAAATTTGCTCCAGTACTAACCCATGAAAAAAATAAATGTATCTTCATTGTGACAGTGAGGGAAAAATAAATGGTTCCTTCTGTCTCGGATTCCATATTCTATCTCTAATACTCAAGATTATGTACTTAGATTATTACATTAAATTTAGATATGCTAGGCAGACATTTGCTTGCTGATTATCGACTTGAAAATGATAAGTGTGTTTTTTATGCAAGTCAGTAGATTTTAATACAAGCTTTGTAGAGGGTTCTGTCAACAGAAGGAGCTTAAAAGGTAATGGTTGAAAACGAAAAATGTTATCACCTATCTTCTTCAGGCTAAAGATGCCCGATTTCTTCATACATTTGTGAAATGTGGAAAAGGCTGCAAAAACCTGGACGTTTACTGATATGTCTTTTTTTTTTTTTTTTGCGGTACGCGGGCCTCTCACTGTTGTGGCCTCTCCCGTTGCGGAGCACAGGCTCCAGACGCGCAGGCTCAGCGACCATGGCTCACGGCTCACGGGCCTAGCCGCTCCGTGGCATGTGGGATCTTCCGGACCGGGACATGAACCCGTGTCCCCTGCATCGGCAGGCGGACTCTCAACCACTGCGCCACCAGGGAAGCCCTGATATGTCTTAACTTGATTAATGTTTGCACGGTTTCAGAAAGCAAGAGGTAAGGTATCAGTAATAATTTCAACACTAAAACCCAAAACCATCTAGTTTTTGTGGACTGTGTTCCTTTTACTTTTTTTGTGTGTGTGTGTGCGGTACGCGGGCCTCTCACTGTTGTGGCCTCTCCCATTGCGGAGCACAGGCTCCGGACGCACAGGCCCAGCAGCCATGGCTCACGGGCCCAGCCGCTCCGCAGCATGTGGGATCTTCCCGGACCAGGGCACGAACCCGTGTCCCCTGAATCGGTAGGCGGACTCTCAACCACTGCGCCACCAGGGAAGCTCCTCCTTTTACTTTTTTATACATAGGAACAGTTTTCCAATTTTGCAATCTTAGTGTAATTGTAACAGCTCTGTTCCTCCTCAAAACAAAAGAAATATTTCTACAGGTTGCTTCATCATCACGATTATTTTTATGTTGTATAGTTTCAAACAGATGTAGTTATTACTTCTATTTTTAGCCATATTGTTTATATTCAACATTTTATTACTATGTACAATGTTTCAATAGCTTTGTGAATATAACATTTGCATTTTTACATTTCCTCAATATAAAAATTACCAGCTTATTTAATGCTTTTTGTCATTGGTTACTTTGGTGAGACAAGTTACATTGAAGCTCTGCATCTTATAACGCAATTTCTAAAGAGGTGAGGCATGAATGTGGGTTAGGACTAGAGACAGAAGTTTATGAAGTATTTTCAGACGTAGGTTGAATAGGAACCAGAGGGCGTAACAAAGAATAAGAACTGAAAGAATGATGTTTATACTCTGTTTTGCTTTTCTTTATAACGCGTATCAATTCCAAGTATATATTAGTACCTTTTTTCTTCCTATTAAATTTCTCCCATAATAGAATGTCAGCTCCACGGGTGGGGATTTTTGCACGTTCACAGTTGCGTCCCCAGCATCTACAACAGTGCTTGGCACACTAGGCGCTCAATAAGTGGCGAATGAAAGGATAGGGAGGACAGAAGAAACAGAAAAAGAGAGCAAAAAAAGAAATCCCGAGCACCTTATCTCTTAACTACGCCCGCATCCTCCCGGGATCCCCCCCTCCGGCGGGCCCCAGCCCTCACACCCAGCCTCGCCAGCTGCGTTTTCCCAGCACCGGGCCAGGGGCCCCACCAGCTGCGCCCGGGCGCGGGCCCGACCACCGCGCATGCGCATCACAGCCGCATTCGCTACTCGCGGCCGACGCGTGCACCGAGTCTGGACGCCTCCGCGACGCGAGCAAGCTGCACCTGCGCAGTTCGAGCCGGCCAATCCAGGTCCGGGCTGGATTCGGGGGCGGGGGCGGGGGCGGTGGGTCGGACGGCCTGAGAGGGCTGGGCGGGTGCGAGTTCTGGGTCGCAAGGTCGGGGGGCTAAGGAGCGTGGCCGAGACGACGCGAAAGGACGAGGCAGGAAGCAGCTGTCGCCCCGGCCCCCGCGGCGAGCAGTCCCAGGATGCCCCGCGCCGCACCGCGCCTGGCCCCGGACTCCATTTCACAGCAGCCACTGCGGCTGGCGCCGACAGCCTCCCCGAGCGCTTTGGCCCCTTTGTGAGTCCGCCCGTGGGGCCCGAGATCGAGTCCACGCCCCGGCCGCAGAGCGCTCGGCTCCCCGCCTCCGCGAACGGTGCGGACCGAAGTGCCGGCTCGGGGAGAAGGCGGTGAGGAGCCCGGGCTGGGTGCGCGCGCCTGGGCAGGCCTGCCGGGCGGGAGCGGGCGTGTGAGGGAGCCTGTGACGGTGGGAGCCTGGGTCCGGTGTGTGTGACCGTGTTTGAACAGAGTGAAACCGTGTGACAGTGTGTGAGGCTGTGTGGGACAGTGTCTGAGAATGTGACGGTGAAACCGTGTCACTGTGTGTGACCGTGTGTTACAGTGTCACTGTGTGTGTGACCTTGTGTATAGGGCTCTGTGCGACGGTGTGTGAACAGAATTTGAGAATGTGTGTGACAGTTTCTGTAACAGTGAACGTGCAACTGTGTTCATGTGAGACTGCTTGAGATTGTGTGACCCTAGGAGTGTGTGACAGTCTGTGGCACCATGTGTCATCATGTCAGTGACTGTGTGACTCACTGCGAGGGGTGGGCAGGCTGCAGCTTGGGAGCGTGTCCACAGTCTGCCCGGGGAGCTGCGAGCATGAGGGCTTGTGTGGTTTGCGCGGTGGCTGGGAGGCTGTGTGGAGCTTTGGGAGGCCAGTGGGCTCCAGGGTTTGGGAGACCGTGGTAGCGGGAAGACCGAGATGGAGATGGAGTTTACGGAGAGGAGAGGGGGGGAAGGGAAGAGAGCTGGAGAGGAGGAGAAAGCCTTGGGCCTGGAGAGCGGAAGGCTGAGCTGCTGGACCTTAGTCCTCTCTGGCACAGAAGGTCTCTCCGTCCCTCTCCTAGAGAGGAGTCGAAGAGAAAAAAGGACGGGGAGACCTACTGTGTGCTACTTATGAAAATAAATGATTGAATGATATTTATTGCACACAAAGAACGTCCAGGGACTGTGCTAAATGCTTGATGTGGATCATCTTATGACCCTCCCAACCGTTGATAGAGGGTAGGTACCACTGTGTTGATGAGGAACTTGAGGTGTGGAGTGGGGGCTGCAGAGCCAGCTGAGTGGTGGATCAGGTGTCGGCGCGTCTGGTCCACACACCTGGTTGTTCTTACCGCCGAGTTATGCTGCTTCTGAGATAATTTCTTTACTCTCCAAGGCAGTGGAAAATAATGAATGGTTAAGGGGTTGCAGTGACTGTTTCTGCATATCCCTCCCCGCAGCCCCGTCTGAGGAAATTTCTTCGAAAAGCTGAGAGATTGGTTTTCAGGTGCGTTTTATTATAAGCCAGGACCAGAAGCAAGATGTCCTTTTTGGTCCAGTGTCCTCCAGACCACATGATCCCTCTGATGCCTACTCTGTGTAAAGATGCTTTCTCTGAGGCATTCACTTTGTAGTTAGTTTTCTCTCTCATCTTTGTAGAAAGGGTGGGGAGATATTTCCTTTCAACGTCATCATCTGGTGGAAAGACTAACGAGTCAAACCTGGATCCAGTTGGGCTCAATTACTTAATTACCATGAGGCACTGGGTGATTTCACTGATGAATAGCCTCCATGTGTGAAGGGGGAAGTTATCCTTATTTGGCAGTGCCGTTCTGAAGAATAAATACTGTTACTTCTTATCAATATAAACGAGGTATCTTAAGCACAGAAAGTTTATGTTGCATATTGAGATCTGAAGCACGTGGGAGATTTAAGTGGAGTATAATCTTTAAAAATATTGAATCACTATGTTGAACACCTGAAACTAATATAACACTATAAATCAACTATACTTCAAAAAATAAAGCACACAGGTGAAAGAATTGTAAATTTAGATAGGAATGACCGAGGCAGTGACACCTCGTATCTGCTTCTGTGGTTGGGGCACAGAGAAGGAAAGGAGAGTATCTAGGCTGGTGATGCCGGGAGCTGAGGGCAGGCCCAGCGTTTCACGTTTCCTTTCTCCCTCTCCAGCTGTTTTCTCTGGACACTGCCCGTCTCCCAAAGAGAAGCCAGAAGGAGGAGGACGGAAGGGCTGTCCTCAATTCTTAAAGCCATGTCCCAGGTAAGGAAGCTTCTCTTCTCGCTTCTCTGAAATGCCTTGTTTTTCAGATTTTATGTGAACATTTTGCTTTTCTTCTGAAATTTCCCATTCTAAAATTCCATTCATTCAGTGATCTGGTCCTCATGTTCTCCAGTCTAGTAAAAGGAGGTCCCCCAAAGCCCACTGAGCCTCCTTTTTTTTTTCTCAGCCAGAATTTTCATCTTCATTCCAGAAACAGTTTAGCACTTCCTGTGGGTTAGGTGTTCTGTTGGGAGGTCTCAAGAGGCAAAAATACACTCCTTGGTGGAATCTGAAAGTCTTCCCTGTAGGGAAGTGAAGTGATTCACTGAGGTCAAGGTGGGTGTTCAGATGTGACCAACAGTTTAGAGCTTTTCCACAGACCTGGGTTTGAAAAGTAGACAGGGACTACTTGGGGACGTCTTTGTTGTAGTACTGATACATGACAGGGTTGCTTGCTCAAGGTGATTTTGAGGAGTGGGATTTGTTGGGTCTTGAGTATTAAAGTGTGGGTCAGCTAGGGCAGGAGTGTTTTTCAGGCGTTCTGCGGGCACTGAAGAGTAGGATTCCATGGGGGTAATGTTCTAGGGATATCCTGAGTTAGTAGCTGGTTACAGCTAGAATATTCTAGATCATGCAGTAAAGATTAGAGGAGTTAATATGGAAAAATAGGGAATTTTTTGAAAAAGGAGAATAATAGGGAGTACTGAATCTACATTAAAAAATGGCTATATACATCTGTAATAACAAATCGTAAATAGTAAATAACAAAAATAGTAAATAGTATACAATGAGAGCCAGAAGAAATAAATGAAAAAATCAGCATATAATGTCCAGAAACAAATGCAAATATAAATAAGAATAGAAAATATTTATTCATTCACTGAATATGTAGTTATTAAAAACTTACTGTATATTATGTGCTGGCACTACTGTGGTGAAAAAAATACTGTCTTCATGGAATTTAATGTCTACTAGTTTGTTTATTACATAATAACGTAATGATGTTATTTTAAATCAGTGGAGAAGGGCTGGAGTATTCATTTAGAAAAAAATTTTCTTCCTCATACTTTGAGGTTAAATACATTTTGCAGGTTAAACATAAAAAATAAAACCATACAAACTGCTACATCTTTTTCTTTTCTTACATCTTAAGAAGATGACTCAGAAGCAGAAATCACCTGGAGAAGCACTGTGATGACTGATGATAACAGTGCTCTCTGTTTGCACTGCCCAGTACAGAAGCAACTAGCCACATGTGGCTGTGGAGTGCTTGTATGTTCTCGTGTGACTGAAGAACTGAATTTTAAATGTTAATTGATTTAGATTTAAATAACCACATGTGGCTAGTAGCTAGTGTATTAGACAGCAAAGATGGAGGTTCATAAAATGATAAAGCCAGGAAGAAAATTATGGGTGATCTTGTCTAAGACACTTGTTTTACAAATGAGGAAAAAGCCAAGGCAGGAAAGTGATGTATACACATCACTAGTTAGTGACTGTCAGATGTAGGAAGTTGTACTATATATTGAAGGTCAGTAACACAGATGATGGTGAGAGATTTAAAGAGGGTGGTAGAAAATAATGAAGGACTCTAGGGAGCAGTGTGCTCAGTGTGATGGAGCACATCATTTCACTCCTTTGCCCAGAAACTGTGTTTGCTTCCCATTTTACTTGGAATGAAATCCAGTTTCCTTACCTGAGCCTATAAGGTCCTACATGATCCAGCCTGACTACCCCAGACCTCATTTTCTACAAGGCTTTACTGCTCTCTGTTCCAGTCACACTGGTCAACGTGCTGTTCCTCAAATGTTCCAAGCTACTTTCTATTTCTGAACCTTTGCATTTGCTCCTCCCTCTCCTGTAATTCTCCCCTAGATGATGACATGGCTGGCTCTCCCAGTTTATGTATTGATAGATTTTTGTTCAAAAATCACCTCTTTGTTAAGTTTTACATTACTTTTTTTAAAAATAAATTTATTTATTTTTATTTATTTTTGGCTGTGTTGGGTCTTCGTTGCTGCGTGCGGGCTTTCTCTAGCTGTGGCGAGCGGGGGCTACTCTCCGTTGCGGTGCGCGGGCTTCTCATTGCGGTGGCTTCTCTTGTCGCAGAGCACAGGCTCTAGGTGTGCGGGCTTCAGTAGTTGTACCATGCAGGCTCAGTAGTTGTGGCACACAGGCTCTAGAGCGCAGGCTGAGTAGCTGTGGCACACGGGCTGAGTTGCTCCACGGCATGTGGGATCTTCCCGAACCAGTGCTCGAACCCGTGTCCCCTGCATTGGCAGGCAGATTCTTAACCACTGCGCCACCAGGGAGGCCCTACATTACTTTATCTTACTTTATCTTACACAAACGCTCCTGTAACTTTCCTTGTTTTTTGTCATAGTATTTAATAGTACATGACACTGTATGACCATATGGGTTTTGCGGGGTTTTTTTAATCGGGGTATAGTTGCTTTACAATGTTGTGTTTGTTTCTCCTATACAGTGAAGTGAATCAGCTATACGTATACATATATCCCCTCTTTTTTAGATTTCCTTCCCATTTAGGTAGCCACAGAGCACTGAGTAGAGGTCCCTGTGCTATACAGCAGGTTCTCATTAGTTATCTATTTTATACATATTAGTGTATATATGTGTATGACCTTATGTTTAGTGTCTTTCTCCTCTGTTAGAATATTAACTCCACGAAGGGAGGGGCTGTATTCTGTTCACCTTTGTATTCCCAACTCTTAGAACAAAATAGGTAGTAGGCATTCAGTAAATATTTGCCAAATTAATATATGAATCAACAAAGGAATGAATTTGGGAGACCAGGGCAGCAAGAGCCAGCAGGCAACCTCTTCTTTCCTGCCACTGAATTGGTAATGGAAGAAGGAGAAGGCAGAGGATATGATGTGTAGAACAGACAAAGCCCATCAGCCCAAATGCCCTTTCTGGGATGCCACCCCAGACCTCCTGAATCAGTCTCTTGTGGTGCTCTAAAGATTATATTTAAAGTATGCCTCTTGTAAACAGTATATAGTCTTTTTTTTTCCTCCCCTGTGCTCACAGCCAGGCGCTTGGCCCAGTGTGCCTCCCAATCCCCTATGCCTCTCATGATCCCTTGTGCCTGCCCCCAAAAAAGATTGGCTGGTTTTTAAAAATCCAGTCTGATAATCCTGGTCTTTTTAAGTAAGTGTTTAGTACATTTTCATTTAATGTATTATTAATATATTTGTGTTTAAGTATACCATGCTGCAATTTATTTTCTACTTATCCCATCTGTTCTTTCTTCCTTTATTTCTCCTTTTTTGCCTTCTTGTGGATAAATCAGGTTTTCCTAGTTATCTTGTTAATTATACATTACTTTTATTATTCTTTTAGTGGCCACTCTAGGATATGTACCATTGCTTCTTATGTAATGATCTTCTTTCTTCTTTCTGTAATCTTCCTTCTAAATAATTAGTATTCTTGCCACTTTCTGAATAAGGTAAGTCCCCTATTATTAGTAGATATAATAATATTTTGGAACTAAACACACTATGGGGGACTTACCTTATTCAGTTTGTAGTTAGTTTTGGGGCTGTTAATTTCTTCCTGTGTTTGTTTGTTTGTTTAATATTTATTTATTTATTTATTTATTTTGCGGTACGCGGGCCTCTCACTGCTGTGGCCTCTTCCGTTGTGGAGCACAGGCTCCAGACGCGCAGGCCCAGCGGCCACGGCTCATGGGCCCAGCCGCTTCGCAGCACGTGGGATCCTCCCGGACCAGGGCACGAACCTGCATCCCCTGCATCGGCAGGCGGACCCCCAACCACTGTGCCACCAGGGAAGCCCTCTTCCTGTGTTTTGATGCTTCCATTTTCCTTTTATTTCCATTTTCCTTCTATGTGAAGAACCTTTATTAGTATTTTTTGACTACCAGTCAACACTTTACTCCCAGCCTGAATTATTTTTTCATTAGGTCCTATTCTGACTGGGTCAAAATAGTGTAAACTGTTTTCTGATGTTGAGTAAGTTTGGGAAATCCTAGTCTCAATGGAGAGAAAAACTTTTAGGAATATATTTTAAGAAAATAATTAGAGACCTCTGTAGCATCAAAGTGAGAAATTAAGATTCATATAACTGAAAATAAGCAAGGGGATAGTAAATAAGATATCACATATTTACATCATGTAATATCCATCTACCAAGTGATGTTATAAGAAAATGAATACGTATATATAATCATAGACATGACTGTATAAGGAAACATTTGAACAAATATATAGTAACTAAATTTTGATTGCTTCTAGGTCGGGTGCCATGGTAGGTAGGTGCTGAGGGTTGAGGACTTCCAGTTTTTTACCTTAGAAAGGGAAAAAAATTCACTGATGGTAGAAATACCAGACTTTTTTGTTTTTGTTCTTTCAAGCCATCACCATATTTTATAATTTTTATTATTATTTTTTATTGACATAAAATTCGACATATTTTTAACTGACATTGATTTACAATCTTGTGTTAATTACTGCTGTACAGCAGAGTGATTAGTTATACATATATATTCTTTTTTTTATCTTCTTTTCCATTACGGTTTATCACAGGATATCGAATATAGTTCTCTGTGCTATACAGTAAGACTTTGTTGTTTATCCATCCTATATATAAAAGCTTACATCTGCTAACCCCAACCTCCCACTCCATCCCTCCCCCAACTGCCTCCCCCTTGGCGACCCTCAGTCTGTTCTCTATGTCTGTGATTCTGTTTCTGTTTCATAGGTAGGTTTATTTGTGTCATATTTTAGATTCCACATATAAGTGGTATCATAGGGTATTTGTCTTTTTCTTTCTGAGTTACTTAGTATGATAATCTCTGCAACCATGTTGCTGCAAATGGCATTATTTCATTCTTTTTTATGGCTGAGTAGTACTTCACTGTATATATGTACCACATCTTTATCCATTTATCTGTCGATGGACATTTAGGTTGTTTCCATGTCTTGGCTACTGTGAATACTGCTGCTGTGAACATAGGGGTGCATGTATCTTTTTGAATAATAGTTTTGTCTAGATATATGCCCAGTAGTGGGACTGCTGGATCATATGGTACTTCTATTTTTAGTTTTCTGAGGAACCTCCGTACTGTTCTCCATAGTGGCTGCACCAACTTACATTCCCACCAACAGTGTAGGAGGGTTCCCTTTTCTCCACACCCTCTCCAGCATTTGTTTTATAGACATTTTAATGATGGCCATTCTGACTGGTGTGAGGTGGTACCTCATTGTAGTTTTGATTTGCATTTCTCTAATAATTAGCAATGTTAAACATCTTTTCATGTGCCTATTAGCCATCTGTATTTCTTCTTTGGAGAAATGTCTAGGTCTTCTGCCCATTTTTCTGTTGGGTGGTTTGTTTTTTTGGGTTGTATGAGCTGTGTGTATAATTTGGAAATCAAGCCCTTGTTGGTCACATCATTTGCAAATATTTTCTCCCATTCTGTAGGTTGTCTTTCCATTTTGTTTATGGTTTCCTTTGCTGGGTAAAAACATGTAGGTTTGATTAGATCCCATTTATTTATTTTTGTTTTTATTTCTATTGCCATGGGACACTGACCTAAGAAAACATTGGTACAATTTATGTCAGAGGTTGTTTTGCCTGTGTTCTCCTCTAAGAGTTTTATGGTGTCATGTCTTATGTTTAAGTCTTTAAGCCATTTTGAGTTTATTTTTGTGTGTGATGGGAGGGTGTGTTCTAACTTCATTGATTTACATGCAGCTGTCCAGATTTCCCAACACCACTTGTTGAAGAGAATGTCTTTTTCCCATTGTATATTCTTGCCTCCTCTGACAAAGATTAATTGACCATAGGTGTGTGGGTTTATTTCTGGGCTCTCTTCTGTTCCATTCATCCATATGTCTGTTTTACTGCCAGTACCACACTGTTTTGATTACTCTAGCTTTCTAATATTGTCTGAACTCTGGGAGGGTTATGACTTCTACTTTGTTCTTTTTCTTCAGGATTGCTTTGGCAATCTAGGTCTTTTATGGTTCCACATGAATTTTAGGATTATTTTTTCTAGTTCTGTGAAAAATGTCATGGGTAATTTGATAACATATTAAATCTGTAGATTGCCTTGGGTAGTATGACCATTTTAACAACATTAATTCTTCCAATCCAAAAGCATAGGATGTCTTTCCATTTCTTTGAATCACCTCAGTTTCCTTTATCAGTGTTTTCTAGTTCTCAGCGTATAAGTCTTTCATCTGCTTGGTGAGGTTTATTCCAAAGTAATTTATGTTTTGAGTTGCAATTTTAAAAGATTTTTTTTTACATTCCCTTTCTCATATTTCATTGTTGGTGTAAAGAAATGCAACCGATTTCTGTACATTAATGTTGTATCCTGCTACCTTGCCAAATTCGTTTATCTGTTCTAGTAGTTTATGTGTGGGCTGTTTAGGGTTTTCTATATGTAGTATCATATCATCTGCATATAATGACAATTTTACCTCTTCCCTACCAATCTGGATATCTTTTTTTAAATTTTATTTATTTTTATTTTTGGCTGCACTGGGTCTTCGTTGCTGCACGCGGGCTTTCTCTAGTTGCGGCGAGCAGGGGCTTTGTTGTGGTGCGCGGGCTTCTCATTGTGGGGGCTTCTCTTGTTGTGGAGCACAGGCTCTAGGTACGTGGGCTTCAGTGTTTGTAGCACGCAGGCTCAGTAGTCATGGCTGGCGGGCTCTAGAGTGCAGGCTCAGTAGTTGTGGCGCACAGGCTTAGCTGCTCTGCGGCATGTGGCATCTTCCCGGACCAGGGCTCGAACCCATGTCCTCTGCATTGGCAGGTGGATTCTTAACCACTGTGCCACCAGGGAAGCCCTAATCTGGGTATCTTTTATCTCTTTTTCTTATCTGATTGCTGCAGCTAGGACTTCCAATATTGTGTTGAATAGAAGAGGTGAGAGTGGGCATCCTTGTCTTGTTCCAGATTTTAGCAGGAATGCTTTCAGCTTTTCACTGTTGAGTATTATATTGGCTGTGGATTTATCATAAATAGCTTTTATTATCTTGAGGTATTTTCCCTCTATACCCGTTTTGGTAAGAGTTTTTATCATGAATGGATGTTGAATTTGTCAAATGCCTTTTCTGCATCTATTCAGAAGACCATGTGGATTTTGGCTTTTCTTTTATAATTGTTCATAGTATTCCCTTACAGTTTTTTGTATTTCTGTGGTGTCAGTTGTTATGTTTCCTTTTTCATTTCTTATTTTGTTTAATAAAATAAGTTCTCTCTTCCTCCTTGAAGAGCTTGGCGAGAGGTCTGTCAATGTTGTTTATCCTTTCAGAGAACCAGCTCTTAGTTTTATTGATTTTTTTCTATTTTTTTAAATGTCTTTTACTTATTTCCTCTCTGATCTTTATTATTTCATTCTTTCTGCTGACTTTAATTCTTTGTGGTAGGTTAGGTTGTTTGAGATTTCTGTTGTTTGAGGAAAGCCTGCGTTGCTATGGACTTCTAAGAACTGCTTTTGTTGCATTCCGTAGATTTTGGATGGTTGTGTTTTCATTGTCATTTGTCTCAAGGTATTTTTAAATCTCCTCTTTGATTTCCTCATTGACCCATTGGATTTGTAGTGCCATGTTGTTTAGTCTCCATGTAATCATTTTTTTCTCATTTATTTTTCTGTGGTTAATTTCTAGTTCCATGCTGTTGTGGTCAGAAAAGATGCTTGAGATAATTTCTATACTCTTAAATTTGTTGAGGCTTGTTTTATGCCCTAGTATGTGGTCAGTTCTAGAGAATGTTCCACGTGCACTTGAAAAGGATGTGTATTCTGTTTTTTTTGGATGTAACGTACTGAAAATATCAAGTCTAGCTGTTCTGTTGTATCATTTAGTATCTCTGTTGTCTTACTGATTCTCTATCTGGAAGATCTGTCCATTGATGTGAGCGGGGTGTTAAAATCTCCTATTATTATTGTAGTCTTCTCAATTTCTGCCTTTATTTCTTTTTCTTTTCTATAAATTTATTTATTTATTATTTATTAGCTGCTTTGTGTCTTTGTTGCTGCACACGGGCTTTCTCTAGTTGCGGTGAGTAGGAACAGGGGCTACTCTTTGTTGTGGAGCACGGGCTCTAGGCACGCAGGCTTCAGTAGTTGTGGTGCACGGGCTTAGTAGTCATGGCTCTCAGGTTCTAGAGCACAGGCTCAGTATTTGTGGTGCATGGGCTTAGTTGCTTCATGGCATGTGGGATCTTCCTGGACCAGGGCTCAAACCCATGTCCCCTGCACTGGCAGGTGGATTCTTAACCACTGCACCATCAGGGAAGTCCCTCTCCGTATATTTCTGTTAGTATTTGTTTTACGTACATGGGTGTTCCTATATTAGGTGCATATATGCTGATGTAAAATCCTCTTGTATTGATCCTTTTTTCATTATATAGTATCCTTCTTTATCTTTCTTTATGGCTTTTGTCTTAAAGTCTATTTAGTCTGATATGAGTATTGCAACCCCACTTTCTTGTCATTTCCTTTTGCATGAAATATCTTTTTCCATCCCCTCACTTTCAATCTCTATGTGTCCTTTGCCCTAAAGTGGGTCTCTTGTAGGCAGCATATTGTAGGCTCTTGTTTTTTTTCCCCAATCTGCCACTCTGTGTCTTTTGATTGGAGGATTTAGTCCATTGACAGTTAAGGTAATTACTGATAGATATGTATTTATTGCCATTTTAAACCTTGTTTTCCTGTTGATTTTATATTTCTTCTTTGTCCCTTATTTTTCCTTTTGTGGTTTCATGATTTTGATATTATACTTATGTTCTCTTCTTTTTGGTTTTTGTGAATCTACTGTATGTTTTTGATTTGTGGTTACCCTATTTTTCAAGAATGTTAACCTCTTCCTATATCTGCTTGCCTTAGACTGGTAGTTATATAGGCTGAAACACATTCATTCTAGGAAAGAAAAAGAATCTACACTTTTTTACTCTCCTCCCCCACATTTTATGATTTTTTTTTTTTTTTTTTTTTTTTTTTTTTTTTTTGTGGTACGCGGGCCTCTCACTGCTGTGGCCTCTCCCGTTGCAGAGCACAGGCTCTGGACGCGCAGGCTCAGCGGCCACAGCTCATGGGCCCAGCCGCTCCACAGCATGTGGGATCTTCCCGGACCAGGGCATGAACCCGTGTCCCCTGCGTCAGCAGGCGGACTCTCAACCACTGCGCCACCAGGGAAGCCCACATTTTATGATTTTGATGTCCTGTTTTACATCTTGTTCATCCTTTTGCTGTTCATTGTGGTTACCATAATTTTCACACCAATTTTTGGATTTTTTTTCTGTAGTCTGTGTCCTGGCTTTAAATTTAAAGTAAATTTAATTAATTTACTTTCCAACTGTGATTTTTTTTTCTTTCCTATAGATTCTTACTTCTATTTAGAGAAGACCTTTCAATATTTCCTTTAGGATAGATTTAGTATTTTAGTTTTTGCGTGTCTGAGAAATTCTTTATCTCTCTTTCTATTCTAAATGATAATCTTGCTAGGTAGAGTATCCTAGGTTGCATATTTTTCCCTTTCAGGACTTTGAATATATCTTGCCTCCCTTCTGGCCTGCAGCATTTCTGTAGAGAAATCACCTGATAGCCTTATGGGGGTTTCCTGGTAATGAACTCTTTGTTTTCCTCTTGCTGCCTTTAGAATTCTCTCTTTAACTTTTGCTGTTTTTATTGTAATATGTCTTGCTGTAGGTATGTTTCGGTTTATCTTATTTGGGACCCTCTGTGCTTCCTGCACCTAGATATGTGTTTCCTTCTTTAGGTTTGGGATTTTTTTTTTTTTTTTTTTTTTTTTTTGCTGTACGCGGCCCTCTCACTGTTGTGGCCTCTCCCGTTGCGGAGCACAGGCTCCGGACGCACAGGCTCAGCGGCCATGGCTCACGGGCCCAGCCGCTCTGCGGCATGTGGGATCTTCCCGGACTGGGGCACGAACCCATGTCCCCTGCATCGGGAGGCGGACTCTCAACCACTGCGCCACCAGGGAAGCCCCATTGGGAATTTTTCAGACATAATTTTTTCAAATTCGTTTTCGATCCCCTTTTCTCTTTCTTCTCCTTCTGGAATCCCCATTATGTATAGATTGGCATGGTTTATATTATCCCATAGGTCTCTTATATTGCTTTCATTTTTTTTCATTTGGCTTTCTGTCTGCTGTCCTTGTTGGGTGATTTCCATTTTTCTATGTTCCAGGTCACTTATTCATTCTTCTGCATCATTCATTCTGCTATTCATTGCCCTTAGCTTTCATCTCTGCAGATGAGTTTTCTAATTTTTTGTGGTTCCTCTTTATAGTTTCTAGTTCCCTTTTACAGTACTGTGCATTTATGTTGATAGCTTTTCTTACTCCTCCACTATTTTCATTATATTCTTTTTGAAATCAGTGTCTATTAGAATGAAGAGGTCTGTTTCACTGTTTGTTCTTTCAGGGGAAAGGAAAACCACTGGGAGTGGTTTCTCTGCTGTTTACCAACCAGTGTGGAAGGATTTCAATATTTGACAAGTCAGTTCAGCTGTTTAGGGCATCTACATATCAGCTCAGCTTAAGAGTAGATTTTGCTCTGTGACATGCCAAACCTGTGAAGCATATACCAAATCAGACAGCAAGCCTTGATAAGTCTGAAGCAGATTTACCACATTAGGAAGAATGCCCATTTTCAATTTCTAGGGAGCAGACTAGGTCATCTTCCATTCTATAAAGATCCTTAATATAACATACAGTGGTATTTAAAGAGCTATGTTTTAACATTTAAAAAACTGTTGCTCATTAGATGTGCACAATTGGGTATGTTCCTCTAGTGAGAGTTGTAGGTATTTTTTGATGCACTTCATTATCACATTTGAAATGTTCACTCTTTAACTTAATTAGTAGTGCTTAAAATTACTATTATTTTGTCTTTTAGGTTACCAGCTGTCTTTGAAGCTTAGTGATGTCAGAGCTGTTATGTAACCTTTTGTTGTCCCTGATTGTTCTCCGTAATGGCATATATTGTTTAAGTTATATTTTTGCACCATAAAACTTCACTGTTTTTATTATATTTGTATTTAATTTTAGAAAAACAGTTATAAGCATCAAATATATTTTAATATATACCTTATTGATATAGCTGGAACATTGACCATTCCATTGTAGCATTTGGGAAAATGCTGGTTTAGACCATGTACGTCCTGTAAGGCATAACTCATGTTTCTGCCTCCTCTTTGAAGCCTTTTTCACTGCCCCAGTCTGTCCTTATTTTCCATATTGAGAAATGCTCTAGCATTTAGTATGAATAACATTTTGCACTTGATTGTTTACAGTGTTCTGTTATTGCCAATTTTTGTGTGTATCTTTTCTCCATCAGTAGAGACTCTGAAATCGTATACTTTCCATGACAGAATATCAACACTAAGCACAGAGAAGCTGTCTAGCAATTACTTGACATGTGTTGCTCAGAACTCAAGATACTGACAGAAAATTTCACTACCTGTAGTATTTCTCTCCAGAAGTATAGAGAATTCAACTTTTTAAACTATGCTCATGCGAGGGTAACACTAGTTGAGCAAGAATATGTTTATGTCATTTCAGGATTTGGTGACATTTGGGGATGTGGCTGTAGATTTCTCTCAAGAGGAGTGGGAATGGCTGAACCCTGCTCAGAGGAATTTGTACAGGAAAGTGATGTTGCAGAACTATAGGAGCCTGGTATCACTGGGTAAGGAGGTCTCCCTGTAATTCAGAATCTGCACGTAGGGCTGCTTTCCAATGTAATGTTTGGGAAACCTCTGATATAGTTTGCTAAATTTCTGATTTTTGTGCTCCCCCAAATAAATTTAGTTTTGTAGAATTGGCAGCTTCATTAGACTGTCCATGCAACTTCATCTTCCCCATTCTTCAGAATCCTTCACCTCTTCCTCAGCTCCCTTCTATAATGGCCTCACCTTCCTGATGACCAAGCAACTTGATCTGATTTATGGGCCTGGCTAATTCCCCTTTTATTTCTTGTAAGCAGGAGTTTCAGTTTCTAAGCCAGATGTGATCTCATTATTGGAGCAAGGAAAAGAGCCCTGGATGGTGAAGAAGGAGGGGACAAGAGGAGCATGCCCTGGTGAGTGAGAGAGAACTAGGGAGGCAGAGGCCATTGCAAGGAAAAGCTCAGCTATTGTGAAAGTTCCAGCTCATAGTTGATGTTTCCTGGGTAGCCTGAAAAGGCTCAAGGCCTGGGAAGAAACACTGAGGTGTGTCTAGCGTGAGTTTCCCAACCTAACTCTCCTTACACATCATGTGTGTATATTTTCTCTCACACATAACTGTCTTCTCTGATAACATTTTCTTATTCTCTGGATGCAGATGTCACAGTTATCTCCTTGTCCTTGCTTTTTAGTTTTACACACGTTGCTCCATACTATGTTTAAAACTCCAGACACAGCAATGCATTATTTTTTCCTTTTTGGTCACTCATTCCTTTCAGATAGAAGGATTGATTCATTTACTTATTCACTTGATTCACTGAATTTCTACTTTCATAAAATCATTCTGCTCAATTTTTAGGATTATTCAGAGGTTTATAAACCATCAAAGAAAAAGCATTTCCAGTTGTATTTTCAAGTCTGGGTAACTGGAAAATGATAGCATTTAATAGAAACAAGTCAGAAGAAAGAACAGGTTGGTAGAGGAAAAGATGAATTTGGCTTGGGACAATAAGAGACTTATTTTTAAGAGATGGGGAGATTGCCAAGGGAAGATATGCAATGTATGATTGGAGGGAGATGGAGGCTAAGAAAAAAAAGTCTGATTTAGAGATGTTAGTGTGAAGGAATGAGGTCATAGTCTTAGAGTTTGAAAGAAAAGTCCTGGTACTGGGGCCTTTGTGGGGAAGGGGACCTTTGACAACTTTCTCAATGTCTTCTCTGGTAAATAACCTCCCTATAGTTTTTTCCTTGGGTTAAATTATATAAATTTTAATTTTTCTAGTTAGTTACCCTTTTCATTTAGATTACAGATTTATTTCTATGAACCTGAGCAATAATCGCTTATAATTGTTTTTCTTTTATATCTAGTAATTTCCAGTTTTATTTTACATAGCAGTTCTTTTTTTAGAAGTTGTTTGGTACTCATTAGTCAATTTTATTAATTTTTATTTATTTTTAAAATCCAGCTTTTGGACGTATCTGTTAAATATAAAATAGTGTCATCATTCTTCTCTTTTCTAATTCTCTATTTTCTGCTTTTCTCTTTACTAATTGTTTCTACTTTCCTTAGGTTTATTTTGTTTTCCATTTTGCTGAAAAAAACTATTAATTTCATTTTCTCATTCACTAATGACATTATTAGGAGTTTTAGTTTTCCTCTGAATATAGCTTTAGGTGACTTCCATAGATTCTGATATGTAGTTGTTTTTATTTCCATTTCCTAGACAACCTATTTTTTTAAAAAAATTCCCTTTTACACAAGAGTTGTTTAAAAGAAAGTTTTCTTGTTTTATTGTATCTTGATCAAATTGTTTTATCATATTTGATCAGGATAGTAATTCGTACTAATTCTACTCTAACGATTGGAGGATTTTATATGTCCTAATATAGCATTAGTTTTCTTTAACGGTTCCATAGGCTCCAAGGTATAGTCTCTATTTTCAGTGTAAAGAGCTTATTACATGAGTTTCTTTTTATTATGTTACTAAAGTCTCTCTTTACTTAATCTTTCTTGATTCCATCTATAACTTTTTCTTTCTTATTTATTTTTCGCTGCATTGGGTCTTAGTTGTGGCATGTGGGATCTTTTGTTATTGCACACAGGCTCTTCATTGTGGTGCTTGGGTCTCTAGTTGTGGCATGCAGGCTTCAGAGCACATAGGCTTTCTAGTTGTGGCATGCAGGCTCCAGAGTGCATGGGCTCTGTAGTTGTGGCACACAGGCTCTGTAGTTGTGGCACGCAGGCTCAGCAGCCGCGCAGCATGTGGGATCTTAGTTCCCCAACCAGGAACTAAGAAGGCGGATTCTTTACCACTGGACCACCAGGGAAGTCCCTATAATTTTTTCTTAATAACTTTAATTATTTACATACAGTAAATTGCATTCGTATAAATTACACGTGATGAGTTCTGACAGTTGTATAAGTACATGAAACCATCACCACAATCAAGACATAAAACGTTTCCGTCACCCCAAAAGATAGCTTGTACCTCTTTGCAGTTCATTCTTCTTCACTCCTGGTTCAAACACTAATCTGATATTTGTCATTTTAGATTACTTTGCATTTAAACTAAATGGAATCATACTGTTATGTGTGGCTTATTTTGTCATCAAAATTATTTTGAAAATCATAGTTTCATATATAACTTACTCCTTTTGTTTCTGAGTAGCAGTCTATTGTATAGATGTTCCACAGTTTTTCCATTCACCTGTTGATGCACATTTGGGTTGTTTGCAGTTTGGGGCTATATGAAGTGGTCACATACAGGACTTAGTGTGGACATATGTTTTCATTTCTCTTAGGTAAATATCTAAAAGTGGAAAAACTGAGTCATATGACAGGAATATGTTTAAATTTTTAAGAAACTGCCAGATAGTTTTCCAAAGAGATTGTATCATTTTCATTCCCACCAGCACTGTAGAAGAGTTCCAGTTGCTCTATATCCTCACCATATCTTGGTGAGGTTTTTTTCTTTTTTTTAATAATTTTATTGAAGTATAGTTGATTTACAATGTTGTGTTAATGTTTGCTGTGCAGCAAAGTGAATCAGTTACATAATATATATTCTTTTCCATTATGGTTTATCACAGGATATTGAATATAGTTTCCTGTGCTACACAGTAGGACCTTGTTATTTATCCATCCTATATATTGATATAGGACTTTGCATCTGCTAATCCCAAAATCCCAATTCTTCTCTCTCCCACCCCTCCTGCCCCTTGGCAAACACAAGTCTGTTCTCTAGATGAGTCTGTTTCTGTTTTGCAAATATATTCATTTGTATTGTATTTTAGATTCCACATATAAGTGATATCATATGGTATTTGTCTTTCTCTTTCTGACTGACTTGGCTTAGTATGATGATCTCTAGGTCCATCCATGTGCTGCAGATGGCATTATTTCATTCTTTTTTATAGCTGAGTAATATTCCATTGTGTGTGTATGTATGTATATATATACACACACATATGTACCACATCTCCTTTATCCATTCACCTGTTGATGGACATTTAGGTTGTTTCCATGTCTTGGCTACTGTACATAGTGCCGCTATGAACATAGTGGTGCATGTGTCTTTTTGAATTATAGTTATGTCTGGATATATGCCCAGGAGTGGGATTTCTGGATCATATGGCAAGTCTGGTGTTTTGAGGAACCTCCATACTGTTTTCCATAGAGGCTGCATCAATTTACATTCCCACCAACAATGTAGCAGGGTTCCCTTTATGGTGAGCTATTTTTAGTTTTGTCCATTCTAATGATTGTGTTATGGTATCTCGTGGTTTTATTATGTATTTATCTGATGACTAATGATGTTGAGGATCTTTTCATGTGCTTATTGGCCATTCATGTATCTATTGTGAAGTATCTGTTCAAATCTTTTGCCCATGTTTCATTAGGTTGGTTTATTATTACTGTAAAAGTCCTTAATACTGGCATGCTTCATTTTACTGTACTTCGCAGATATTTCACTTTTTACAAATTGAAGGTTTGTGGTGACCCTGCATTGTCAGATGATGGTTAGTATTTTTTGGCAATAAAGTGCTTTTTAATTAAGGTATGTAAATTGATTTTTTTAAGACTTAATGCTATTGCACACTTAATAGACTACAGTATAGTGTAAACATAACTCTTACATGCACTGGGAAACCAAAAAATTCGTGTGACTTGCTTTATTGTAATATTCATTTTATTGGGGTGGTCTCGAACTGAACCTGTGATACCTCTGAGGTATGCCTGTATAGTCCTGATACAAATTCTTTGTCATTTATGTGTATTGAGATATACGTACCAATTGTGACTTGTATTTTTATTTTCCTACTACTGTCTTTTGAACATCCAAAGTTTTCAATATTTGTGAAGTCCAAATTATTGCCTTGGTTTGTCTTTTTCGTGTCATATCTAAGAAAGTCTCACTACCCACAGGTCACAAACATTTTCTTCTGTGTTTTCACCTAGGAATGTTATCATTTTGGCTTTATATTTTGGTATATGTTTCACTGAGCTAATTTTTGTGTCTTGTGTGAGGTAAAGGTTGAAGTTCTTTTTTTTTCCCCCAATTTGTATATATAGTTTCTCCAGTACCCTTTCTTTTAAAGACTTTCCCTTCCCCATTATATTGTCTTGTTGGTACCTTCACTGAAAATCATTTGACCATATATGCATGCATTAAGTTCTAAATTCTGTCCTTTCACCAGTACCACACTGTCTTCATTACTGTAGCTTTATAGTAAATGTTGATATCAGTTCAATTTGTAAAATCACTTTGACTATTTTAATAGATCATTTGCATTTCCATATAAATTCTAGGATGAAGTTGAGAATTTCTACCCAGAAATCCTGCTGGGGTTTTGGTTGGGATTGTGTTGAATCTATGTATCAGTTTGGAGAGAACTGACACCCTAATATCATTTTTTTCAATTCCTGAGTATTGTTTATTTAGCCATTTTTTACAGTCTTAATTTCTCTTAGCAGTCTTAGTTTCTCTTAGCAGTGTTTTGTTATATCCAGTGTAGTGGTCTTATATTTTTAAGTATTATATTTATATAGGTATATATAAAAATATATATATACTTATATCTAAAAATTTTTTTTCCTGAGTCTTTTATGTTTTTTTGGTACTGTTATATTAAAAAGACCATTTTCCAATTGTTTGCTGCTAGTATGTAAAAATGTAAATTGATTTTTTTAATTTTTTTTTTAATTAAAGTATAGTTCATTTACAATGTTGTTAGACTTTTATATTAACTTTACATCTTTTGACCTTGCTGGATTGATTTAGCAGCTGCTCTAGTAGTTGTTTTGTAAGTTCCTGAGGATTTTCTGCATGAACAGTCATTTTTTCTGCAAATAGTTTTATTTTTTCCTTTCTGATCTTTATATGTCTTCTTTTTCTTGACTTATTGTAATAGCTAGGACCTCCTGTAAAATGTTGAATAGAATTGGTAAGAGCATATATACTTGCATTGTTGTAAGGGGAAATGTATTCACTCTTTCACCATTAAGTTGATGTTAGTTACAGATTTTTCATAGATGACCTTTATCAGCTTGAGGAATTTCCTTTCTGTTCCTGGTTTGCTGAGAATTTTTATAATAAACAGGTGTTGAATTTTTTTTTTTTTTCCGGTATGCGGGCCTCTCACTGTTGTGGCCTCTCCTGTTGCGGAGCACAGGCTCTGGACATGCAGGCTCAGCGGCCATGGTGCACAGGCCCAGCCGCTCTGGGGCATGTGGGATCTTCCCAGACCAGGGCACAAACCCATGTCCCCTGCCATCGGCAGGCAGACTCTCAACCACTGTGCCACCAGGGAAGCCCTACAGGTGTTGAATTTAGTAAAATACTTTTATATCTATTGAAATGATATGATTTTCCTTTTTAAAATCTGTTAATGTTGTGAATTACATTGATTTTCATATATTAAACCAAGCTTGCATTAAACCAAGCTTGCATTCATGGGACAAACTCCACTTGGTTATGATTATGCCTTCATATTTTCCTGGATTTTATTTGCCATAATTTTATATAAGCTTTACATTTATGTTCATGTGCTACACTGCTTTTGTAAATCATAATAGGAATTCTGGTTTTACTATAAATAAGGTGAGAAACCATTGGAAAGTCTTGAACAGAATAATAGGTGATTTGATTTGGGAATGAAAAGGGTAAGGCAAATTAAGGCCAATGGCAGGTTAATAAAACCAAGAAATTTGATACAAAATTACTTCTATATGAAGGCATCTTAGCTTGAGTATCAATTGAAAACTTACATTTGGTTGGAACATATCACATAGAAAATGATACTCAGGAAGACTGCTTCCAGGCTGCAAAAGTTTAACCATGGAGTTTTATGTACAGCCTATGGTAATTAATGGTACCGGGAGTTTTTTTAGCCACACTGACATGAAATTGGTTTTTTAAAGGTAATGAACTTAGCTTGAATGCAGGAGAACTAGCAGCGAGAGAGGAAGGGTGTTTGCAGACTGTTACATTAATATATATATAAAAAGATTATTATGATTTTTCTGATAGTTACCTTAATAGTTATGCATTATTTTCTTAAAATTTTCCTTCATTCTCATTCTCTATAATCTCATGATTAGACTGCATTTAACAGCTGTTAAATCCTTGAACTTCTTATGTAGTTCATTCACCAATTTGTGCTTTAGAAGTTCTTCTTTTCTAATGCATAAATACAAAAGACATTTGTTTTCTTGGTATCTTTTAGATTGGAAGTATGCACTTAAAAACAATGAATTTTCATCAAAGCAAGTTATTTATGAGGAATCATCCAAAGTAAGGACAATGGGAAGAAGCCATCTTAGTTATAACCTTGACTGCTCCAGTTTGAGAGAAGACTCTAAAAATGAGGACTGGTTTAAGAACCACTTGGGAAGTCAGGAGATACATTCTAGTCAACTGATCATCACTCATAAAGAAATCCTGACTAAAGATCAAAGTAATGAATATACTAAATCTTGGCAAACTTTCCATCAGGATGCAATCTTTGATATAAGGCAGAGTTTTCCCACCAAAGAAAGAATACATAAGCATGAGCCACGAAAGAGAAGCTACAGGAAAAAATCTGTTGAAATGAAACGTAAGAAAGTCTATGTAGAAAAGAAACTTTTGAAATGTAATGAATGTGAGAAGGTTTTCAACCAGAGCTCATCTCTTACTCTTCATCAGAGAATTCACACTGGAGAGAAACCCTATGCATGTGTTGAATGTGGGAAAACCTTCAGCCAGAGTGCGAACCTAGCTCAACATAAGAGAATACATACTGGAGAGAAACCCTATGAATGTAAAGAATGTAGGAAAGCCTTCAGCCAGAATGCCCATCTTGCTCAACATCAGAGAGTTCATACTGGAGAGAAACCTTATCAGTGTAAAGAATGTAAAAAAGCCTTCAGCCAGATTGCACACCTGACTCAACATCAGAGGGTTCATACTGGAGAAAGACCTTTTGAATGTATTGAATGTGGAAAGGCCTTTAGTAATGGCTCATTTCTTGCTCAGCATCAGAGAATTCACACAGGAGAGAAGCCTTACGTATGTAACGTGTGTGGGAAAGCCTTCAGCCATCGGGGATACCTAATTGTACACCAGAGAATTCATACTGGAGAGAGACCCTATGAATGTAAGGAATGTAGGAAAACCTTCAGCCAGTATGCACACCTGGCTCAACATCAGAGAGTTCATACTGGAGAGAAACCTTATGAGTGTAAAGTATGTAGGAAAGCCTTCAGCCAGATTGCATACCTTGATCAACATCAGAGGGTTCATACTGGAGAGAAGCCCTATGAATGTATCGAATGTGGGAAAGCCTTTAGCAATAGCTCGTCACTTGCACAACATCAGAGAAGTCATACCGGAGAGAAACCTTACATGTGTAAGGAATGCAGGAAAACATTTAGCCAGAATGCAGGCCTTGCTCAACATCAGCGAATTCACACTGGAGAGAAACCTTACGAATGTAACATTTGTGGGAAAGCCTTTAGCTATAGTGGATCTCTTACTCTACATCAAAGAATTCATACTGGGGAAAGACCCTATGAATGTAAGGATTGCAGGAAATCTTTCAGGCAGCGAGCACACCTTGCTCATCATGAGAGAATTCATACAATGGAGTCATTCTTGACTCTTTCCTCCCCCTCCCCCTCCGTGTCCAGTCAGTTGCCAAGACCTGTAGGTTCTATCTCCTAAATATGCCTTGAATCTGACTCTAATTAATTTCCATTCTGTCATCTTTGTCCAGTACACAATAATCTATTTGACATGGACTATAGAAATAACTTTCTAATTGATTCTAATTGATCTCCTTGTGTTTAAAAAGTTTAATCATATCACTTCTCCTTCATTAAAACCCTTCATTGGCATCCCATAGGTCTTAGGTCAAGGCACACATTCCTCAAAATAGCCTAAAAGACCTCCAACCCCCAATACTTTGTTCCAGTCTACATTTCAGAGTCCCATCTCATGTCAATATCCATCTCATTCTTTGGCTACTTATCAACATTAAGAATTTATAGTGCAGCATCAAGTAGATCTGGGTTCCAATTCTTACTCTTCCATGTTCTGGCCCTCTAGTTTTAGAGAAATCTTTTGTCCCTTGTAAGCTTCAGTCTTTTTATTTATATTATGGAAATAATAATGGTACTACCTCAAGTTAATGTAGGGATTAAATGAGATAATGCATGTGAAGTGCTCAGCAGAGTGCCTAGCATAAAGTAATCACTCAATAAACACTAACATAAAATTAAAAGGTACTATGAAAAAAGATCATTTCAGCAATGATTATCTGCGAAATAACAAAGCAACCCAAAAGACTAAAGGTTTTTGATTAGGAACAGCAGTCATTGTTCTAAAGGTGGGTAATAGTGGTATCCAGCACAGGAGAGTTAATGTTGGAGTCCATGATGACAGAGTAAGATGGGGGCTTCTGTTTCAACATGAATACACAGAGAGATGATTTTGTTGATAAGAAAAACTAACTTCATTATATAGTCAACAGTTTTAAGAAGCCAGGTGTTAAAAATCACTTGTAATAAGTAAAATTTACTGAGATGTATTCATCATTTGCATTTAAACAAAGGCAATATCGTTTTTAAAAGACAGAAAACTTTAAAAGATCAATAAGCACAGAAGAATAGAAAGTAAAATTTAAGTTTAACTCACCTCTCCTAATTCCAGGTAGATGAATTGTATTAAACACATGTCATTTAAGTAGAAAAGTTGTTAAGCTTCTAAGCTGTAATTCCAAAACTAGAGGGAAAAGAAACCAAAACTATAGGTCAAAACTCATCAACATGTTTGATTTGATATGCATCAAGTTTCAAATGAATATGAATACCTTTAGATGGGATGTGTTTTCCAGTTCTCCACAGTTCAAACCACTACCTGTTCCCTTACATCTGACTTGTTTTACACGTTATATTACTTCCTGACTCCTGAAGGCTTTGAGCATGCAATCAATGCAGTAACCAGTTCTCTTGTGAACATAAATACAAAGAAAATGACTAAAGTTTAATGGAGGATTAAAAGAATAGACATTTTATCCTTCTGTAGGGGAAGACTCAGTATTCTACAGACGTTAGTAGGCTCCAAATTAACCTATAGATTTGTTTGTAGGCCCCAAATTAATCTATAGATTCTTTGTACCACACAAAATAAGACTTTCTTTTTAAGGCTTGAAACATTGTGTTTGTCAACATACACATATACACATTCACAACATACTATACATTAAAAGTGATATTTCATGTCAGTGGCTTAACAGTATTTGGTAAATGAGATTCTGCTCAAAAATATTATTTCTGTACAAAACAATCACCTCGTTCTTTTATCCAGATGCAAAACAAAGTCATTAGAGGACACCGTAACATGCTTTATAATCATGGAGAACGGTCTTCCTAAATACGACATGAGATCCAGAAGCCACACACACAAAGGTTCTAGGTTTGACTATATAAGAACTTTAATAAGCTTTTATATAGTCAAAGATAGTACAAACGAAAGGTTTTTAAACATTAGAATTGGAAAAAATCATTAAAATATGTTTAGCTTATGAAGTTCGTATCAACATAAAAGTGCTTCTACAAGTCAATTAGAAAAATGACACCTCCTCCCCTCATGGCCAAAACAGTATAAAGAGGCAACAGGTGACTGATGAAAGTGGTAAGTGCTGAATCTCACAAGGATCAGAACACAAGTTAAACAAATGAACTACCATCTTTCAATATCAGGTTGATAAAATTTGCATTGCAAAAGCATAGGAGAGGAGGTACTTCTATGTACTGGTGTAAGGGTGTATGAATTTGTACAGTATTTCTGAAAAGTAACTTGTCAGCATCAAAATTTTCATTGGGAATCAAGGTTTTCTTTTGCAGTTAAACACAAGTTTATCTTTCCTCCATATCCTATTAAACAGATAAAACAATTTAAAAGGTATCAAAAAAGAGCAGAAGTCATCAGTGGATGAAAGAATCTAATTTTATAAAAGACAAAAAGGAAAAGAGTGGTTATTCATGAAATGTTGCAGAAGAAGCTGTTACCTGAAATGTTGGCATGACAGGGATTTCAGTAATGGGAGTCAGTCTGTCCAAAGGGTCTCTAGAAAAGTTCATGCTTTGAGTTGGCTTGTGTAGAGGCTGGGTAATAAGGAGACACGATGACAAGACAGTTAATGATTTTTATGTGAAAGTTATGTTAGTACCCCTGCCAACAGCTTTCCCACTCCACCCTCTCTTCTATAAGTAAATTGAAATGGATCCCTTCCTTCACACCATTCACAAAAATTAGTTCCAGCTGAATAAAATCCTAAATGTTAAATAGTAAAGTATTAGAAGAAAGTATAGTACCATATGCTTATGACTTTGCTGTTGGACATATCTTCCTAAATTAGACAAAAATGAAAGCCATAATGAAGTTGATTATATCAAAAGTTAGAATGCTTTTAAAAAGACAAGAAACAGAATGGGAAAAAACTGTAATATAATACAAAGGGAAAGATGTAAGAGTACCTATAAATAGGTAAAGGACAACCAAGCAAGAATAAAAATGAACAAAGGATAAGAATGCGCAAGTCAGAAGAAATACAGATGGACCATAAGTATGAGTCCCTGCTTAACCTTGCTAGTATTGAGAGGTGCAAATTTAAGTAATCTACAATAATAAAAAAAAACTTGGTAGTTGTGTAGAGAAATAAATACTCTCATCAGTGCTAATTTAGAGGCACTGAAGTTTTAAAAATGCTCACTATAACCCCTTTGGAGGGAAGCACAGTACATGAAACTGGGAACAATCTAAATTTCCATCAATAGAGGCATGACTAGAAGTACTAGCACCAGTTTTAAAAAATGGACTGGAGGGCTTCCCTGGTGGCGCAGTGGTTGGGAGTCCGCCTGCCGATGCAGGGGACACGGGTTCGTGCCCCGGTCCAGGAAGAGCCGCGGAGCGGCTGGGCCCGTGAGCCATGGCCGCTGAGCCTGCGCGTCCGGGGCCTGTGTTCTGCAATGGGAGAGGCCACAACAGTGAGAGGCCCGCGTACCGCAAGAAAAAAAAAAAAGACTGGTAATATTGGTATGGATTTGACTAAAAGACACTGATTGAAAATGGAAATTTTTCAGAATAATAGAGTATTATATATTTTAAATATATTTCTAATACTTTTATACAAGTATGCAAGTACTTAGAAAAAGTCCTGAACAGACACATCCAACTGATAAGTGTTTCTTTTGGGGAGGGAACTAGAATTGGACATTCTGGTCAAGAGGGTAGATTTACCATTATCTGTAATGTTTGAAGTTTTAAATAAGAATGTTAAAATTTAAAAAACTTAAACTATGAAAAACTTCAACAAACTCACAGAGAACTAGAGCAGCTAGAGTGAGCGTTGGCAGCCTAAGTTGAAACCTTTTTTGGAACTTGGAGAATTTCTCATCAACTCACCAGCCCTTCCCATGCAGGCAGAGATCCCAGTAAACCTTTTCATTCAGGGAAACAGATCTACGATGAGAATAACCAAAGAACCTCCTGCTATCTACCTAAGATAATCAAACCATATCATTCTTAAGTGTGAACAGACAGCTAAGGATCATCACAGATAAAGACAAGTACCAGCATAATAAGGACCCAGAGAGAGACTAAACCAGAGTAGGGAAAGTTATATAATGAGAAAAAAATAAAAATTTATGTTAGTCTGAGATTTGAACAGATGTTGCACTTTTAAAGCAAATATGGGAAGCTACCAAAAACAGGAATAAGACAGAACTCCTAAGAATGAAAAAACATTATTGCTGTAATGTTTGAAAGAAAATCATGGAAACTCTTCAAGTTCATAAATTGAAAAGTTAAATGAGAAACAAAAGGGACCTGGAAGTTCAGAAGGTCCAACATCTAATTAATATGAGTTCCAGAAAAAAAATTAATAGAGAAAATATAATAGGAATGTATCAAATGATTAAGAATCTAAACTGAAGAAAATTATGAACACTCAGCTAGGAATAGCTCACTCAATGTTGGGCAGGCTGAAGTGGCAAAAAGCACAATTACAATAGAAAAAAAAGACACCCAGAAATACGCTTGTGAAATTTCATAATACTAAAGATGAGCCCATCCTAAAAGCTTTCAAAAAATGGAAGTTTCTCCTGATAAAGAATAATGATCAAGATAGCATTAGCCTTCCCTCTGATGAGCAATATTAGATTGTAGAATACAGAACAGCACCTTCCAACTTATGAGTTAAAACTGCTTTGAAGGGCTTCCCTGGTGGCGCAGTGGTTGAGAGTCCGCCTGCCAATGCAGGGGACACAGGTTCGTGCCCCGGTCCGGGAAGATCGCACATGCCACGGAGCAGCTGGGCCCGTGAGCCGTGGCCGCTGGGCCTGCGCGTCCGGGGCCTGTGCTCTGCAATGGGAGAGGCCACAACAGTGAGAGACCTGCGTACTGCAAAAAAAAAAAAAAAAAAAAAAACTGCTTTGAATCTAGAACTTTATACCCAAACAGTAATTAAACATGAGGCCAAGTACTGATATTTTGTGTTACGAGTTTACTTCAGTTTACTCCCACTGTCTTTTAATAGGGTATTGAATGATTAGCTTCAGCAAAATTTGGACGGAAAAGGAAAAAAACAGGAAAGGCTTTAAACAGTGGATCTAACCTAGCAAAGTGGTGTTGAGGATGAATAGGATGATCACCCTGCAAGAATCAGACCAAATTACTGGTAGGCTAGATATCCAGGGAATCAGTGAAGAGGAACTTAAGAATGAAAGGGGTGGGTTACATTAAATAAAATTAATTCAAAGTTTGAGGATTTTAGTAATATGGTGAAGACAGAAGTTCATCAGAAGGAAAGAAAAACAATTACTGGCTCTGGAAAAAAAAAGAGAAGCCATACCAGATATTATGGTCCTAACATAAAGCAAGCCCCCATAAAATGTGACATGACTTTGGAAAATAACTAGAATATGAAAAAAAAATCCATATGACTGATACAAGGAATAGATTCCTTTAGGTGGGTACTGGGATAACACTGGACTTGTAGAGCAGAAAATGTAATCGTCACACGTTACTTGGCTCTGACTCTTCAGAGAATAATATTTACGTGGTGATAATGATCTAATGGTATTTTATTTCCAACTTTAAAATAGACAAATCACTGACGTCTCTGTGTATATATATCTACATATCTAATATCTACTTAATAATGTAAAGGCAAAATACAGATGATATAGACTGGATGGTTGGAGGTTGACAAGGAAATAAGCTTGAAGCAAGGATAAAGGGAAATATGCTCATTGTATATAGAGGGGATTCAGGACATGTCTAAAGGCGATGGAATAAGAAATGTAGGTTAGCTGTATTTCAAGTTAAAACACATCAGAGGAGCTAATATAACTCAGTGGGATGAATTAAATCCTTACCTTTCATAAGAAAGACTGTATAAAGTTGATAAATTTACAAATAAAATTACAACAACTGTAATCAGGATTATGACAGAAACCCAATTCAAATCCGCTTAGGAAAAAGGTATTTATTAGATTCTGTAACTCAAAGATGTAGAGCATGTATGTTACAGTCTCAGGTAGGCTGCATGTAAGTGTTCAAACTCATCAGAGATTAGTAGCTCACAGCTCTGTGTTCAGTTGTTTCATTCTCTGGCAGGTTCTGTCTCTTGGTAGGAAGAAAATGGCATCTGATGATATTACACTTAAAAAGTCCTTAGAGCTTTTAATCTCAAAAGCAAGGTGATCTTCTCTTTCTGAGCCTCCATGTCAATCCCTGGGAGAAAAATATAATTTGTTCCAGTTTATGCTATGTGCCCACTCTGGACCAATCACCAGATCCAGGGTAGGGAGTACTCTGGCCAAGCTGGGTCAAGTTCACATACCAGGGGAATTGGATCATTGGATGGCCAGTTAACAAAATTCCCATGGGATGGGGGTAGGGTGGAGGGCAGTTGAGAATCAGTTCCCGTAAAGAAAACAACAGACCTGAACTGACATATAAGGGCATCACTGATTCACTAAATGTGTAGATATACCTATCTTTTGCTGCAGAAATACTGTGTGTAATTACAGGGAGCTGCCTCAGCCCCTGTAGCAAGGGTAAGTTAAATTTCCAGGGGTCAACTGGACTCAGTACACAGTTGCTAGTAATTAAGCTATCTTGCCAGACTCCTGAGATGGCTGCACATTGGACAAGGTAATTCCAACAGCAAGAGACTAGGGCTTGGGTGACAAGTGGTTGGGCCTCACCTGCACCATTTATGCCAGGAGACATCAGGGGAGTTCCCTTTAAAGACCTCCAAAGAAGGCTTTCTGCACAGAGGATGTCAGAGACAGCCAACAAAAAGTGAAGCTGTTTACAAAAAGGACAGCAGATCTGCTCTACAAAGGGGATTGCCTTCCAGTTTAGAAAAACTCCATTCCCCCCCCCCGCCCATTTTCATGGTCTCTATGGAAGGGTAGCAGACTGGTACATTCCCATAAGGAGGCAAATTCAAATGTATGTATGCGGAGCTTTTAAAAATACTAACTTTGAATTTAAAGTGGTGGGACCAAGATATCTCTATCCATTTCTCCTTTCTGAAACCAAGTGAAAGCAACAAGAAGAATAAGAAACAGAAGGAAACACTATTTTCGGTGAAGTAAAGAAACATCTATAATTCTGAGTCTCAAAATCCACAAGGAAATGCTGCTAAATGTGGTGAGAATCCTGGGAGAGGAAACTGATGATGCACTGATGAGCACAAAATACCTCCAAAGTGGTGGCATATCTGGAAGGGCAAAAGAAAAGGCACCTCAACTGAAGCCTCAGTATTACTCTGAAAAGTCTGGCTTTAGAAGTCTCCATAAATTCTGTTTACAATTGCAAAAGAGTGGCAGGGGTGAGGAGCTGGAGTGTTCAAGGAGGAAGTACATGGGTTTTGAAGAGGTGATTTATCATCTGACAGAGGAGAGGCAAGCTGCGAATGATGTGCAGGACTGCAAGGTAAATGCTAAATCCTTACTACTCAACATGTGGGGCATGGACTAGCAGCATCAGCCTCACCTCGTAATTTCTTAGGATTCCATAATCTTGGGCCTTAGTCCGGAGCTAGTAATTCAGAATCTGTATCTTACAAGATGCCCAGGTGATCTGAATGCACAGTAATAAGTGAGAATCACTAGGCTAAAACAAATTTCCTACTAGTCTAGAATACAGGCCTTTGATAAACAGCCAGATCAGGAAGAGCTCTACTCATTCAAAAATGTAGTCTAGTCTTTCAGAGACCCTGTGGAATGACAGTAGACTCAGATTTAGAAATTCCTCTTACTAAAATTGAACAAAGTGAGGAAGAAAAAACCCCAATAAACTAGCATCGTTGAAAGAGGAAAGTGATACCACCTTATATCACACACTATGAAAAGTAGAATACAGAATTAACAGAGCCACATTAAAAGAACATGCCAATATCTTTGGCACTGTCTGCCCTCTGGTAAAGTGGCATAATGGAGAAAAAGTAGGCAGAAGAAATTCTGAAAAACTTTACTAATATATCTCAAGATGGGCAAGATGTAGGCAGCACTGGACAAAGGTACATAACATTTCCTTAGCTAACCTTCATTCTAGATAAATACTAGTTTGAATAGGAAAGGCAAGTTGGCAGTATCTATCAAAATATGCCTATCTTTTGATCCAGCAATTTAATTCTCAAAAAATATTGGTAAAAAATTTCAAAAGCATATGTGAAAGACTGTTAATTGCAACCCTGTTTTTAAAAATAAATCCTAGCTCCACAGTGAGGCCTACCCTAACTAAATACTTATTTGAGATCTGCTGGTGAAGATGGAATTATAGAGAATTGTTTACCCTCCCATCTGAAACAATAAAACACTGGACAAAACATGAAACCTTGGCATTCAAGACATTGGATAACAGGCAATGAAACAGAGATCACTGAAAAATGGGGAAACAAATGAGATGAGTACTATGATTTCCCCAGATAACTGCATGGAAAGTTTCCAGGCTGTTGCCTCCCAACGTTGAGGAAATGAAGTTAAAAGTCACGGAGACTGAGGAGACTGGAGTTCACAGGATGAAGTGCCTGAAAGCTCTTAGAGGAAAAAACCCTAGACATCTGCAGAAATTTTAGCTGAATTTTACCTGAATACTCATCAGAACATGCATGTGAAGAAACTACCTGAAGCTGGAGGAAAAAACTGATAGAACTACAAAAAGAAATAGACAAATCCAAATCTTTAAAGTAAAGACTGTTACAAGAAACAAAGAAGGACACTACATAATGATCAAGGGAGCAATCCAAGAAGATATAACAATTGTAAATACATATGTACCCAACATAGGAGCACCTCAATATATAGGGCAAATATTAACAGATATAAAAGGAAAAATCCACAGTAATACAATAATAGTAGGGGACTTTTAACACTCCACTTACATCAATGGATATAAATAACACACACTTAAATAACACAGTAGAGCAAATGGACTTAATTGACACCTATAGAGCAGCAGTCCCCAACCTTTTTGGCACCAGGGACTGGTTTTGTGGAAGACAACTTTTCCACAGACCAGGGTTGGCAGGGCGGATGGTTTCGGGATGATTCAAGCACATTTCATTTATTGTGCACTTTACTTCTATTATTATTACATTGTAATATATAATGAAATAATTATACAACTCACCATAATGCTGACAGGAGGTGGAGCTCAGGTGGTAATGCGAGCGATGGGGAGTGGCTGTAATACAGATGAAGCTTCGCTCACTCACCTGCCGCTCACCTCTTCGCTCGCTCGCCTGCCGCTCACCTCCTGCCATGCGGCCTGCTTCCTAACAGGCCACAGACTGGTTGGGGACCCCTGCTATAGAGCATACTATCCAAAAGCAGAATACACATTCTTTTCAAGTGCACATGGAACACTCTCCAGGATAGATCACATGCTAGGTGGCAAAACAAGCCTCAGTAAATTTAAGAAAATTGAAATCATATCATCTTTTCTGACCACAATGCTATAAGGCTAGAAGTCAACTACAAGAAAAACTGCAAAAAAACAGACACGTGTAGGCTGAATAAAATGCTACTAAACAACAAATGGATCACTGAAGAAATCAAAGAGGAAATCAAAAAATACCTACAGATGAAAACATGACAATCCAAAACCTATGGGACACCACAAAAGCAGTTCTAAGAGGGAAATCTACAGTGATACAATCTTGACTCAGAAAACAAGGAAGAGCTCAAATAAACAACCTAAACTTACACGTAAAGGAACTAGAGAAAGAAGAACAAACAAAACCTGAAGTTAGTAGAAGGAAAAAAATCATAAAGATTCAGAGCAAAAACAAATGAAATAAGAGACTAAAAAAATAGAAAAGATCAATGGAACTAAAAGCTGGTTCTTTGAAGAGATCAATAAAATTGATAAACCTTTAGCCAGATTCATCAAAAAAAAAAAAGGGAGAGGGCCCATTTCAATAAAATCAGAAATGAAAAAGGAGAAGTTACAACCGAAAACACAGAAATAAAAAGGATAAGAGACTACTATGAGCAATTATAGGCCAATAAAATGGACAACCTAGAAGAAATGGACAAATACTTACAAAGGTACAATCACCCAAGACTGAGACAGGAAGAAATAGAAAATATGAACAGACCAATTACCAGTACTGAAATTGAATCAGTAATTTAAAAACTCCCAACAAACAAAAGACCAGGACAAGATGGCTTCACAGGTGAATTCTACTGAACATTTAGAGAAGTTAACAACTATCCTTCTGAAATGATTCCAGAAAACTGCAGAAGAAGGAACACTTCCAAACTCATTCTGTGCAGCCACCATCACCCTGACACCATAATCTGACAAGAGAATTCCCTGGTGGTCCAGTGGTTAGGACTCCGTGCAGGGGGCCCAGGATCACTCCGTGGTCAGGGAGCTAAGACCCCACAAGCTGTGTGGCGTGGCCAAAAACAAAGAGACAAAAAACTCAGACAAAGATATCACCAAAAAAAGAATTACAGGTCAATATAACTGGTGAACATAGATGCAAAAATCCTCAACAAAATACTAGCAAACCAAATAATACATTAAAAGGATCACACAACCAATATCAAGTGGGATTTATCCCAGGGAGGCAAGGATTTTTCAATATCTACAAATCAGTCAATGTGATGATACACAACATTAAAAAACTGGAAAATGAAAACCATACAATCATTACCATAGATGCAGAAAAAGCTTTTGATAATACTCAACATCCATTTATAAAAACTCTCCAGAAAGTGGGCTTAGAGGGAACATACTTCAACATAATGAAGACCATATATGATAAAGCTAACATCGTAATCAATGGTGAAAAGCTGAATGCATTCCCTCTAGGAACAAGACAAGGATGCTCACTCTCGCCACTTTTATTCAACATACTTTTGGAAGTCCTAGCCACAGCAATCCGAGAAGAAAAACAAGAAAAGAAATCCAAATTGGAAAAGAAGAAGTACAACTGTCACTGTTTGCAGATGACATGATACTATACATAGAGAATCATAGACACTACCAGAATACTAGAGTTCATCAATAAATTCAGTAAATTTGCAGGATATAAAATTAATATACAGAAATCTGTTGAATTTCTATACACTAACTACAAAATATCAGAAAGAAAAATGAAGGAAACAATTCCATTTACCACTGCATTAAAAAGAATAAAATTCTGAGGAATAAACCTATCTAAGAGGGCAAAAGACCTGTATAAGACTGATGAAAGAAACTGAAGACAATACAAACAGATGGAAAGATATACAGTGCTCTTGGACTGGAAGAATCAATATTGTTATAATGACCATAATACTGAAGGCAATCTGCAGATTCATGGCAATTCCTATCAAATTACCAATGGCATTCTTCACAGAACTAGAACAAAAAAACTTTTAATTTGTATGGAAACACAAAAGACTCCTAGTAGCAAAAGCAATTTTAAGAAAGAATGGAACTGGAGGAATCATGCTTCCTGACTTCAGACTATAATACAAAGTGACAGTAATCAAAACAGTACAGTACTGGCACAAAATCAGACAGATCAATGGAACAGGACAGAAAGCCCAGAAATAAACCCACACACTTATGGTCAATTAATCTACGACAAAGGAGGCAAGAATATAAAATGGAGGGCTTCCCTGGTGGTGCAGTCGTTAAGAATCCACCTGCCAATGCAGGGGACATGGGTTCAAGCCCTGGTCTTGGAAGATCCCACATGCCACGGAGCAACTAAGCCCATGCGCCACAACTACTGAGCTACGCTCTAGAGCCCACAAGCCACAACTTCTGAGCCCACGTGCCACAACTACTGAAGCCTGTGTGCCTAGAGCCCTGCTCCACAACAAGACAAGCCACCACAGTGAGAAGCCTGCGTACTACAACAAAGAGTAGGCCCCACTCGTCACGACTAGAGAAAGCCCGTGTGCAGCAACAAAGACCCAAAAAATAAATAAATTTTTAAAAAAAGAATATAAAATGGAGAAAAGACAGTACCTTTAATAATAAGTGCTGGGAAAACTGGACAGCTACATGTAAAAGAATGAAATTAGAACATTCTATAACACCATATACAAAAATCAACTCAAAATGGATTAAATACCTAAACATAAGACTGGACACTATAAAGCTCCTAGAGGAAAACATAAGCAGAACACTCTTTGACATAAATCATAGCAATATTTTTTTGGATCCTTCTCCTAAAGTAACGGAAATAAAAGCAAAAATAAACAAACGGGACCTAATTAAGCTTAAAAGTTTCTGAACAGCAAAAGAAACCATGAACAAAACAAAAGACAACTTAGGGAATGGGAGAAAATATTTGCAAATGATGCAACCACAAGGGATTAATTTCCAAAATATACAAACAGCTCATACAGCTCAGAATCAAAAAACAAACAACCCAATTAAAAAAAAAATGGACAGAAGATCTAAACAGACATTTCTCCAAAAAGACATACAGATAGCCAACAAGCATATGAAAAGATGCTTCACATTGCTTATCAGTAGAGAAATGCAAATCAAAACTACAATGAGAGGGCCTCCCTGGTGGCGCAGTGGTTGAGAGTCCGCCTGCCAATGCAGGGGATACGGGTTCGTGCCCCGGTCTGGGAGGATCCCATATGCCGCGGAGCGGCTGGGCCCGTGAGCCATGGCCGCTGGGCCTGCGCATCCGGAGCCTGTGCTCCGCAACGGGAGAGGCCACAACAGTGAGAGGCCCGCATACCGCGAAAAAAAAAAAAAAAAAAAAAAAAACTACAATGAGGTGTCACCTCACACCAGTCAGAATGGCCATCAAAAAGTCCACAAATAATATAAATGCTGGAGAGGGTGTGGGAAAAGGGAACCCTCCTACACTGTTGGTGGGAACGTAAGTTGGTACAGCCACTACGGAGAACAGTAAGGAGGTTCCTGAAAACACTAAACATAGAGTTACCATCTGATCCTGCAATCCAACTCCTGGGCATATATCCAGAGAAAACTGTAATTTGAAATGATACATGCACCACAATGTTCACTGCAGCACTATTTACAATAGCCAGGACATGGAAACAACCTAAATGTCCATCAAAAGATGAATGGGTAAAGAAGATGTGGTATATATGTACAATGGAATACTACTCAGCCATAAAAAAGAATAAAATAATGCCATTTGCAGCAACATGGATGGACCCAGAGATTATCATATTAAGTGAAGTAAGTCACACAAAGACAGATATCATATGATATCACTTATATGTGGAATCTAAAAAAAAATGATACTAATGAACTTATTTACAAAAGAGCAAAAGACTCACAGATACAGAAAACAAACTATGGTTACGAAAGGGGAAAGGTGGGGAGTGGGAATAAATTAGGAGCTTGGGATTAAGAGATACACACTATTATATATAAAATAAACAACAATGACCTACTATATAGCACAGGGAACTATATTCAATATCTTGTAATAACCTATAATGAAAAAGAATCTGAAAAACATATATATATAAATATATATATAATACTAAGTCACTCTGCTGTACATCTGAAACTAACAACACTGTAAATCAACTATACTTCAATTTAAAAAAGAAATAGACAAATCCACAATTATAATAGATTTTGACATGCATCTCCCAAAGAACAAGTTGACTGAAAATCAGTAAGGGCACTGAAGACTTGAACAACACTATCAGCCAACTTGACCTAATTGACATTTAAAAAACACTCCACCCAAGAACAGTAGTATGCATTCTTTTTAAATGCACCCAGAACATTTACCAAGATAGACAATATTCCAGGCCTTAAAACACATCTCAATAAATTTAAAAGGATTCAATTCATACAAACTGTTTTCTAACTAGAATGGATTAAGTTAGAAATCAATAATAAAGATAATTGGAAAATCCCCCAAATATTTGGATCTAAATAGCACAATTTTTAGTAATCCATGGGTTAAAAGAGAAATCAAAAGGCAAAACAGAAAGTATTTCTAATTGAATGAAACTTGTAACACAACATACCAAAATATGTGGAATGCAGCTAACACATTACTTAGAAGGACACATAATATTACTGTCTAAGTTGTAAAATAAAACTCTCAAATCAATGACTTCAATTTCCACCTTAACAAATTAGAAAATGAAGAGCAATGAAACCCAAAGTTACCGTAAGAATGGAAATAAAGAAATCAGTAGGAAACAGAAAAGACAAAAGCAGGTCAATAAAACCAATAAATCTGCACTCAGACAATATGAAAAAGAGATAACATACAAGTTACCAATATCTGGAATGGCAGAGATGACATCACTACAGTTACTAAACGGATAAGGGAATATTGGGAACTTTATGTAAATAAATTTAACCACTTAGATAAAATGGAAAAATTTTCTTGAAAGAACCAAACTGCCAACCTTACCCAAGAAGAAATAGATAATTCTTCAACTTATTCCTGGATTATCCTTTGTCAAGTGCTTTTTTTTTTTTTTTTTTTTGCGGTACATGGGCCTCTCACTGCTGTGGCCTCTCCCGCTGCAGAGCACAGGCTCTGGACGCGCAGCCTCAGCGGCCATGGCTCACGGGCCCAGCCGCTCCACAGCATGTGGGATCTTCCCGGACCGGGGCACGAACACGTGTCTGTCCCCTGCATCGGCAGGCGGACTCTCAACCACTGCGCCACCAGGGAAGCCCTGACCATTTATATTTGATGCAATTTTTTATATATTTAGATTAAAACCCATCCATCCTCTTAACTAATTGTTCTATTCTTTGGTTTTTGTTCTCTTTCTGCCTTCTATTAGGTTAACTGAGGATTTTTAATTATTCCATTTTATTCTATTAACTGCTTACATCTCTTTAAAATGTTTTAGAGGTTACTGTAAGGTTATGTCTTTAACTAACCAGAATATATCTTCAAGTAATGTAACATTAACAAGATATTACACAATATATTTCTTAATTTCTCCCTCACATCCTTTGTGCTTCTGTCATCTATTTACACTGATATATGCTATAGCATACTGTTTTAGACAGCTTTTAGGTATTTAGATAAGTTAAAAAAAAAACCTATCTTACCTTCATTTATTCCATTTCCAGATCTTTCTTTGTGCATCTCCTTCTGTTTAAAGAACTTCATTTAACAGTTCTTTTAGAGTAGGGTCTTCTGGCAATGTATTTTCTCTGTTTTTTCCTCCTCTGAGAAAGTCTTCATTTCTCTATCAATTCTGAAAGACATTTTCATGAAAAATTTCATAAAGACAGTTTTTCCCCCTTTTGTTCCTATGTAATGTCTTTTTTAAAAAATCTTTCCTTGTATTCTTTGAAGCCTTATAGATTTTTGTTCTGGTGTCATTATCCATTGTTTATTCAAATATTTCTTCTCACCCAATTTCTCTATTCCTTCCGGGAATCCAATTCTGCATGTGTTGGACCAATAGATCTTTTCCCACAGCTCTTGGGCGATCTGTTCTTTTCTGTCACCCGCGCCCTCCTCTGTGTTTCAGTTTGGCTATTCTTATTGACTTACCTTCAAGTTGACTTATTCTTTCCTTGGCTATGTCAAGTATACCTATGGGCCTGTTGAAGGTATTGTTCCCCATCTCTTTACTGTGTTCATTTCAGTATTTCCATTTGATTCTCATAGTTCCATCTCTGATCAAATGACCCATCTAATTTGCCTGTTGTACACTTTTTTCATTAGAGCCTTTAACATATTATTTAAAATTCTGTGCGAGGTAGTCTGGGTCTAGTTCTTGACTGCTTTGTCTTTTGGTGGGTGGTGATTTTTCTTGCATTTTTGTATGTCTTGCAAATTTTTATTTATTTTTTGGCCCAAACCCAGGTATCTCATGTAGGACAGTAGAAACAGAGGTAAACAGATTTAAGCCCTAGAAACGGTCATGTCATTTCTTGTTATGCCTTTCATGTAGGAGTTTTTCATTAATATAGTTAAAAATTGGACTAGGTTTAAGGTTGCTCCTTGTTGTGGTTACCCTAAGTTCATCACAGCCTTCAAAATTCACTAGTGATTCCTTAGAGTGAGGGCATGTTTTCCATGGGTTAATCTCAATGTCTGTGTGACCTTCAAATTTCAGTGTTCTCTTTGGATTATGCCTTAGAGACATGCCAGCTAAACTAAGATATTTTCATTCATTCATTCAATATTATTGAGTACTTACCACTTCCTATGTGCCAGTCACTGTACTAAATGCTGGAACTTGTAACTCCCCTAATACTCCACAACCCTCTGCCTTTAGTTTGTACCTCTGTATTTTCTCTCTTGCCTTCAATAGCCTCCCAACTTTTGTGTGCCTAATAAATATCTATTCTTCTTTTAATATTATCGCTGTCTCCAAAAGTGATCCATCACCATGGAGTTCATCATCCTCTATATTACCTGTGTACCTTATATGCTTCCATATTTAAATATCTTGTATTCCCTAAACTGTAAATGCCTGCAGACAAGAATAGTGTCTTATTAGTACATATTAGGTTTGTGACCATTGATTTGGAACCAACCTCTATGGCAGATTGACAGAGGACTTACAAAGTAGAGGGGTGTGTGTACAGAAGGACAGGGAGGAAAGACATGTCCCTCCATGAGCCTTCTCTACGCTGTTTGCTCATCCGTTTGCCTGAAGTGTTGATGTTTTATGCTGATCTTGCAGACTGATATGACAAGTTTAAATGGAAAATTGTTCTATTATCCTACATGCATGCTCCCTTCACAAATCCAGTTGTTGTCTTCTCAGCTGTGGTCAAAGTTAGAGGGACCTAATCCATGTGGTCAAACATTTCACAAAGTTGTCTTAGATATAGGTGCTTTCAAAAGTAGCTTTTGCAATAGAAAAACGCACACAGAAGAGTCCAGCTGTAAATAACCCAATTCCAAAAAAGAATTCTGATTTTATTTCTTACACATTTTGCACAAACTGGAAAGAAGCACTGAAAACTATTATATATATTGTGAACAGCTGACATGAAAGAGCCTGGCACATAAATGCAGGGTTTTTCCCATGTATTAGTCAGTTTAGGTTGCCATAACAAAATACCATAGACTGGGTGATGTAAACAAAATTTATTTCTCACAGTTTTGGAGGCTGAAAGTCTGAGATCAGGATGCCACAAGGTTGGATACTGGTGAGGGCTAGTTTCTCAGCTTGCAGATAGCCACCTTCTTGCTGTGTCCTCACGAGGCAGAGGTCTCTGGTGTCTCTTCTTTAAAAACACTAATCCTATTATGAGGGCCCCACCCTCATGGCCTCATCTAACCCTTATTATCTCCCAAAGGCCTCAATTCCAAATACAATCACATTGGGGGTTAGGGTTTTAACAAACGAATTTTGGGAGGACACATTCAGACCATGACATCCCATTCTCCACCAATCACTTGTTGTACACCAGTGTCTTCACATGAAAATACCAATGTTATTCATATAAATATAAATTCATTTTCAAACAAAACAGTAACAAATGATTTCTCCTTGTTCCGAAGTTCCTCATTCTTCAATACATCCTGTTTTTTTTTCATTAGCTTGTCCCAGGCTTGTTAGATTTTTCACACCATTAAGATCATACGTCTTCATATCCACAGAGACAGTATGGTAATGACTCTACTGCTCCACACAATTGTGAGTGCTATCTTTACTCAATCTTCTTTATTCTCAACCAGAAGTTTCTGCCAGCTGAAAACGGCACCCTGGTTTATGAGGAAATCCCTTCTGTGTGATACTTCTGGTTCTAAGGGACAAACTCAAACTCTTTCTTCATGTGACCTTAAATCAGGCTCACAGCTCCATCCAGAAAAATGGATTTACAATTCACTTTGTTGTACATAACCAATGAAATAGCTTTAAAATTACATTGGAAATAAAGTACCAGTTATTTTTATCAAATGAAGAATGCTCTTCATTAAAAATGACTGATCCAATCATCTGAGCTTGCTATTTTGAAACAAAGACCTATGATAAAGTCACTACCTCAGTTGATTTCAAATACTCAGGTCAAAATCACCAATGACTTTTGCTCTTTGGGTTTCAAAGTGGGACACATCATCAAACTGTCCCATTTTTACACAATTTATGTTACAAATGCATTTTCCCATGCCTGTGTCTCTGCTACTTTGCTAGCCTCCCTCTTAGCTTTTACATATTTAAAACAATCTTAAGCCTTTTCCTCAGAATGTGTACTCTGATGTCGAATCAAGGATGAGCTCCGACTATATGCCTTCCCACATTTACTACACTCATAGGGTTTCTCTGAAGAATGACTTCTCTGATGCCGAATAAGATCTGAGCCACTGCTAAATGCCTTCCCACATTCGTTACATTCATAGGGTTTCTCTCCAGTATGACTTCTTTCATGTAGAATAAGGGATGTGCGTTGGCTAAAGGCCTTCCCACACGTTTTGCATGTATATGGTTTCTCTCCAGTGTGAATTCTTTCATGTTGGGCGAGGTGTGCACTCTGACTGAAGGCCTTCCCACACTGATCACATTCATAGGGTCTATCTTCAGTATGAATTCTCTTATGTCGAGTAAGAGATATTCGGTGACTGAAGGCTTTCCCACATTCCTCACACTGATAGGGTTTTTCTCCAGTATGGATTCTCTGATGTTCAATAAGAAATGACTGGCGGCCAAAAACTTTACTACATTTATTGCATTTGAAAGGTTTCTCTTCAGAATGAATGTTTTGATGTATTTTAAGGTTGGCAATTCCAGAAAACATCTTCCCACATTCCTTACATTCAAACAGTTTCTTTTTCTTTGTATGAATTTTCTGATGTTGAATAAGGGATGAATGCCGGTTGCAGACCTTCTCACATTTATTACATCTGTACAGTTTTTCTCTATTATGAATTCTTACATGCAGAGTAAGGGTTGAAAGCCGCATGAAGATCTTCTCACATTTATCACATTTGTAGGGTTTCTTTGAAGCGTGAATTCTCTGATGAAGCATAATGGATGAAATCCTATTAAAGGATTTCCCACATTTTCTGCATTTATAAGGATTCTCTATATGGTGACTTCTCTGCTGTAAACTCTGATTTAAGGCCTTCTCACTTTCATGGGTTTTCTCTCCAGTATGAATTTTTTTATGTATAACAAGGACTGATTTCTTACTGAAGCCTCTCCCACATTCATTGCATTTATGTATTTTCTTTCCATTGTGAATTTTCTTATGAAGTAAAAAAGATGACATTCGAATGAAGGCTTTCTCACATTTTCTGCACTGGTAGACATTTTGGACAAGGTGGATTTTCTGATGTATACTCAGAGATTGGCATTGACTCAAGGCCTTCCCACAGTCAAAGATTTCCTTTTCATCATGACTTCTCCCATGTAAAATAAGGGTTGTTCTTTGAATGAAGCTTTCCCCACATTTATCACATTCATAGCTTTTCCTTCCATTGTGAATTTTCTGATGAAGAATAAGGGATGAGATCTGTCTGAAAGCTTTTCTACAATTACTGCATTCATAAGGCTTCTCTCCAGTATGAGAGTTCTGATGAAGTTTAAGAGATAAGCTTTGACTAAAGAATTTCCCACAGTCGTTACATTTTAGAGATTTCTTCTTTGAATGCACTTTCTTGGGTTTTATTAGGACTGAATTTTTCTTGCAGCCTCTCTTTCCTGTGGGAACTTTTTGTGGTGCAGAAACTGCTTTCTGATAGATGCTTTGCCCAGATTTGTTGCACTGATATGGAGATAACTTCTTGGTCTCACATTTAGACCCTAAGTCTGAAAGACATCAAGAAATTCAATTTGTTTTCCTGTGCTAGAAAAATAAAGCTATTTGCAATCATTATCATAATAACGATGATAATCAGAATAACTTTTTAGTGTCTTATTATGGTTTTAACACAGTAAGGGCTTTATAGAAACATTTAGTAACTGAAATTCAGGGAAGCGCAATTGGAAATGAATAAATAAAGGTTTTATTTAGAGAATAAATGTATACCATATACCACATTAAACTCCATACATTGTTCAGCAGATGAATGTAGTTTTATTATAGGAAATGTCCAGAAAAGGCAGAAGGTAAAATACAGACAGAAGGTAAATTACTGGTTGCCTGTGGCTGAAGGTGGGAATGGGGATTATCTGTAAATGGGCATGAGGGATCTTACTGAGGTGACAAAACTGTTCTAAAACTGGTTTATGGCAATGGTGGCACAACTTGGTAACTTTAGCAAAAACTACTGAATTACATACTTAATATGGATGAATTTTACAGTATGTGGCTCAATAAAGTTGTAAATTTTAAAAGTGTATTCTTAAAATCAAATCTTAAAAAAACCAAACTGGACTTCTGGTTTCTGGCTCCTCATGTAAAAGTCTGCAAGTCACCATCTTGTCCTACAGCTCTTCTTAGATCCATTATAGAGGGGAGGGCACAGGGCGAACCACTTCCTCCAAGACTGGAGAGACAAACCGAAGCTTACTGGAGCAGAGACTCACAAGCACAACCACCAAGGGAACCTGTGCTGGGGCAGGAAAACCTGAATTATAATTAATGAATTGTTGGAGGCTCAGTGCCAACAACTCTGAGAGTTAAAAAACTCCAGGGGGACCTAGTTAAAGCAGCCCACACAATATGGCGAGATTTACCTTTAGGAGTTTGATCAGATTCTCACCTTAAATATAGGAGAAAAATTCTCTTGGGCTGCCTCCAGGGGGTGGGGAAAAGGAATCATTTTGAAATATGCCAGATCAGTCTGTTCCTCTTAACAAGGCCTGCCCTCAGGGGACACTAGGTAGGTAACCAGAGCCTAGCAGGCTGAGGTATTATCAGAGCTTAATTGACCTGGGGAAGGAAAATATCCAACTCCACCTGGCTCTAGCCAGCTTGTCCCACCTAACGTGGGAGGGAAAAACAGAATCACTTGTGATGTTCACAGTCCAGAGAAGTCTCACTAAAAGACTGAAAACCTAATCATAGGACTAAAGACTTCTCCCCTCCCCCACCTCACCATCACATCACTAAAGGCCTATTTAGAGCAGTTCCTTTTAAATGGTGTATCATGGCTGGCTATCAAGAAAAAATTAGAAGACATACCAAAAGGCAAAAAACACAACTTGAACAGACAAAGCAAGCATCAAAACCAGATTCAAATATGGCAGGGATGTTTGACTTATCAGGTCAGAAATTTTAAACAAGTATGTTTAATATGCTAAGGGCTCTAGTGGATAAAGTACAGAGTATATTAGAAGAGACAGGCAATGTAAGCAGAAAGATGGAAATCCTAAGGAAGAAACAAAATGAAATGTTAAGAGATCAAAAACACTGTAGCAGAAATGAAGAATGCCTTTGATGGGCTTTTTGGTAGATTTAACACAGCTGAGGAAAGATTCTGTAAGTTAAAGAATTTATCAATAAAATCAATTTATCAATAAAATCCAGGTAAAACCTGGAAAGCAAAGAGAACAAAGGCTGAAACAACAGAACAAAATATCCAAAGACTGGAACAATTACAAAAGAAATAACATATCTGTAATAGAAATACCAGAGGAGAAGAAAGAGAAAAAAGAATAATGACTGAAAACTTCCCCCAAATTAATGTCAGACACTAAATTACATATCTAAGCTGCTCAAGGAACACGAAACAGGATTAAATGTTAGGAAACCTATACCTAGGCATATGATTTTTTTTTTTAGGCATATCATTTTTAAACTGCAGAGCATCAAAGAAAAAATCCTGAAAGAAGCCAGAGGTAAAAAAGATCCCACCTACAGAGGAACAAAGATTAGATTTACATTCAACTTCTCAGAAACCATGCAAGCAAGAAGAGAGTGGCATGAAATATTTAAATTACTGAGGAAAAAAACCCCACCAATCTAGTAGTATTCTGTACCTTGTGAAATTTTCCTGCAAAAGTGAAAGAGCAAGACTTTCTCATATAAACAAGTATTGTGAGAACTTGTTGCCAGTACATGTGCCTTGCAAGAAATGTTAAAGAGGTCCTTTGGAGAGAAGGAAAATAATGTAAGTCAGAAACTTGGATCTACATAGAGAAAGGAAGAGCACTGAAGAAGGAATAAATGAAGGCAAAAAAAAAACCCTTTTATTATTTTTGATTAGTCTAACAGATAACAGTTTATTCAAAATAATAATAGCAACAATGTATTTGATTACATATGCTTATGTATTTATCTTATGTGTGTGTGTATGCTAATGTATACTTATATATATAAGTGAAGTAAATGACAGCAATGATAGAGGGGATGGGAGGAAGGAGTTAGCACTATCTTATTATAAGGTACTCATGCTATCCACAAAGTGGTACACTGTTATTTAAAAGTGGACATGGATTAACTGTAAATGTGTATTGTAAGCTCTAGGGCAACCACTAAAAAGAGTTTAAAAAGTAAAAAAAAAAAAAAGTATAAAAAAAGAAAGTATGCTACGGATAGAAAATGGAATCATATGAAATGTTCATTTAAAATCACAAAAGCCAGAAAAGAGTGGAAGACAAAAACTGGAACAAAAAATAAAGGTAACAAATAGAAAACAGTAACAAAATGGTAGATATAAATTCAACTACATCAATAATCACTTTAAATGTCAATGGTCTAAATGCATCAATTAAAAGAGATTTTTCAGGGTGCATAAAAAACATGACCCACCTGTATGCTGTCTATAAGAAACCCACTTTAGATATGAAGACACATATGGATTAAGAGTAAATGAATCGGGGCTTCCCTGGTGGCGCAGTGGTTGAGAATCTGCCTGCTAATGCAGGGGACACGGGTTCGAGCCCTGGTCTGGGAAGATCCCACATGCCGCGGAACAACTGGGCTCGTGAGCCACAGCTACTGAGCCTGCGCATCTGGAGCCTGTGCTCCAGCAACAAAAGAGGCCTCGATAGTGAGAGGCCCGCGCACCGCGATGAAGAGTGACCCCCCGCTTGCCACAACTAGAGAAAGCCCTCGCACAGAAGTGAAGAACCAACATAGCCAAAAATAAATAAATAAACAAAATGTGGGTTAAAAAAAAAAAAAAGAGTAAATGAATGGAGAAAAGTAGACCATGCTGACACTTATCCAAAGACAATAGAAGTAGCTATATTAATTCTAGATAGAGCAGGCTTAAAAACATGGAAAGTTATCATGGATAAAGAGGGGTATTACATAATGATAAAAGGGTCAATTCTTCAGGAAGACGTAACAATTCTTAACATGTATATACCTAACAACAGAGCATCAAACTACATGAGACAAAAACTGATAGAACCACAAGGAGAAATAGATGAATCCACTATCATAGTTGAAGACTTCAACACCCTCTTCTCATAAATGGACATATCCAGAAGGCAGAAAATCAGTAAGGACATAGTGGAACTCAACCACACCATCATTCAACTGGATATAATTGACACCTATAGAGTATTTCATCCAACAGCAGAATTAACATTCTCAAGCTCACATGGACCATGCACCAAGACAGACCATATTCTGGGCCATAAAACGCACCTTAACAAGTTTAAAAGAATAGAAATCATAGCATCTGCTCTCAAACCACAATGGAATTAAACTGGAAATCACTAACAAAAAGATGACTCGAAAATCCCCAAATACATTGAGATTATTCAGCACACTTCTAAAGGAGAAATTTTAAAATACTTTGAACTAAATGAAAATGGAAACACAACTTATCAAAATGTGTGGGATGCACTGAAACTAGTGCTTAGAGGGAAATTTATAGCACTGGATGCATATAATAGAAAAGAACAAAAACCTAAAATCAAAAATCTAAGTTTCCCCCTTAGGAAACTAGAAAAAGAGCAAATTAAATCCAAAGTAAGCAGAAAAATAAGAATTAGAGCAAATCATTGAAAATGAAAACAGGAAATCAATAGAGGAATACAATGAAAGAAAAAGATGGTTCTTTAAAAATGAGTAAAATTGATAAGTCTCTAGATAGACTGAGAGAGAGAGAGAAGACACAAATTAATATCAGAAATCAAAGAGGGGACATCACCACATATTTCATGGAAATTAAAAATATAATAAAAGAAAACTGAACAATTCTATGCCCACAAATCTGATAATCTAGATGAAACTGATCAATTCCTTAAAAGACATAATTTGCCAAAACTCACACAAGAAAAAGATGATGTGAATAGGCATATATCTATTTAGAAAACTGAATCAGTAATTAATAAACTTCAAAAACAGAAAGTACCAGGCCCATTATGTGTTCACTAGTGAATCCTACCAAACATTTAAGGAAAAAATCATTCCAGTTCTCCATAATCTCTTTCAGAGGACAGAAGCAGAGGGAATACTTACTAACTCATTGTATAAGGCCATCATTACCTTAATGCCAAAACCAGAGACATCACAACAAAGTAAAACTACAGACCAATATCGCTGGATAAATACTGATGCAAAAATCCTAAACAAAATACTAGCAAACCAGATTCAACAGCACATTAAAAGGATCATACACATGAGCCAGTGGGATTTATACCTGGAATGCGAGGATAGTTCAATATGGGAAAATAAAGGTAGTCTATCACATTAACAAATTAAAGGACAAAAACCACATGATCATCTCAACTGATGCAGAAAAAGCTTTTGACAAAATTTAACATAATAAAAACACTCAAAAAAATAGGAATAGAAGGAACTACCATAATTCCACACCAAAAACTATTTGAACCAATCAATGAATTCAGTAAAGTGGCAGGATACAAAATCAACACCCGAAAATCAGTTGTGTTTCTATACACTAACCATGACCACTCCGTAAAGGAAACTGAGAAAACAATCCTATTTATTATAGCATCAAAACGGATAAAATATTTAGGAACAAGTTTAACTAAAGAGATGAAAGACTTGAACACCAAAAGCTACAAATATTGCTAAAAGAAATCAAAAGGTACAAATAAATGGAAAGACATCCTGTGCTTGTGGATTGGAAGACTTAATATTGTAAGACTGTCCCTACCACTCAAAGTTATCTACAGATTCAACGCAATCCCTATCAAAATCTCCATAACATTTTTTTGCAGAAATAGAAAAAAGTCCTAACATTCATATGGAATCTCAAGGGACCCTGAAGAGCCAAAACAATCTTGCGAGAGAGGAATGAAGTCGGAGGGCTCAGACTTCCTGATAATTAAGATGGTGTGGTGGTAGCGTAGAGATAGATATGTAGACCAAAGGAAGAGAACAGAGAGCCCAGACATAAACTCCTGCAAACCTGGTCAAATGATGTTCAACAAGGGTGCCAAGACTATACAATGGGGAAAGAACAGTTTCTTCCACAAATGGTGTTGGGAAAACTGGGTATCTACATGCAAAAGAATGAACTTGGACCCCTACCATACACCATATACAAAAATTAACTCAAAATAGATTAAAGACCTAAGTGTAAGACCTGAAACTATTAAACTCCTAGAAGAAAACATAGGGGAAAAGCTTCAGGACATTGGATTTGGCACTGATTTCTTAGATATGGCATCAAAAGCACATGCTACAAAATGAAAAGACAGACAAATGAGACTACATCAAACTTAACTTTTGCATGTCAAAGAAAACAACAGGGAAAAGGCAACCTATGGGTATTGTAAATCATATATCTGATAAGGAATTAACATGCAAAATATATAAAGAACTCCTACAATTTAAAAACAAAGGACAAATAACCCTGTTAAAAAATGAGCAAAGGACTTGAACAGACATTTCTCCAAGACAGACAAATGGCCAATAAACACAGAAAAAGATCCTCAACATCACTACTCATTAGGGAAATGCAAATTGAACCCACAACATCACCTCACACCATAAGGATGGCCACTATGAAAAAAAACCCAGAGGACTTCCCTGGTAGTCCAGTGGTTAAGACACCATGCTCCCAATGCAGGGGGGCCCGATTCAATCCCTGGTCAGGGAACTAGATCCCACATGCCTGAACTAAGAGCCTGCATGCCGCAACTGAAGAACCCACATGCCGCAACTAAAAACAACCCACATGCCACAATAAGACCCGCGTGCTGCAACAAAGATCCCACAAATGGCAACGAAGATCCCGTGTGCCACAACTAAGACCCAGCACAACCAAATAAATAAATAAATAAATATTTTTAAAAAACAAGAACAAAAATAACAAGTGCTAGTAAGCATGAGCAGAAGTTGGAATCCCTGTGTACTGTTGGTAGAAATGAAAAATCGTGCAGCCACTGTGGAAAATGGTATGGAGGTTACTCAGAAAATTAAAAATATAACTACCATATGATCCAGCAATCTTACCTCTGGGTACATACCCAAAGGAATTGAAATCAGGATCTTGAAGAGATATCTGTACTCCCATGTTCACTGCAGCATGATTCACAATAGCTAAGAGGGGAAGCAACCCAAGTGTCTATTGACAGATGAATGGATAAAGAAAATGTGGTATATACATACAATGGAGTATTATATAGCCTTAAAAAGAAGAAAATCGGGCTTCCCTGGTGGCGCAGTGGTTGAGAGTCCGCCTGCCGATGCAGGGGACACGGGTTCGTGCCCCGATCCTGGAAGATCCCACATGCCGCGGAGCGGCTGGGCCCGCGAGCCATGGCCGCGGAGCCTGTGTGTCCGGAGCCTGTGCTCCGCAACGGGAGAGGCCACAGCAGTGAGAGGCCCGCGTACAGCAAAAAAAAAAAAAAAAAAAAAGAAGAAAATCCTGTCACATACTACAATATGGATGAAACCTTGATGACATTATGCTAAGCAGAAAAAAGCCAGTCACAAAAAGTCAAATACTGCATGATTCCATTCATATGAAGTATCCATAATAGTCAAAATCATACCAAGGGCTGAATGGAGAGGTGGGAAGAACTAGTATTTAGTGGGTACAGAGTTTCAGTATTGCAAATTAAAGTTCTAGATAACTCTTGGTCAACAATGTGAATGTACTTAACAGTACATTTAAAAATGGTTAAGATGGTAAACTTAATGTTATGTGCTTTTTACCACAAAAAATAAACTCATAAATCTATAAAAACAAACCAAAAAAAACCACAAAAATTTTTTAAAAACCCGTAACTTGACCAACCAAAGAGGAATCTATGAGAAAAGGGAATGAGTTCTTGAAAAGCAGTCAAAATAAAGTTATGGAAAAGATTTTTTTTTTTTTTTAAGGATTGAAGAAAATGATACAAGTTTGATCATTTGAAATGCTATCATTAGAGAAATCAGAACACTTTCTCTGAAGGGAAATATGAAAGCCGAGGCAGGGGACTGGATAGGTGGGGATGAGGCTGTTAAAAGCTGAGCTTCTGGGACAGGAAGCCGGGGTTCAAACTCCAATTCTGCTGCCACTTCCTAGCTGGGTGACCTTGGGCAAGTCACCGAACCTCTCTGGCCCTCAGCTTCCTCATCTATAAAATAGGAATAATAATAGTACCTACCTTATAGGGTTGTTGGGAGGAACCTGTACTTACAAGAGTACCTAATAAGGAGCTTGTTAAATGTTGGTTATTCTCCCTCTTGGGGCTCATACTGAAGAGGCTTGCGTTTTCTGCACAAGCCTGGGGTCTCTGAGGTGGAGAAAGTGGCTCTCAACTATTATCTTAAAGATGTTGCCCTCTCATGATGGAGGGCACCCTTACACAGAATGCCAGCTTCTAAGCCTTGGTTCTCTGTCACTCACCCAAGCCCCGGCGTCTTTTCACTGGCTCCACCATCCAGGGTGCTTTCCCTTTTTCCAATAAGGTGATCACATTTGGCCTCCGAAAGGAAAGTCCTACACACAGGAAAAACATTGGAGCTAAGCATGATGTGGGCACCACAGCTGTTAGAGCCACGCTTTGTATCAACAAAAACGGGGTTTGTTAGTGCAAGAGGAGCACGGAGGACGTAAAGGACAGGTGGAGAATAAGAAGGATGAAAGTTCAGTCATAGCCAGCAGTTACTCATTTCTAACTCTACAAAGCCAACTATTTTCATGAAAAGTTGGACCAGAAACTCCTGAGGCTGGTTATTCAGCTATTGCCTTTCTGCTCCCAAGCCCACTGTTCTCTGATCTGCTGTAATCCACACTTCTATGCCAGGTGCTCCGTGTCAGCATCCACCAATAGGGGTACTGGTGGTTTCAATTTATGCTTTTCTTTTTTTCCCTGCACTTCCAGAACTAGCCTCATCTTGCCCCCTCAGGAGGATAAACCAAGCAGTGCACCCCTCTCCTTCAGAAGTCTGAGTCTCTTCCTCAAAGTCCTAAAAACTCTAAACTCTTCCCTCTGTCCTCCCAGCCCTGGGATGGTGGCTGTGTCCTGCAGTTACCATCTGTGTCTAATATTCACCTTTTAATAGTACTTGTTAAGTCAATACTTTAAATTTTTTCTCTCAGAAACAACCCAGGTGTCCTCAAAAGTTTACATATATAGTTACCATATGACCAGCATATACCACTCCTAGGTATATACCCAAGAGAAATGAAAATATGCATCCACACAAAAATTTGTTATGTGAACATTCACAGCAGCATATTCCTAACAGCCATACAGTGGAAACAAGCCAAATGCCTACCAACTGGTGAATGGATAAACAAAATATGGAATATTATTTCGCCATAAAAAGGAATGAGGTATTGATACACACTACCATGTAGATGAACATCAAAAATATTACCTTAAGTGAACGAAGCCAGACACAAAGGACAACATGTTTGAATTCATGTTTATGGAATGCCAATAGGCAAATTCATAGAGACAGAAAGTGGATTCGTGTTTGCCTAATCTGGGGGAATTAGTGGGCAGGGGGAAATAAAAAGTGATTGATGATGGGTATAGGCTTTCCTTTGGGGATAATGAAAATGTTCTAAAATTGACTAGGGTAATGGATGCACAACTCTGTAAATACATTAAAAAAATCACTGAATTGCATACTGCAAATGGGTGAATTGTATAATATGTAAATTATACCTAAATAAAGCCATTAAAACAACAAAAAACTGGAGTGGCTTCTTGACTAGACTGATTGATTCACGTCCCACGATGGGCCAGCTGTGGATTATGGGAGCAGGAGAGCCTTACCAAGAGAAACCAAGTTCCGGTAGTTTTCCAACATGACATCTTCATACAGATCCTTCTGAATGGGGCTCAGCCATTCCCACTCCTCCTGGGAGAAGTAGATGGCCAAATCCCCAAATGTGACTGGTGCCTGAAATGGAAAATCACATGTCCTTTCACCGTGGGCTTGTGCTTCCACATGGCTGAGAAAACGTTGGACTTCCAAACACGGGAGATACATGGTGCCAGGATTCTATTAAGGAAACATTTGCAGTTCTGAGATCAAAAGGGGCAGGTGTATTAAACAAAACACAATGCAACATGATAAAGATTTTGTTGCATAAAAAGCATATCAACTTGGATTTACAGGGCATTGACAAAGACAAGGCATTTTTCTAAGTACTCTGCATGTACTGGCTCATGTTAGCCAGTGACTGGGGACCACAGCAACATTACAGATGAGGAAGCTGAGGCCCAGAGACGTGAGGTGACTTACTGAAGATCTAATAGCTTATAAATGAAGGAGCTGGGGTTCAATTTGGGCAGTCTGGCTGCTGATTCGTGTCCCTAACCACATGTGGCTGCGTTATACATGGCAAAAGTTTATTTGCAGATGTAATCAAGGTTACTAATCAGTTGACCTTAAAATAGGGAGAGTAGCCTGGATTATCCAGGTGGACCCGATGTCATCACAGGAGCCCCGAAGAGCGAAGAATTTTCTCCAGCTGGTGGAAGAGGAGAGCAGAAAGGGAAGTCTGGGAGATGTGAAGGATGAATGGGATGTGACCTGTTGTTGCTGGTATGAAGATGGGATGAAGGGAGCCACATGAAAAGCAGGAGGGGGAACTAATTTTGCCAATAACTGGTAAGTTCAGAAGAGGACCCTGAGCTTCAGATGAGACCACAGCTGCTGACACCCTGATTTCACCCTTGTGAGACCCAAAGCAGAGGATCCAGCTAAGCCAAGCTGTGTCTGAACTCCAGCCCACGAACTGTGTAGTAAATGTGTGCTGTTTTGAATGGCCAAGTTTGTGGCAATAGGGAATGAATACACATAACTTAGAGGGCAAAAGTGTCTATTATGAGAAACTGCACTGAAGAGGCTTATTGTAGAAAATCACTTCATCCTCTAGAGTCTTGAAACATGCTTATTTCAGGAGGTTGACTCACTGGCCTGGCTCCAACTAACTCAACCTGAATACAGGGTTATGAAGAGTCTCTTAGAGAGATGTCCTCCTTGTAAAAATGGGGTGTACATGTAAAAACAAAGCAACATCAAGAGATTAACTCTGGGGCTTCCCTGGTGGCGCAGTGGTTGAGAGTCCGCCTGCCGATGCAGGGGACACGGGTTCGTGCCCCGGTCCGGGAAGATCCCACATGCCGCAGAGCGGCTGGGCCCGTGAGCCATGGCCACTGGGCCTGCGCTTCCGGAGCCTGTGCCCCGCAACGGGAGAGGCCACAACAGTGAGAGGCCCGTGTAATGCAAAACAAAAAGAGATTAACTCTGGAGCATAGCATCCAATCCTCCTCTGCCCCAGCAGGTCCACCTGGGCACTCATGTCCACCTCAAGAAATCATGGCGGCTCTGGTCTTCTCTCTGGGGAGAGTATTCCTCCCAGCATAGGCAGAGACCCTGGAGATGCTGAATGAATAGGTGAACGGTCATGTGCACATTGAGAAAAAAGGAGAGGGGGGCCGCTGAGTGGCTACCTGAGTCACTGGAGCCCTTCTCACACTCCCACACCCGGTGGTGGTGATGGAAGGAAACCAGGGACTATGTCTCGGTTGGGTCTCTGTGGGGTAGGATGTTCCCATGGAAGGAAAGCAAATGGTTTCTTACAAGATGGAACTTTCCCAAAGGATGAGGAACCACTACTTACCTTGGACTTGGATTTCCCGCGTGCAGCAGGCATCCTTTCCTCCCCCTTGAGGGTTTCAATTTGGAGAGGGGCAGAGTGCTGAGAAGGTGGGGCTGGGAGAGAAGAGAAGTCATGAGTCGACTGGGGCTTCTGGGTGGTCCCAGGGTCTCTAGGATAAGAATCCGCTGGCCCCACACCCTGGTCACACACACGTGCACAGACATGCACATTGCGGGAGGTCACAACATCTTCTGAAGCATTCCTGCCCCTTCTTAGGACCAGGGAGGGACCACAGCCAACACTATCTGTTCTTAAGATCACAGGAGGCCCCAGATCAGGAGGCAAATGAGACAGGAAGACACCTGTTCTTTCATTTGACAAGGAATTGTGGAGTGCTCACCAGGTGCCAGGCACTGTCCCCAGTGCTGGGGAGAGAGCAGAGTTAGAGCAGAGAGGTAATGGCTCCCAAGTACCTTACATTCCAGCAGGGAAGACAAGTCCATATAGAACACAGTGTTAAAAAAAAAAAAGAAAGAAAAAGAACACAGTGTTAGCTGAGATCACTGCTATGCAGGAAAAAAAGGACCCGAGCAGGGGATGGAGTGAGGGGGTGGCAGGGAAAGGCCTCTCAGAGGAGGCAACATTGAGCCGAGGTGTGAATGCAGTGTGAGCCACCTGGGCACTGGGAGAAGGGCATTCTGGGTAGAGGTAAACAGGTGCAAGGGCCCTGAGGCAGGCACATGCTTGGCATGTGAAGGGAAGTGCGAAGGCGGGTGAGCTGAAGCAGAGTGAGTGAGACGGGGAGTGGTGGACTAGGAGGTGTCTGGGGCCAGATCATGAAGGGGTAAGGAGCAGTTTGGAATTCATCCTAAGTGTGATAAAGCATCACGGGGGGTTGGTGGCTGAGCAGAGGAATGATGTGGCTGACCTAACATTTAACAAAATTTTTCTTGGTGGCTGTGTGTCAAATAAACTGGGTGTGTGTGGTAGGGGAGAGGCGAGGGGGAAGCAACAGCTGGAGAAGGGACTCATTAGATAGGTATGCAGAAATCTAGAAGGGTAATCTCAATGGTCTGCATTAGTGGGAGAGGAAGAGGCGAGATGTCAAGTATCACCTCCACAGGAGGCCCTCTAACACCCCGAGTCACTCTATACCTGTGCTGCCCAACACATGCCAGCAGCCACGTGAGACATGGAGTTCTGGAAATAAGAAACTGTTTAATTTTATTTCAATTCGTTTATTATTAAAACCATAATTAATGATAAATACTAAAATCACTGAATTAAAATTTTTTATTAATCTAAAATTAAGAATTGATCCTTAATTCAGTTACTGTAAAACTTTTAAGTATGTTTGGAACAACTTGGGTGTGTGAATCTACTTTTCCAATGGTAAATTTTATAAAATTTAAATACAGATCAATTAAGTGTCTGGATTGAGGCGCACTATACATGTAGAAGACACACCTGACTTTAAAGACTCAGTTAAAAAAGAAAAAAAGAATGTAAAAAAATCTCACTGGTAATTGTTTATATTGATTATGAATTAAAATGGTAATATTTCAGATATACTGTATTGAGTTAAACAAAATGTATTATTAAAATTAACTTTAATAATTAATTTGTTTACTGTTTTCAATATGGCTTCTGGAAAATTTAAAATTCTGCCTTGCATTATGTTTCTACAGGACAGCACTGCTTCATACTACAGAGTCTACGCCATTCTACTGCTCCATTTTCTGTGCAGTACCCCCGGCTTCCTGAAAATGGCTTGTTTATGCAGGTACCATCTCCCCCATGTGACTTGGGCTCCATGAGAGCAGACACCTTAACTGTTTTGTTCACTCTCTCCTCCTGTGTCTGAGACCATGCCCTGTGCAGAGCAGTGCTCAATAAAAATTATTGCCTGACTTAGTAACCAGTCCAGAATGCTTCCTGGCATGCTGAAAGTGGGGTGGAGTGCAACCATTTTATGTTGAAACCACAGCACAGAGAACAGTTCTAACAGCAGTCATTCCAAGCCCTCTCGTCTTTGGAAAAGGGCAGGGTCTAAAAAAGGCCAAAATGGGGACTTCGCAGATATGATGGAATGAAGGATGCTGAGGTGGGGAGATGATCCTGGATTATCCAGGTGGGCTCCATGTGGTCACAAGGCCCTTACGAGAGGGAGGCAGGAGATCAGAGACAGAGAAGATGATGGAAGCAGAGTCAGAGAGAAAAAGGTCTGGATACACTGTGCCACCAGTTTTGAAGATGCAGCAAGGGAATGCAGGTGGCATCTAGAAGCCTCCAGAATGAACATGGCCCTGCCTAAACCATTTCAGACATCTGACCTTCAGAACCATAGGAGAATGAAGGTGTGTTGTTGGAAGTCACTAAGTTGGTGGTAATTTGTCACCAAAGCAATGGGAAACAAATACAGTGACCCTTCCATTTGTTCCTTCCCATTCATGTGCCCTATAAGTGGGCTTTTCTTCTCTTCTGTCAATGACCTGGTGCTAAAAAAATGCATAATTCAGAGGAATCTCAGGGATGCGCTAAGGCCAGATGAAAGGGGCTGGTTGGAGATCACTGAGGTTAGCCTATGAGGTCACTCCAACAGGGCAGAAAGGAGCCGTGGGACACCAGCCCTGCCTAACTCAGACTCACAGGTCCAGAAGGAGCTTGGAGCCCTGCCCTGTCTTCACCTGGGTTACAGGGAAGGGCTGGGTGGCCTGGTGTGTGTTAAACACCTCACTCTGAAGTTGGACCACCTGGGCTTGATGACTATTTTTATTAGCTGTGTTACCTTGGGCAAATTACTTAGCCTCTCTGTGCCAGTTTCCTCCCCTGTTAAACGGGGACAACACAGAACTACTTCTGGAGTTGTCGTGAGGATTAGGTAAGAGTCTACGTGTAATATCTGGCCTTATTTTCCCTCCCATGAGCTATGAATTCAGGTCTTGCAATTCTCCCCTTCCTCACACTGGCCTCCTTGCCAATCCCTGTACGAGCTGCCACAGTCCTGCCTCAGGACCCCGCCTGCAATGCTCTTTCCCCGTCTCAGTTCCTCATTCCCTTCAACCTTTGTTCTAACCTCACCTTCTCTGTGAGGCTCACCCTCACCATTCTGTTTATTACTGCCACCCACCTCTGACCTCCTGTCCATCACACCCCCCCCCGCTTTCCCAGTTCTGACTTCTCTTTCCTCCACAGTTCTCCTTGCTAACACACACTGTGATCTGCTTCTGGTGCTTACAGTCTGTCCCACCCACTTGAGCATAAGCCCCACGTGCCCTGGACCAGAAGCTGGCACGTGGAAGGGGCTGGCTAACTATTCGCTACCTGAATGACTAAATGGCCCAGTAGTAAATACTTTCTTTACCATCACTTCTTCACAGAGCCCTCCCTGGCCCCCTTAGCTGGGGTAGGGGCCTCTTGAACATGCAGTAGGTGCCACTTCATTACGTGGGAAACTAATTCTATTGTTACTACATCCACCTCTGCCTTCACCTCCTGTTCTACACTGCACACTGTGAGTTGACCAACATTCCTGTGTGTAGCTGTGTGACCTTGGGCAAGACACTGAACCTTACTGGGTCTTTACCTTGATCTTTTACGCCTGAAAAAGGAAGGTGAAGGGCTGCTGCTGTGAGGAGCAGACAAGACAATTATCGTGGTAGCTGTATTCATCGTTATCGTTGTTATTAGTGTGGCATGTGGCCAGTGCTGTGGGCTGGGAGTCTTCTGTTCTGAACAGTCTACTGTCCTTCTGTTCACGTGCTCTGGGGAAGCCCTCAGGTGTGTGCATGCTAAATGTGCTCAACCTCTGGTGACAACAATGCCTCCCAGTTAATAATAAGTATGAGATAATAAGGACTTACTGTACAGCACAGGAAACTCTACTCAATACTCTGTAATGACCTATATGGGAAAAGAATCTGAAAAAGAGTGGATATATGTATATGTATAACTGATTCACCTTACTGTACACCTGAAACTATCACAACATTGTAAATCAACTATACCCCAATAAAAATTTAAAAATTAAAAAAAATAGTAAGTATGAGACTGAGAGCTGTACTGGATATTTATATGCATTATATGATTTCACCTTTAGAGCAAACTGACCACATGGGTTCCAGTTTCCATTTTGAGGATGAAAGAGGGAAGAAGACCTGCCCAATGTCTCAGAGCTTTTTTTTTTTTTTTTTTTGGCTGTACACGGGCCTCTCACTGCCGCGGCCTCTCCCGCCGCGGAGCACAGGCCTGGGACGCGCAGACCCAGCGGCCATGGTTCACAGGCCCAGCCGCCCCGCGGTATGCGGGATCCTCCTGGACCGGGGCACAAACCCGTGTCCCCTGCATCGGCAGGTGGACCCCCAACCACTGCGCCACCAGGGAAGCCCTGTCTCAGAGCTTTAAGTGATGAAGCCTGGGTTTAAGCCCCATCCACATGCAGCACAGTCTGCCCTCTTGGAGCAGGATAAGGGTCTACATGGCAAATACTCCCACTGTCTTCTCTGGCAGGGTTCAGGAGGTGTCAATGTGGCACCACAGTTATGAGATATTCACCTTTGTTATATCAGAGTGCCACAGCACTTGGGGAGCTTTGGAGCAGACCACAGTAAGGTTGAGGAGTTGTGGCTCAGTGACAAACTGAGTGGCCTGGCCTTCAATTCTCTGACTGTGCTAAGCAAGGCTTCCCTTGTGTAGAAAATGGTGACAAAGAATCCTGGATGCCTGAATTCTCTCTGTATTCAACCTTGGGACAGTGATGTGCTGGGTAATTTGCAGTGTCTGCCAATTTCCATGGTGTACATACTCCCACCAGGGCCCACTGTAATATATCAAACTGATGTCACTGAACATGGAACTGGGGAGACGTGTACACAACGGGTTCATGTGAGGCGGGGCAAGCCAGCTCCAGCACTTCACTGACACATGGCGTCTCAGAACTTCTGACTAATGTCCCTGCACGGTAGAGGAGGGTTAATGGCTAGCTCTGTGGCCTGAGAATACCCCAATGCAGCTGCCCCATAACATAAAACTCTTGAAATCTTCTGTTTTGTTCTGAAACATCCATATAACTTTTGCATCCTACATCATGATAAATCTGAGTCTGTGTTAATATAAAATCATGTTTTAAATCATTTACCAGATTCTTCCCTTCTGATTCCTCAAGTAAAATGGATTGCTCCAGGAAGTGGCAACGCATCCATCCTGTGGTTTCTCATGGCTGTTTGCCCTTGGCACACACCCCAAGTTGAAGGAGCACGATTCTTGTCCGCAAAATAATTTTCTCCAAGAACTCAGCAGTGCTGGGGAGGAAAGAACAGCAGTTTGATATCAGATAATTTTGGATTCAAACCTTGCTTCTGCCAATTATTGGCTGTGGGAGAGCCACACAAAGCCTGTTCGCTCACCTGTGCAATGGGGTAAACAAAACCTGCTTCACCCTTAGCTGTTAAAAGTTTACATGAGAGATCTTCAGCAATAGACACACGGTTATTTCTTGCCTTCCTTTTCCTTTTTAATTCAGTATACACCACGCATCACCAAGGAAGCCTGACACTAAGAGGGCCGAAGTAAGAATTCTCACACAGTGCTGGTTGGAGAGAAATTAACAATATCTTTAAGACTGAAGGTGCACATACACTTTAACCCAGTAACCTCATTTCTGGTATGTGTCTTCAGACGTCCTCGTATGTGTGTAAAATGCCAGGGTTTGTAGGAATAGGCAGTAGAGTCCTACAGCGAAGGACATCCCTCTGGAGCCAGGCTGTCTGGGTTCAGCTTCCAACTCTGCCACCCCCTACCTGTGTGACCTCAGACAGGCTCCCTGTCCTCTTTGGGCCTGAGCTTCCTCAACAGTCAAATGAGGTAAATAACAATGACGACTCCACAGGGCTGTTGTGAAAATTAAATGAATGAAAACATGTAACACACTTAGAGCAGTGCCAGGGCTAAACAGAATGTTAGTTTTTTTATTATCATTATGTTACTGAGTCCAATCTCATAGTGTTCGCCCTACGACAGGCCAGTAAATCGAGAGACGAGTTGTTGGGGCAAGGAACAGTGACGGAGATGATGATGACTCATGTCCCAAAGAATCATCTTTCCAGAGTTAGGATTCAAGATTTTTTTATACTATAAGGGAGGGAAAAAAGTCAAACATTTCAGAGGGAACGTGTTCATTTCTTCCTTCCTGCAGTCATTCACAGGTGGGTTTGGTCAGGATGTTTCCTATGGGCTAAACAAAGGTATTTTAGCTTAATGCTCATTACCTGGGAGGCAGGGTTTCCCAGAGAACCCCATTATGTGTAATTCAAGCTTATAGGCAACCTCCCTTTAGTGATTAACTTGTAATAGAATACAAAGGTTCTGGGACTTCCCTGGCAGTCCAGTGGTTAGGACTCTGCACTTCCACTGCAAGGGGCACAGGTTCGACCCCTGGTCGGGGGAACTAAGATCCCACATGCCTCGCAGTGCAGCCAAAGAAAAAAAAAAAAAAGAACACAAAGGTTCTTCCCTATTACAATTACTACTCCTATCAAGAGATTGGAAACAACTGCCCATCAATAATAAAATCAGTGAATGTTACACGCACATATGGGACACCGTGTAGTTCTTAAAAGGAACAAGGCAGCACTACCTCAGAGGTCCTTTACTGGGGGCAATTTTGTCCCTGGGGGACACTTGCAATGTCTGGAACATCTGTGGTTGTCCCAACTTGGGGGTGGGGGGTGCTCCTGGGATCTAATGGGTCGAGGCCAGGGATACTTCTAAACATCCTATAATGCACAGGACAGCACCCAAAGCAAAGGACAATCTGGCCCAAAATGTCGACTGTACTGAGGTTGAGAAACCTGCTCTACATGTACTGCGTGAAATGATCTCCAAGATATGGTATAATGAGGAGAATAAAGGTATAGAGAAAGTACTTAGAAAAAACACAATACAGGATACGAATACATGAGTTTGAAAAGGAACAGACACGTTCTGGAAGGGAAATAAAGAAGCTGGTAGCAGCGATTGTCCCTGAAGAAGGGAACTGGGTCACTAGGCTTGGAAACTCAAAACTCACTTTTCCCTATCTATCTACGCTTTGGCGTTCTGTATCATATATATCATTACCTTTTCAAAACATCATCACCACCACAAATAAAGAGGCTGGATCCTACACCACCTCAGGGCAGCGCTGTAAACCTGGCCAAGTCCCAGACCTTAGGGTGGGAAGGGGCTTTGCAATTTACCACAAAGCTAAACTCCTGCTCCTAAGGTAAGGATGGCTAGAACCTGGATGAAAACAAGCTTAAAGAGTTACTGGAGGGACTTCCCTGGTGGCACAATGGTTAGGAATCCGCCTACCAGTGCAGGGGACACGGGTTCGAGCCCTGGTCCGGGAGGATCCCACATGCCGTGGAGCAACTGGGCCCGTGTGCCACAACTGCTGAGCCTGCGCTCTAGAGCCCGCTGCTGCAGCTGCTGAGGTCCTCACGCCTGGAGCCCGGTGCTCCGCAACAGGAGAGGCCACAGTGATGAGGGGCCCGTGCACCACAAGGAAGAGTGGCCCCCGATCGCCGCAGCTAGAGAAAGCCCGTGTGCAGCAACGAAGACCCAATGCAGCCAAAAAAATAATAATAATAATAAATTAATTAAAACAAAAAGAGTTACTGGACAGTGCCCATGCCTCCCCTCAGGGCACAGTACCCCTGTGATCCTGGGGGCCTGTGCTGGGTGTTGAGTTGGGGGTGGGTCCTGACATACCTGAAAGCCAGCCATTAATGCACCCACACATTGCTTCCGTTCAGCCAGAGTTTGTTTTTGCTATACCACCTATCTAGTATTTTAAGATCACCTCTATCCTGAACCTGCCAGCCCCAGAGGCCGGGGATATCGAAAGGTACTTTCTCCAAAGACCCAAGCCCAGCTATAGCAGAAAATATAAGCTTTGCATCTGAATGTCAGACCTGCCCTTGCTCTGCTGGCACGGGAAAAGATCTGATTTCCTCACTTGTAGGATGGGGCTAGGAATGTCCCTATTGCAGGGAAGTGCAGCTGTAGGGACTGCCTTTGATAAGATATTGAAAGCACTCAGAATTAATTTCTTTCATTCTGAGAAGCCCCCCCAGAGGAGCCCACAAACTCTCACAGCTATAGCTCTCAACCCTGTTTGTACACAGGAATCTCTTAGGAGCTTTTTAATAACTACTGATGGCTGGGCCCCATGCCAGAACCATTAAGTCGGAATCTCTGGGGATGGAGTCCAGGCATGTCTGATTTTTATCTTTTAAGATTTCTAAATTATACGCAAGGCCACAGTTTAGAGCTACTGCCCCAGTCTCCAAGCCTCAGTCGCGGGCTGGAGATATGACCTCTCCTTGGTAAGAGTCCAGACCTCAGCACTGGGGAGGAGAAAAGTCTTTGATAAGCTCAAAGCCAAACCCTTAGATTCCCTGATCAAAGGATTCCAAGGAGTCATTGATGGTGGCCATTCTTGGCTTTGGAGTTGACTGAGATGCCCATGGGAAGCCTGGGTGTCGACACTGAAAACAGCACCCAGTGTCACCCTGTAATCCTTTCACCTGCTTTCCTTTTCAAAATAATTACTGCCACCTGTTATAAATTTAATTTTATCTCTCTACTAAATGCAAGCTCCAATGAGTAGAAACCTAGTCCATCCTGACTAGCAAGGTGCTTGGCCCATGGCAGGCATCTGACTGCTGAATGAATGAGTGCCTCTCAGAGCCTACCCAGGTTGCAGGCTTTGGACACCCTTTCTTCTCATCTCAGAAACATTATCCCTTTATCACCTCTCTCATCCATCCCCCTTGCTCTCCTCCCCACCCTCACGCCCCGAAAATGTTCATGGTGTTCCCTCATCATGGTCCTGTACACCAGTGGTTCTCAACTGGGGTGATTTTGTTCTCCGGGGGATACCAGGCTGTGTCTGGAGACACTTCTGCTTGTTAAAATTGGGGCAGCAGGGGTATGCTACTGGCATCTGGGGGGAAGAGAACAAGAATAATTCTAAACATCCGACAATATATAGGACAGCTCTCCCCCGTCTCTCAAGTATCTGCCCCAAAGCATCCAAAGTGCCAAGGCTGGGGCTTCCCTGGTGGCGCAGTGGTTAAGAATCCACCTGCCAATGTAGGGAACACGGGTTCGAGCCCTGATCCGGGAAGGTCCCACACACCGCGGAGCAACTAAGCCTGTGCGCCTACAACTACTGAGCCTGCGCTCTAGAGCCCGCAAGCCACAGCTACTGAAGCCCGTGAGCCACAACTACTGAAAGCCCGCGCGCTTAGAGCCCGTGCTCCGCAACAAGAGAAACCACCGCAATGAGAAGCCCACGCACCGCAACAAACAGAAGCCCCAGCTTGCCGCAACTAGAGAAAGTCCACGCACAGCAACAAAGACCCAACCCAACGCAGCCAAAAATAATCAATCAATAAATAATAAATAAATTTATTTAAAAAAAAAACAAAGTGCCAAGGCTGAGAAACCCTGGTCTAGACACGGAGATGTCTCCAGATCGCTGTGTTATCAGGAGGTACTCCTCCTCAGTCCCTGCCACTGGGTCTTGACCAGTGGGCTTCTCAGAATGAAAGAAATTAACTCTGAGTGCTTGGGTCTTGACTCCACAGGCTCCCTAGGGATATCTCCATATAGGAAGACCCTCTGTTCGTGCCCTCCTAGGACCCCGACTAGAAAATTCTGAACCTAAGCTCAATTTAGCCTTTAGGGTTACTTTATCTCTTAACCCGCAACTTTTTCTGAGGCTTCACTTCTTGCTTTTCTTCCTGTGGATTTTATTCTCTGGGTGTGGAATCCTTGGGGTTATTAGGTAATAATAAAGCAATTAGCATTTATTCGTTGCTTACTTGTGTCAGGCACTGTTCTACTTAATACTCACCACAGGCCTAAGATTGGTACTATTATTATCCCCATTTTGCAGGTGAAACTGAGGGTCAGCAATTTAAGTGACCTCTCCCAAAGTCACACAACTACTGAGTGATGGAACCAGAAGTCCCAGAGTCCCCCAAGCTACACTGGTTAGGAAGCAGACACACAACCATACGCAGCCTCAGGTCCCAGAGACCAGGCAGACACTGCCCTCCCTTCAAACGCACTAATGCAATAACAGACAACAAGGAGCAGCTGGGCTACTGGGGCACCGCTTCTCAGCTAGAAGAGGTCAGATCCGCAGCTCTGAGAAGGACTGCTCAATCTCAAGTTCAGAGATGCAAATTTCTCCAGCGTTCACCACCGCGCTCCTACCTCTGCACGGGGACAACGAAAAACGACCACCAGCACTCCAACAAACACCCAGCACCTACACAGGGCGTGGTGACTGCCAAGCTCGGCACGGGGTATTTCACTACGTTACCCCATTTATATAATTTTCCCAAAACTGACGCGGGTGTTGTTATCCTGTTTTACCGAGAAGGAAAGCCTCCCACAACCGCACACATACTTCCTTGCCAGGAGCCTGCACGCCCGTAAAGCCGCTCAGAATCCTCCCCACAGGGATCCTCCTTCCACGCTTACAGGGAGACATACACCTCGACAGCGCAGTCGCACACTGCTACACACTCACAACCGCAAAGCCACTGAAGCACAATCATACAGCCACCCGGTCAAATCACGCAGCCACTTCAGACGGCGATAAACGGCCACCTACATCAGTCGGTCACACACACACACACACACGAACGCGCTTCAACAACACAAATTCTCACAGCCACACTTACATACCCACTCCCGGCCCCCTCCCACAGGCGCAGTCACCTCTTCCTCACATAAACACCACAGACCTTGCGGTGAAATACGAACATGGTCCTGAGGCACGTCCCCGTCACCACACGGCTGGCTCCGTCACAGACAAACGCAGAAACGCCACAACCCGCTCTCCTCTCACAACACAGCGACGCCACCACACGCTTCAAACACACTCCCTCACTTCACATTCCGTCACCACACAACCAGACAAAACCCCACAGGCGGTCACGGGCGGAAAATTCCAGGCAGCCGTGGGCGCACACCCACAGCCACACTCACCCTGTCTTCCAGGGTCACGTCCCGGCGGCGCCGACCCCCGAAGCTGCGCAGGCACGGCGCGCTCCCCGCGCTCCCCGCGCCTGCGCACTCCCCTCCGCGGCCCTCGGTCATGGCCCGCCCCCTCACGCGCGAGACACGTCGGCGAGCCGAGGCCCCGCCCCCAGGCGTTCCAGAGAGCGCGAGGCCCCGCCCCTAAATAAACCCACGCGGTGCGCAGGCGCTTACTCACCTCTCCCGGGACCTTTCCACAGGCACAGACCTGAGGCCCCGCCCCCTCACACGCCGGCGTACGCAGGCGCGCTCGCGCACTCGGAGCCGCTCTTGGGGCCATCGCCGCTCTCGTGCCCGCCCGAGGCCCTGCCCCTACACCAGCCCTCGGAACACGCTGCGCCACGCGCAAGGGCCGCCTAGCGCTTCCTAGGGCCCCACTTGTTGCTGTCCTTATAAAATCACGTAATGTTTTCAGGTGCTGAGACCCTTCCTTGATCCCTTCAACCAAACCCAGCCTCCCCAGCATCCACACCTACACGTTCCCGTCCGGGGGCTTCTAGCCCCAACACCCTCCCCTTTGCCCCTGGAGCTCAGAGGGGTTTGAGGAGCCAGGATCACCCGCGGACTGTAACGCACGCGCTCGCGCATGCGCACTGCGAACTCAGGCTGCACTTCCCAGAAGCCTCCGGGACGTGGCGCCGTTCAGGACGGCCACGCCCGAATGGTGAGGTTGAGGGATCCCGGCCCGCGCTGGCTCCGACCTGTCCGGCCCGGACACGAATGGACCGAGGAGAGGGGGGAAGGGATGTTTCTCCAGGCCAGGGGTGGGATACCGCTTGCGCCTTCTCTGAACGAACAGCCCCAGAGTCCTTTGCGCGGCGCCTTTCCAGGCCCCAGACTACATCTCCCAGGAGGCCCTGCGGCCCGTTTCCACCTCGTGTAGTGACGCGGCTGCGCGTCGGGCGGGCGGGAACGCGAGCGACCTCCTGTGGCGGTGCGTGAGGTGACCGCGAGTCTGTGAGAGAAGACGGGAGGTGTGAGCCCGCCCCTGAGGTCTGGGCGTGCGGGTCTCGGGTGGTCATTGTGCATGTATGTGTGTGAGGCCCAGGTTGTGTTGTGTGTATGTGTGAGGATGAACCTTTGTGAACGCGTGTGACCGGATTTTTGTGGTTGTGTACCCTTGTGTTTTGCGTGTGTGAGAAACCCAGTTTTTGTGGTTGTGTACGTGTGTGCGTAAATTCATTTTGAATGTGTGTGCTCGTGCACCTCGATGTGCCATGTATGGATGTTTTTGCGCAATGCAGAGCTGAGCAGTTGCCACAGAAATTGGCCCACAAAGCTTAAAATACCGACTCTGTAGATCCCATTTTTTGTGGCTGCGTAGTTGTCTGTGGACCCGCAGATAGTGAATGTGTGTAGAAGCTACCATTTCTGGAAGTGTGCGTTTGTACAAGTATGCGTGTGGCCCACTTTTTGTGGTTGTGTATGAGCGTATGGGAAACCAGTGTGTGTGTGTAGTGATCCAGTTTTGCGTTTTTAGAGGTGTGTGTGTGTATGTATAACTGATTTCAATTCCGGTGTGTGGATTTTTTACCCCCCACCATCAAGCAATTTTCTGAAAGCAGCTGGGAGTCCTAACAATTCAACTCAACTCTGACACTGTCTAGCTGGTGATAGAGGCAGATTCCCATAGGTTAATTAAAGGCTGGGTCCCCAAGATGCCCCCACCCCCCATAGGTGCCAGTCACAAGTCCAGGTATCACCTGTGCTCTGACTGACCCTCTATAGATCGGAGGTTCCAATGACTGCCCCCCGACCTCCTTGGGTTTGATTAGTTTGCTAGAGCAGCTCACAGAACTCAGAGAAAATGTTCACTTACTTTACTTACTTTACTAGATCACCCACCAATTTTTATAAAAGGATATAACTCGGGAATGGAAAGATGGAAGAGATACACAGGGCAAGATACGTGCGGGAAGGGGCACGGGCTTCCATGCTTACCGCTCTTCCAGTGTGTCCATGTGTTCACCAACCCGGAAGCTCTCTGAACTCCGTTCTTTTGAGTTTTTGTGGAGGCTTCATTACTTAGGCACGATTGCTTAAATCATTGGCCGTTAGTGATTGAACTCAGTCTCCAGCCCCTCTTTCCTCCCTGGAGGTCTAGGGGTGGAACTGAAAGTTCTAACTGCTGAGTAATTGGGTTGGTTCCCGTGGCAACCAACCCCCCACTAGTCGTTCATTAACATAACAAAAGACACCTTGATCTGGCTCCTCACAAAGGAAATTCCACGAGTTTGGGGAGCTCTGTGCCAGGAACTGGTGATGAACGTATTTCTTATTATAAATCAGAATATCAGGGTATGTGTAGGGGGATCCCAGGGCTTGTGGCTGTGTGTATGACCCTGTGAGTGTGTGAGTTTCTGGGAGTAGGTATCAAGAGTGAATGTGTGAACAACTAGTTTTGGTTTCCCAATTCTGTGACTAGGTAGTGATAATCAAAAGAGCAGCTAACGGTACTATTATTAGGACTTTGACTATTTCTACCACCATCACTAGCAGTTAGCACTTAACTGATTGCTGTCCCTGGTCAAAAGTATATTGTCAACTGAAAAAACCTAAAATTGAGAATTATGGTTTATTTGGCAGACTGATATGGCAAGCAGCATTTTTCATTCACAATGGCATATTGATTAGTTTGAAGGAAAGTTACATAAGAAATAGCTGGTGAAAGAGGGATGCTTTGACCCACCTCTGTTTCCCTGAAAGCAGGAAATCTCCTGTGTGAAAGGCGCTTTTCCTGTACCAGAAGGTAGCGAGACATCCTTATCACCAGAGATGGAATTTAGGGCCAAGAGACCTGTATAAGCAAACCTTACTACTTCTTTAATTTACCAGCTAAACTTAATCCTGTTTATATTCTTCACTAACTGAGCAACCAAAACCTAAAATTCTTTGTCCTGTCATTTCCTCACAAATTATTGTTTGTTTGTCTAAAAAGTATAAAAGCTGCCTGCTTTGGCCACTTCTTAGGTCTCATTTCTTTGAATTAAAGTTAGTTTCTTTTTCTCCTGCTACTCTGTCTTGAGTCAATTGTATTATTAGTCCAGCCACAAGAACTCAAGAGGGGGAGGGGAGAAATTTCCCTCCCCTCCCCCCCACAGTCTCCACAGTCATGGAGGTCACAGTCAAATAAATGACCCTTACTGTAAACAAGCAAACAGAAATACAGTACAACATTCATAAAATATAATACACTGTGATATAAGAATATTCTGATCATTCATCCACTACATCACAAAAGATGGGTTGAGAGAGTTTCGTGCAATTTAGATAATGTGTTTTGTATCACATGATTTAAACTATTACAGAGTCACATTTATATCTCTAGGGATATTCAAAGTTAGAGCCTTCCTTTGGAGGTCCTGAAATTTTGCATCACAGGACTGTGGAGCAGTTGATTGGGAAAGACATGCCCTACATATAGATGTCATGATTAGAGGAGTCCCCACTGGGTTTCAAACGTAAACACCAAACCCATATTTCCTCTGAATTGTAAGTGATGATTTGTAACTGAGCTGCTTTCCACATGGGCAACTCAACGTTGGGCACTTTACACTAGCGGGCAACAGAAATGTATTACTTAGCTAAGGAAGACAAAGTGTTCTCTGGAGCAATACCAAGGAAATTATCTAATATACAAACATGCCACTTTGAACAATGTTTTCTGATATGCTCATTTTGAATCAAGTTTTAATCTGTCCCACAAACAGAGTACAACCAGAGACATGATCCAAACGGACCTTGCATTATTAGCTCACCTTGACCTTGGAATTGAAGCATGACTTGGGAAAGAGTTGAATGGGGAGGGGAGGTTTAGAAACATGGTTATTTCTCATTCTTTACTTGTCCTTGCCTAGATTTATTTCCTGTCTATGGTGACTGATCCCAGTTGATGATAGATTGTTCCCTTCTTGCTGACGTCAATCCAAACTTTTCATTTTAAAAACTCTGCTGTTTTCCTAACATGCTTTTGAGATGCAGTTGTTTCTATATTGTTCACCTTTTATGGTCATTAACAGATCGTTTTTGTACTAATTTTAAATGTCAAAACTAATCTCTGTTTTTTCAAGTTAAGCTTTATAATTGTGGACCTTAAAGTTGAATAGAAACTTAATCTTCAATAAACAAAATTGTAAAGGAAAAAATAATCTGTTTTCCTGATTCCGTTTTGTTGCCTACCTCTGTTCTCCTGTAGCTCACGGAGCTTCTTTAAGACGATGACTTTGAATTCTCCAGCAGGCTGCTGGCAGATCTCCATTTCTCTGGGATCAGTCACTAGGGCTTATTTCCTTCATTCGATGATGTCCTGTTTCCCTGATTCCTCGTGATCTTTGTAGCCTTGTGTTGATGTCTGCACTTTGAGAAGCAGTCGCCTCTTCCAGTCTTTATGGACTGGCTTCAGGAGGGAAGGACCTCCAGCAGACAGCCCGGCCGGAGACTCTGGGGGTCCCTCCTGGAGGGGATGTTTAGGATTGTGTGTCTTCCCTCTATGCCACAGTGATCTCGGGTGGCCTCAGCCTGCAGCAGCTTCAAGCAGGATTTCGGTTCCTGGCCAGAGGCTGAAGTCAGGCCATGGCAGAGAGATCACTGAATCCTAGTCACTAGACCAGTGGCCAGTGACAAGGCCCTGGCCCATATGGCTTTGGAGAAAATGAATTTCCACAAAGAAACGGAAAGTAGTGAAACAAGTGTTTATTAGGAGGAAAAAGAGTACATGTGAATAGGCACACACAGGTGGGCTCCCAGAGAGTCGCGCCCTTGTGGTAGCTTGAATCACTTATATGGGGCATTTCTTCCGGGTTTCCTCTGGCCAGTCATCTTGCTTTGCCTGGTTCTGAGTCCGTACTTGGTTTATCTCAGGGTCCTCCCCTGTGTGCGCGTGCATCTCTCAGCCAAGGTGGATTCTTGCGAAGAGGTCTATGGGTAGGCTGACGTCACTCCCTTTTTGACCTCCGAGGAGCCTTTCTGCGCATGTGTAGTCGGGAGAGTCTCCTTGACCTCGAGAATGAGAAATATGTGGTGTCTTATCTGGGTAGGACTCAGCTCCTCCTCCTCTTCATCTTGGAGTATCTGTCCACAGGAGACAGAGTCCAGCTGCTCAGCCCGCGGCCCACCTATCTCCTGCCTCAACAGGGCTGTGTCAGGTGTGGAGCACTGCCCCGAAGTGCTGGGGTGATGGGTACCAGCTTCACCTCTTTCCCTTCTCCTGACGGACCAGCCTCAGGACCGGGTGTCTCCCTCGGTTCTGCAGGGTCAAGCCAGTCCGTGAGGTCTGTGCCATCCGTGGGGGCGCCCAGGTGGTGCTTGAGACCCTCGAGCGGGTTGCTGCCATCCTTACCCCATTTCTTTGGTCTTAGCTCTCCCCAGGCCACAGCCACGTGGGTTTCCTCACGTTCCGTGTGTGAGGAGACAAGCAAGTCTGTTGGGCAGCGGGTCTCAAAGCCTGGAGAAGCCAGCCCCTCACTTTGCTTTCTCTTTCCCCACTGGGTGAGAAGGGCTCAGCCTGAGATGTGGCAGCTTTGGAAGGGGTGATGCGGTCAGGGTGAGGCTGTTCTCATCCTGTCCAACGTGGCTGAACTTGGAGTCCGTGGTCCGCGTGGGGAACGGAACTACTCTCCTGGCTTCCAGAGCTCTCACGCTATTGTCATCCGGGGACAGGGCCTCCTATTTCACCATCTTGCTGACCTCACTCCCACACTGTCCTTTATGCTGCAGCAGAAGCTAGTCGAGGCGCCCCCCGCCCCATTATGTCAGCCCCTATTCTTGCCACCCATCCAACTGGTCTCCTGTAGACTTTTTTTTAAAATAAGTTTATTTATTTATTTATTTTAGGCTGCGTTGGGTCTTTGTTGCTGTGCGCGGGCTTTCTCTAGCTGCAGCGAGTAGGAATGGGGTGCGGGGCTGCTCTTCGTTGTGGTGTGCGGGCTTCTCATTGCGGTGGTTTCTCATTGTAGAGCATGGGCTCTAGGGGCGCAGGCTTCAGTAGTTGTGGCTCGTGGGCTCTGGAGTGCAGGCTCAGTGGTCGTGGCACTCGCGCTTCGGGTGATGCATTCCATCAGCTATTGCTTGCCTGGAAAACTCTTTACCAACTTTGCTGGGCGAAGTAGTCTTGGTTAGAAGTGTTTTCCTTTCAGCACTTTGAATATATCCTGTCACTCCCTTCTGGACTGCAAAGTTTCTGCTGAAAATTCTGCTGATAGCCATATGGGGGTTCCTTTGTAGAGAACACTTTGTTTTTCTCTTGCTGCTTTTAAGAGCGCACATTGCTCCAGATTCTCTTGCCAGAGAAGCAGGGATGGGAAGGGACCAGGTGGAGATCAGGCAGCAAGCCAGTGGTGGAGGGGAGATCCCAGCCAGGGCTTCTGGTTTCCTAGGTGCACAGAGGGACCCACTCAGGAGGTTTCAAGTGCCTCAGAAAGGCCCCCAGCAGTGTATGAATGTTCTGACTTCTCTGTATCCTCACCAACAGTTATTGTTATCTGACTTTGTAATTCTAGCCACCCTAGAGGGATGTGAAGCAGTCTCACATTGTGTGTGTGTGTTTTTTTAATTGAAGTATAGTTGATTTACAATATTATATTAGTTTCAGGTGTACAGCATAGTGATTCACTGTTTTATATTTAAGCTAATATCTTGTTAGTTCATTTCTACTTGTCCCATCTGTTCTTTCTGATTCATTCCCCCCCCTCACCATTCCATTCATCTCTGCTATGGGCTCAATAGTAATACCTGTTTCTTTTTATTTTTTTAAATAAAAATAGGCTAACCCATCTCTATCTAGGCTTAGCCCCTGACTCTTGACCAGAATATATTAAAACAGTGAGAAATTCCCCAACCACGGCAAGGCCAGCCCTTGCTTCCCTCTCACTCCTGGTGGCCATGCATCCATTTATTTAGTCATTTCGGTTGTTGAACTAGAGATATGACCATCCTGATGCAGACTTTCCTGTACTTGGACAATGAACCAGTATTTCTCTACATATGGACGACAAACATTGACCAGAGGCTGTGCTTTTTGCCCTCTGGCTTACCCGGTATCTCTCTCTTTTTTTTTTTTTTTTTTTTTTGCGATACGCGGACCTCTCACTGTTGTGGCCTCTCCCGTTGCGGAGCACAGGCTCCGGACGCACAGGCTCAGCAGCCATGGCTCACGGGCCCAGCTGCTCCATGGCATGTGGGATCTTCCCGGACTGGGGCACGAACCCGTGTCCCCTGCATCAGCAGGCAGACTCTCAACCACTGCGCCACCAGGGAAGCCCGCCCAGTATCTCTTTCTCTGAGCTTTTCTTCCAGCCACTTTCTGTGTCACACCAAATCCCAAGACACATTTTGAGCTTTGCTTACTGTGCTAAAGATCACAGGACATTATTACAATTCCAAAATCTCTGCAAAATATGTTTATGTAACAGCAAAGGGCACAGGGAGATTGAAAAGAATCAGGAAAGTGGATATGCTTGGAATTCCCAATAAGAAAGGTTTCTCTCTCTCTCTCTCTCTCTCTCTCTCTCTGGTAACTTATGTTACCAAAGGGGAAAAGTGGGGGGAAGGATAAATTAGGATTTGGGGATTGACATATACACACTACTATATATAAAATAGATAACCAACAAGGACCTACTGTATAGCACAGGGAACTATACTCAATATTTTATAATAACCTATAAGGGAAAAGAATCTGAAAAAGAATGTATATATAAAGAATATATAGATGGAACTGAATCACTTTGCTGTACACCTGAAACTGAATATATATATGTAACAGAATCACTTTGCTGTACACTTGAAACTAACACAACATTGTAAATCAACTCTACTTCAATTTAAAAAAATAGAAGTACCTATGACTTGCCAAATTCTTTCTATTGCCCTCAACCAGGAAAAAGGATTGTGAGGTCTTTAATCTATGTAGTACAAGCAATTATTTCAGAGCATGTTGTACATTTGAGGGCTTAGTTTTTGTTTTCTGGGTCTTGAGAGCAAGGAAGAAGCCATATTCATCCAGGTGTTACAGAAACACTGGGGAGTTTGCCCCCAGACTGATCTATATTAAAACAATTGTTAGACCTATACTTACTGAAAGAACTTGGAGTAAATATTTAAGCTCCCTGAACAAAAACGTTCCTGGGTGTTCCACGACAGCAAAACCAACTTGAAAGAGATTACAAGGACTTTAAAAACACACATGTGACCTCCTTGGCACACAATCCATGCTCCAAAATTGGATCTTTGATTGTAATTATATTTCTCCATTGACTATATGAACGCTATTTTTTTTTTTTTTTTTTTTTTTGGCTGAGCTGCGTCGCATGCAGGATCTTAGTTCCCTGACCAGGGATAGAAGCTGCGCCCCCTGCAGTGGAAGCAAGGAGTCTTAACCGCTGGACCGCCAGGAAAGTCCTCTTTGAGCTCTTTATAGAACTGAAACCCCCAACAAATGGAAGATGTTAGCTTTCTTCATTCCAGAGAAGACCACCTGAGGCCAGATGAAAGGAGTGCAGTCCCTGCACACACCCTAATCCTTACCAGCAGCCCCACCCTTGAACCATGGCTATAAAACTCCTCACCAAACCCTCCTGAGTTGGGACACACAGTTCTGAGGGGCACAAGCCTGCTGCGTCCCCCTTTGCCTGGCAAAGCAATAAAACTCTGTCTCCGAGATTCGATTTGGCACCAGTGCACAGAGGCCAAATTTTCGGCATCAACTACAGTGACTCACCTGCCTACCCTGTTTGTACCAACAGTATGGCTTATGCCGACCACCTGCTTTCCTTCTGGGAGTCTGGGATTTGGGTAGGTGCTACGCAGGGGGAGCCTTTGTGGCCAGCCCCCAGTAAAAACCCTTTGGCCCTAAGTCTCTAATGAGCTTCCCTGGTGGACACCTCACAGGTGTCGATGAAAAGATTAATCAATAGTTGATCTAAGAAAGAAATGGAATTTTTTTTTTTTTTTTTTTTTGGCCGTGCCGCATGGCTAGTGGGATCTTAGTTCCCGGACCAAGGATTGAACCGGGCCCTTGGCAGTGGGAGTGCCTAGTCCTAACCACTGGACCACCAGGGCATTCCCAGAAGTGGAAAATTTTATTCGAGCCAACCTGAGGGTTATAACCCAGGAGACAGTCCTTCAGAAAGCTCTGAAGACTGTTCCACCCATTAGAGGTCAAAGCACAGTTATGTAAGTTTTTGAGACAAAGGGTTAGAGTCAGATGACGTATTGACAGTGTACACAATCCAGATCTACACATACACATACAAACTGAGTAGTGGTCTAAGCAGATAGGGTAAGAGGTGTCCAGAGAAAGGGAACCAGGCTTGCCTTTCTTGACACAGAGAAGCCTTTTTTTTTTTTTTTTTTTTTTTTTTTTTTTGTGGTACGCGGGCCTCTCACTGTTGTGGCCTCTCCCGTTGCCCAGCCGCTCCGCGGCACGTGGGACCCTCCCGGACCGGGGCATGAACCTGCGTCCCCTGAATCAGCAGGCGGACCCCCAACCACTGCGCCACCAGGGAAGCCCCAGAGAAGCCCTTTTTGGCCTGAGCCACTTTGTGATCTGAGCCTGCAGTGCTTATCCTTGAACAGGTCTCACTAATTAATGATCTTGAGGGAACAGAAGAATGCAGGAACAAAGGACTGTTATCAGGCAAGCGAAGTGAAGAGAGCAAAGATAACAAATCAGTTGTAAAGACTCCCAGTTCTGTTTCACATTAGCCTGAAGCACATCCTTGAGCTGTTTTGTGGAATTTAAACCCTCCTCAAGGGCCCAACCGCCAGATGAACTGGATGATGTTCACCTTTTCTGACCCTCTTGACTTCAATCAAATAACACTTGGACTCAACCTTGGGCCCCAATTCTATGCTGAATTCTTCTCCCTTAGCTTAGAACTTCCCCAATTTTGCTGTTTGGGAAAAATTCCTGGTGTTCTCCTTCCTTGCTGCAAGTAATACCTCCTTCTTAATCCCGATCTTTGGCTTGGTTATGTCTTTTGGTTCGATACCCACCAAGAGGGGCATCCAGTTTTTGGGTAACAGTGGGTCATGGGTCATTGTCGCCCCTGACAAGATTAAGAAAGTTTATCTCCTGAGGAGGTCTGGTTAAGGTAGGTGCACAACACACATTAAAGGGGAGGGAGGAGGCCCAAACAGGCAGAGAAAATTCTTACATTTAAATTTTCTTGCCTTGACATAAAATATGAATTGGGTTTCATCACAGGCATTGTCACGTCACTAGAGGAGTTCAGTGTGATCAGCGTAGGGACTTCCCGGGTGGTCCAGTGGCTAAGACTCTGCGCTCCCAATACACGGGGCCCGGGTTCGATCCCTGGTCAGGGAACTAGATCCCACATGCGTACCACAAAGAAGATCCTACATGCTGCAACTAAGACCAGGTCCGAGGAATAAAGACGCAGACGTAGAGAATGGACTTGAGGACACGGGGAGGGGGAAGGGTAAGGTGGGACAAAGTGAGAGAGTGGCATGGACATATATACAGTACCAAATGTAAAATAGATAGCTAGTGGGAAGCAGCCGCATAGCACAGGGAGATCAGCTCGGTGCTTTGTGACCACCTAGAGGGGTGGGATAGGGAGGGTGGGAGGGAAACACAAGAGGGAAGAGATATGGGGATATATGTATATGTATAGCTGATTCACTTTGTTATAAGCAGCAACTAACACAACAATGTAAAGCAATTATACTCCAATAAAGATGTTAAAAAAAAAGACCCGGTCCAGCCAAATAAATTTATATATATATTTATTTATTTACGTGTGATCAGTGTGACTCACAAGGAGAGGACTTGGAAGCTTGGGCCTGGTTTTCTGCAGACCCCACCCCATGCGCCTTTACCTTTGCTGATTTTGTCGTGTATCCTTAGCTGCAATGAACCATAGCTAGGAGTACGACTCTACGCTGAGTCCTGTGAGGCTTCCTAGGGAATCATCCAACCCGGGGGCGGGCTTGGAGGCCCCCAACGCACCCACATGCAGCCCCTTCTGCCTCCTCACCCTGCCAAGTCGACCCCACATCTGTTGCCCCCCAGGCTGGGTTTGCCTTGATGCACCCTCCATCCCAGTACTTGCCACCGGTACCCAGGTGTATGGATATACTTTTTCAAGCTCATCTAGATTCCATACATACTTTTTATATTTTCTTCCAGTATTTTACATCTTTTTTTTGAAACAACTAGCTATGTGATTTTGCCTGAATAACTATTATGGGATTCAGTTTCTTTACCTGGCAAATTAGGGGATTGGTCTAGTCTTACCCATGGTCCCTCTCAGGCCTCAAATTCAAAAATATTGTGTGACCGCGTGTCAATTTTTAAAGCCTATATATAAGAGGCGGAAAAGTCAAATGTTTAGAGGTGTTAGACACACAGGATCAATGAGTGAAGTGTGGTAGCTATGGCTGACAGTGAACCAGGCAACAAAAGACCATCCAAAGCTGTGTGACCAAGACAACCTACCACCTGGGAGAAAATATTTGCAAACGATGAGACTGACAAGGGCTTAAACTCCAAAATATACGAACAGCTCATACAATTCAATAACAAAAAAACCCCCAAACAACCCAATAAAAAAATGGGCAGAGGGCTTCCCTGGTGGCGCAGTGGTTGAGAGTCCGCCTGCCAATGCAGGGGACATGGGTTCGTGCCCTGGTCCGGGAAGATCCCACATGCCATGGAGCGGCTGGGCCCGTGAGCCATGGCCGCTGAGCCTGCGCGTCCGGAGCCTGTGCTCCGCAACGGGAGAGGCCACAGCAGTGAGAGGCCCACGTACCACAAAAAAATAAAAATAAATAAATAAATAAATTTTAAAAAATGGGCAGAGACCTAAATAGACATTTCTCCAAAGAAGACATACAGATGGCCAACAGGCACATGAAAAGATGCTCAAAATCACTAATTATTAGAGAAATGCAAATCAAAACTACAATGAGCTACCACCTCACACCAGTCAGAATGGCCATCATCAAAAAGTCTACAAATAATAAATGCTGGAGAGGGTGTGGAGAAAAGGGAACCCTCTTACACTGTTGGTGGGAATGTAAATTGGTGCAGCCACTGTGGAAAACAGTATGGAGGTTCCTCACAAAAGTAAAAATAGAACTACCATATGATCCAGCAATCCCATTCCTGGGCATATATCCAGAGAAAACCATAATCCGAAAGGATACTTGCATGCCAGTGTTCAACTGCAGTACTATTTACAATAGCCAAGACATGGAAGCAACCTAAATGTCCATCGACAGATGAATGGATAAAGAAGATGCTGTACACATATACAATGGAATATTACTCAGCCATAAAAAGGAATGAAATAATGCCATTTGCAGCAACATGGATGGACCTGGAGATGGTCATGCTAAGTGAAGTAAGTCAGACAGAGAAAGACAAATATCACATGATATCACTTACATGTGGAATCTAAAATACAACACAAATCAACATACCTACAAAAAAGAAACAGACTTGGAGAGAACAGACTGGTGGTTGCCAAGGGGAGGGAGGTGGGGGGGCGGGAAGCATTGGGAATTTGGGATTAGCAGAGGCAAACTAGTCTATACAGGATGGATAAACAACAAGGTCCTACTATATAGCACAGGAAACTATATTCAATATCCTGTGGTAAACCATAATGGAAAAGAATTTGAAAAAGAATATATATATATGTATATAACTGAGTCGCTTTGATATACAGCAGAAATTAACACAACATTACAAATCAACTTTACTTCAAAAAATTAGAAAAAAAAAAGCTGTGTGACCTTGGGGAGGGCGCTCAGCTTCTCTGTGCTTGTCTCCTCATATGCAAAATGAGGATGACAGCAGAATCCACTTCAAAGGCTTGGTGTAGAAACCCAATGAAGTCATTTGCATACTGCATTTAGCAAAATATTTAGCAGGAGACTAGAGCTTGACAAAAGTTAGCCAGTACTATTATTAATGATTTTAAAATTGAAATAATAAGAAACTACCCTTTAAGTTTCAGGGACAATGACATGAGAATAATGCAGGTAAAGCATAAGCACGTAAGAGACACTTAATAAAAAGTCACTGTATTAGTCAAGGTTCTCCAGAGAAACAGAACCAATAGGAGATATATCGATACAGATATATACTGTATATTTATTATGAAAAATTGTCTTATAATAATTGGTTCATGATCGGCAGCGAAGTCCCACAATCGGGGAGAACCAGGAACGCCAGTGGTTCCAGTCCAAGAGCAAGAGAAGACCAATGTCCCAGCTCAATAGTCAGGCAGAGAGAGAGAGAGAATTCACCCTCCCTCCACCTTTCTGTTCTGACTTGGGTGACCCCTACCCACATTGGGGAGGACCATCTGCTTCACTCAGTCTACCGATTCAGACACTAACTCTTCCAGAAACATCCTCACAGACACACCCAGAAATAAACATTTGGGAACCCTGTGAGCCAGTCAGGTTGGCACATAAAATTAACCATCACAGTCCCCCAAAAAGAAGGTGAGGGAAGATTTATTTTGAAAATACCGTAAGACCATACTATAAGACATCACAAAGTGGTGAGCCACGGGCTATAGCCAGCCTCCACGTGTGTTTGGCCAATATAGTGTTTGCAAAAATATTTTTGATTAGTTCCCATCTCTGAAAATGGAGATGCTTTCCACACGCATTGGAATTTCTTGCGGGGGGGGTGGATCACAATTTAAGAGAATTAATTCTAGGTCTGCATTCCACGTGGCGACGCTTTGCTGGAGATTTGCGATGGCTTCGCAGTATGCAACAATCCCCATCGCCCCCTGTGTCTCACACCCAGACAGCTTCCCTCACTTGCCCCATTCGCCTGGCTCCCCCAGGGAGCCGAGATTGAGATCCCCGGTAGAAGCAGCACCCCTAGTTCCGCGGAGCAATTGCGGGATGCGGCCACCAGGTGGCACAACGGCTGCGTGCTGTTCAACCACCAGGTGGCGCTCGAGTCATTCCCACGGGCCAGAGGCTCTCAGAAGAGCATCTCACACCTACCAGAGGCCCTACTATGTACCAGCAGCCTCATGTGTTTCTTAAATCAATCCTCACACGTGCACAGAGGGAGTCATGCTTCCTACGTGGCAGCGGAGGCTCAGAGACAGAGGCTGTGACTCAGTGTCTCCATTTATAAGACAGGCGTTGAAGCAAGGATTCCATGAGATGGTGTGTCAAGTTGTTGGCAGAATTTCTGCTGCGTAGTCAGGGTCTTTCCACCTCCGGGGTGGAACCCTGACTTTCACCTGGTCCGAGGGCAGCCTGATCAAGGCTACACTTCTCGGCCTCCCTTGCAGCCGGTGTTCTGGGCCATGGGACGTGGCATAAGTGGTGTACCCTCCTCACCCGCCTTCACCTCATGTCTCCTCCTTTACATTTCCCTGAGCTTCATCCCAGAAATCGTCCCTGGGGTTACCCCTGCCCCGCCTCCCCTCCCCCAGCTTGGGTGAAGGAAGTACTTACTTGCTCATGATCCCCTAGGAGCCTGTACTTTTCCTCCTTATAGCACTTTTCACATTCTTATGGTTACCTATTCATTTGTCTTCCTGACCCCTGCCAACACCACCCCATCCCAAAGGTGTCTGGAAGGTGCAGCGGACAGCCTTGTGGCAGGGCAGGCACTCTTGAGCGGCAGGACGAAAGAGGACGTACTTCTGGACTAAAACGCCAGGCTCTCAACCTGGGCTGCACCTCCTGGGGAGCTTTTTTTTTTTTTTTTTTGGTCCCAGCTTCATTGAGCTATAAGAGACATAACACTGTGTAAGTTTAAGCTATAAAATGTGTTGATTTGATATATTTATATATTGCAATATGATTACCACCATAGCATTAGCTAACGCGTCCATCCTATGACATAATTACCATTTCTTTAAAAAAACCATCCCAGCACCACCTGGAGCCAATTGAAGCCCAGTGTCTGCGATGGGGCCCCGCCATGGTGATTCCAAGGGGCAAAAGATCAAGTAAATGCTATAGGTTGCTGTGAAGCTTTGCAACTACGAAGGACCAGACCTTGACATAATTTAGTGGTTATCAGGTTTCTATGACCCTTAAAGTACGGAGTAAGAATCTTAACTTTCTCAAGTATCTGTAAGGAGCCTAGCGCTCCTTAACTGACCCTTCAAGTGGTCAGAATATAAGCAGCTTTTGGCAGGAAAAAAGCTCTTTGCAGGAAAGAGCTCTCTTCAGAAGGCATCTCTTTGTCTTGTCACTAATCTTAAACCAGGTGCCCCCATGCTCTACTTATTTCCAGCCCTAACACACCTTTCAAATCTTTTGATCACACAATACCTTGCCTAACCTGTTGGATTTTCCGTAGATCAAAGATGTAGAAATGAAGAATAAGTAATTAACTGATGACCAGATCTCTTCCCTAGCTTCCCCTTCAGTAATCTCTCAAACAAACTGTGTGAACAAGATAGCATCTAGAGAAAAATCACAAGAAGTCAACAAGACTGCACACAAGCCTGCACACAGTGGGGGATGGTGACCCCCCATCTCAGTGATTAACCGAGATGACTTCCCTGTTTCCCTTTAAAAGCTTTCATGAGGGAACAGAATCTTCAGAGGTGGTTTTTGGGGGACGCTGAGTCCACCATCTCCCCAGACCGCTGGCATCCTGATAAAAGGCAGCTTTCCATTCCACCAACATTTGTGAGTATTGATTCGGTAAGCGGCAAGCAGCAAGAGTGATTCGATAACAAGAAGCCACAAAGAAAAGTCTTGGAGTGCTTCCCTCCTCCCACCAGCCCCAACACAGGATGACCATATCAGCCGGGTTTCCTAATCACCCTAATTTTATCCCTTCCCTACATCATTTTCAAACTCGAGCACATCAGAACCACCTGAAGGCCAGTTAAAACACGGAGTGCTGGCCACACTCCCTGTGTTTCTGGTTCCGTGGGCCCCAAAGTATTTGCGTTTCTAACAATCTCCCAGAATGTGCAAGTGTTGCTGGTGAGGGGACCCGCAATTTGAGAACCATTAGCCTGAGTACTTCTTTTTTTTTGGCCGTGCTACATGGCTTGCAGGATCTTAGATCCCCGACCAGGGATGGAACCCTCGCCCTCGGCATTGAAAGCGGTGAGTCCTAACCACTGGACCGCCAGGGAATTCCCAGCCTGAGGACTTTTTAGATTTTAATTTTCATGAAATAGTAATGAGCTCGTACTCAGGCTGGCTCTCATCCACGTGAGGTAGATGCATCTGAGACTTTCCCTGCCCTGTGGGGTGGGCACCATGATGCAGGCATGGAAAGGCACTGGGAAGGCAGGTGAGGCGGGCCCTGTATCACCACCAGACTCCCCCAAGGCTCGGAGGATCCCTCGGAGGTGCGTGGGCTGTCCTGGTCTTGCTCAGAGTCAAAAAGAAGGGGGGGTGCCTTTCCTAGGGGCACAGAGGACCGAGGAATACAGAAAAGGGTTACGTGTTCCAATTCTGACACCAGTTACAACGTGTGTTTTTTTTCACACACCACCAAGCAATTCTCTGACACCAGCTGGGCGTCCAACAATTCAACTCAATTCTGACAATATCTACCCAGAGACAGCATCAGATCCCACAGGGTAAGGGCTCAGTCCCCCAAGACTGCCCTGTCCCCTCCATGTCAGACACCAAACACACATCCAGGTTGTCACCTGTGCTTCTGACCCACTGGCTATGGATCTGAGGCTCCAACGACCCCCTCCTTGGGCTCAATTAACTGGTGAGAGTGGCTCACAGAACTCAGAGAAACATCTTACTTACCAGATGACCATTTTTTTATTTTATTTTATTTTATTTATTTATTTTTGGATGCACCGCATGGCATACAGGATCTTAGTTCCCCGACCAGGGATTGAACCTGGGCCCCCTGCAGTGGAAGCGTGGAGTCCTAACCACTTGACCACCAGGGAATTGCCACCACATGACCAGTTTATGATAAAATAATGTAACTCAGGAATAGCCAGATAGACCAGATGAATAGGGCAAGGTGTGAAGAAAGGGCTTGGGGCTTCCATGCCCTCTGCGGTGCTCCGCTCTCCCAAATCTCCAGGTGTCCACCCACCTGGAAGCTCTCAGAACCCCATCCTCCTGGGCTTTTATAAAGGCTTCATTACCTCGGCACCCTTGATTAAATCCCTGACCGCTGACAATCGCCAGTCGCCAGGCTGGCGCCCCTGGCAACCAGCCCAGAGTCCCTACCTGCTTGCCCAAAGCCATCTCACTAACGTATCAAAAGCACCTTTATCAACTCTCATTACTTATGAAATTCCAAGGGTTTTAGGAGCTCTAGGCCCTAAAGAATGGGAACAAAGACCAAATATATGTTTCTTATTATAAACCACCCTTGGATATTGCTATGAAATCGCTATAAAATCAGAGGTGGCAAAACGTGTGGCTAAGGGCAGATCTTCTGACATTAAGAAGATGTGCTGGGTCTAGTTACTTGCTCTGTGTCCCTGTTCAAGTGAGGCAGCCTGCTTCAGGCTTGACTTTCTTCTTGGTGAAATGGGGATTTTTGAGAGGAACTACATTCATGGGATTGAAGTGAAGGTTGAGTAATAGAAGCGTTTTATAACGCTTTGGCACACGATGAGTATTTGATACGTGGTAGCTGGCATGAGCTGATACGAATTCTATTAAACCTGTAATGTCTATCATTTTTCGAAAGCGATTTTGTGCCAGCCATTTCGCATTTATCATCATTAAAAAATAATTCTATACAATCATCAATGATTACTGAACTCTTGTAAGAAAGCATTCTTAAGAGCTGTGGGTGTGGTAGCCTAGTGTTTAACTCTCGTAACACTTCTCTCAGGAGAAGATGCCGTCCACCATTTTAACATGAGGACCTGAAACCCTGGCCACCAACCCCATTGCTGGGTAGCTACAGAGCCAAAATTCAGACCCAGGTCAGGATGCAGAGTGCAAACTCCTAACCAGGATGCCTTATATAAGCCCAGAGGAGGGAGCGGGCGAGGCTCAGAACCCGCACCCCCTTCAAATTTGCTCCTTCTCCTCCCAGGGGGAGCTATGACGTCACATGCGAGCTAGGAGGGACTGTTACCACGGAGACTGGGAATCCCAGTGGGAAACCCGGGTAGGGTACCCGGGGATATCACTCACCTCCCCGGGCACTTCTACGGAGCCCGCAGTTCTGGCCCCGGGAACGCAGCCCGGAGCGCCTCGCGTGCGCAAATTTGGCCACGCCCCAAGGCGACCTGCGACCCCACCCAGTAGCCGGACGTTTGCGGACCCCCGGCCTCCACTAACCGAGAATGCGCACGGGGCCAACGCAGTGCGCACGCGCACCCCTGACCTGTCCTTCAAAGCCGGTGACGTGGTCGCTTCGCCAATCAGAATCCTTCTTCCAACCTGGCCCCGCCTCATTTTTCTGGCTTTCAGCGTCTCGCTGTCTCCAAGGCAACCTTCGGACTGAGGGCCTGGGGAAGAGCGGCCCGGAGACTTCTGGATATTGTAGTCTCAAAGAGGCGGAGAAACGGGAGGCGCACTTGTTCGTAAAAAGAAGACTGTCATAACAATGGTTGTATTCAAGGATGACTTCGTGGATAGAGATCGCTTGTAAATGGTTCTCAAACTGTTATTTTCTGCGGAAAAATAGCACCCGGATCCGGCAGTGGCCGCCGAGCAATCGGGCCGCCGATGGGAGTGAGAAATGTCCCTGAACCAGCGTTCCCGTTTTCTATCCCTGGCCCTGCTTGCCAGGTCCTTCCTGCCAGGTGGCCTGGCCCGTTCGCTGGCCTCGGGGTCGGTTGTGGGGGGCTCGACCATCACCTGTGGAAGTTTCTGAGCCTATCGCGGTAACCATGGTAACACCACACGCTCGCTCCCCGAACCCTTGTGAGGTGACGTCACGCGCCGGGCCCTGTGATGAGGCATTGAGCTCGTGCGCCTGGGGAGGGCGGTGATGGGGCGGGTCCTGGGAGGAGCCCGGTGCGGGCGGGGCCGCTTGAGAGCTGTCCGCCTGGGGTCGGGGAAGCTTTATTATTGAAATAGTCACTAATAAATGATCGTGCCTGCTTTGTAGTAAGTGCTAAGAGACTTCGCTGGATTCACTCGCTCGTTTTTGTTTATTTATTATTTTTTTGCTCCCAATTTTGTTGGAAACCCAGACTTTCCATTTCAGGCCTGTCTCCATGACAGATGGGCCACTAGTAAGTCTCAGGAGCACGCCCGCCTCCCCCTGCCCATCCTGGGCCTTCATTTATTCATCCAGCGGGTCGTTAGTAAATGCCTGATAAGTGCCCGTTGCCATGGAGACAGCAGGGAACAAACAAGGGGATGGACGTTTTGAGCGAGGAGACGCAGAAAGTGAACCCATGTTTCTCAGCCTCAGCGTTATTGACATTTGGGTCTGGGGGCCGTCCTGTGCACTGTAGCGTGTAGAGCAGCATCCCTGGCCTCCCCCTATGCCCAAATTGCTGTATAAGAGTTTTTGCTCCCCACTTAAGGACAAACTGGAAATTGTAGGTCCGTATACCCAAACTAAAAACAAAGCAAAACCAACCTCTGGTCGTATATCAAAGCATTGGCAAATATGTGTACAATTACAGATTTTAAAGTAGTTTCCATTGCCCCTTTTAACCAACTTTTTGATGAACCAAATGACTAGTCCTGATTGTGATGATTAGAGGTCGTATACACTCTTAATATCCCCACTTTATAGATAGTAAAACGCGGCATTGAGAAGCAATAACTTCCCCAGAATGTCAATCCAGTAAGGAGTGGAGCTGGGATCTGGACTCAAGTCTTCTATATTCTCCACTTACAAAGCAGGCAGCATAATAGAACCTTCTTATAGGGTTGCTGCCAGAATTATGTGATAGATAGGACTCTTTGCACACCTGCCACCCCACATGCAAAGTCTCAGTGGAAGAACCAGGCACTCCGCCATTTCAACAAGTGTACACTTTATTACAGAAACAGCGGGAAAGAGTTGATAAAGGCTGAAGAGGAGTTGTGGGGGAGGCCCCTGCAGATGCTCACTCAGCTACACTCTGGGCCCATCTTCTCAGAGACACCTTCCTGCCATGCCTCTGGGCAGATAGGCACTATTCCTCAAAGGACCCAACTCATTACCCTCCAAATCGGCAGTCCAGGGAACAGGGAGTTTTCACAGGAGGTGAGACTGACTACCTGGGAGACGGAGGACTCATGAAGGTTGAGCCGAGATGGAGCAGGGCCACTAGAAAGCACAGCAGGGATCGTTTCTAAGGAAGGCAAGAAAGGAGGGAAATGTATCTGTGCATCGATTTATATCCTAGACCACTCTCCTTGCTCACTGGGCTCTGCTCACCCTGCCCCTCCAACTCACCAAGCTGACCCACTACCTGGAACATGCTTCCCTAGATCTCAGCCGGCTGGCTCCTCCCCAGCACTCAGTGCAAATATCTTCTCCTCAGAGAGGGGTTCTTCTGACCACCCAGTGGAACAAAGCTGCCCCCTCCAGTTCCTCTCTGTCACAGCACCTTCTAGGAAACTCAGGTGATTGCTAGTTTATCCCCTGCACTCCCACTACAGGGCATGCTCCAAGAGCACAAGGAGCTCCCCTGCTGCAGCCCTGCTGTACCCCAGCCTGTCACACTGGGGTCACGTAGAGTTGGTGCAGGGTGTGAATATATAAGGCTTGCTCTGGGCACTGGAGTCCCAGGGAGAGATCAAGCATCTTCTTGCTCCCAGAGGGGCTCACAGTCTGCTGCATTGGTCTGAAACCTACAGCCTGAGGGTGACTCCAGCCTCCAACCCTTTTTACAGTTTTAAAAAACTGAGGTAAAATCCACATGACATAAAATTCACCATTTAACCATTTTAATGAATCCAGAATCCATCATAGAGCAGTTACTCAATTAAAATGTATTGACTGCATTTCTCAATAAGTTCAGCATAGAATTATCATATGACACAGACTTTCTACTCCTAGGTGTGTGTACCCCAAAGAACTGGAAACAGGTGTTCAAACAAAAATTTGTACACAGATGTTCATAGCAGCACTTGTAACAATAGTCAAAAGGTGGAAACAACTCAAATGTCCTTCAACTGAAGAATGGATAAACAAAAGTGGCACATCCATGCAAAGGCATACTATTCAGCCATGTAAAAGAATGAAGTGTTGTTACATGCTACAACCTGGATGGACTTTGAAAACATTATGTTACGTGAATGAAGCCAGACACAAAAGGCCACACAGTATATGATTCCACTCATATGAAATGTCCAGAACAGCTAAATCCAGAGAGAGAGAGAGAGAGAGAGAGAGAGAGAGAGAGAATATTATTCAACCATAAAAAGAATGAAATTTTGCCATGTGCAACAACATGGATGGATCTGGAGGGTATGATAGTGGAATAAGTCAGACAGAGAAAGACAAATACTGTGTGTTATCACTCATATGTGGAATCTAAAAAATAAAACGAATGTATGTAACAAAACAGAAACAGACTCACAGATATAAAAAAGAAACGAGTGGTTACCACTGGGGAGAAGGGCAGATAGGGGCAAGGGATTAAGAGTTACAAATGACCATGTGTAAAATAAATAAGCTACAAGGATATATTGTACAGCACAGGGAGTATAACCATTATTTTATAATAACTTTAAATGGAGTAAAATCTATAAAAATTTTGAATCATTATGTCGTACACTTGAAACTAATGTAATAGTAATCAACTATACCTCAATACAAGTTATAAAAATATGTAAAATCATAATTTAGTCTAATAAAATAGCATAATAAATAAAACAGGTTATAATCTAATTGGAAGATTATCATATAGTAAGCACAATTTGATCTCTATATAATACTTTGGGGTCAATAATAATGATCTGTATAATAAAATATTTCATTTTATTATTTATAATATATTTATATATTATAAATAATAATAAAATAAATAATAAATAATAATAAATATAAATAAATAATATAATAATAATAATATATTTCAATATAATATAATATTTCTTTATAAATTTACTTATTTATTTATTTTTCGGGGGCTGCATTGGGTCTTCTTTGCTGCACACGGGCTTTATCTAGTTGGCGAGCGGGAGCTACTCTTCATTGCGGTGTGTGGGCTTCTCTTTGCGGTGGCTTCTCTTGTTGTGGAGCATGGGCTCTAGGAGCACGGGCTTCAGTAGTTATGGCATGCGGGCTCAGTAGCTGTGGTGCATGGGCTTGGCGGCTCCAAGGCGTGAAGGATCTTCCCAGACCAGGACTTGAACCCATGTCCCCTGCATTGGCAGGCAGATTCTTAACCACTGCACCACCAGGGAAGTCCCAAAATAACATTTAAATATACCATTCTAGTAAAAGAAAAAAATGGCAGGTCATGTGAATTATCAAATGAAGGATCAAATTCATTCCCACACTAACAGCAGAAAGATTTATTTTTTTTTCAACAGATACTCATTCCTTGAAACATCAGTTAGCAAAACATTTCCTCATTTGAAGAATTGTTTATTTTACTTTATTTTTCCATTTTATTTTTTATTGAAGTATAGTTGACTTACAATATTACATTAGTTTCAGATATACAAAGTAGTAATTCGATATTTTTATAGAATATACTACATACTTTATTATAAAATATTAACTGTACTCCCTGTGCTGTATATTACATCCTTGTAACTTAGTTTATACCTACTAGTTTGTACCAATTAAATCCCTTCATCTATCTTGCCCATCCCTCTTCTTTCTCCCCACTGGTATCACTAGTTTGTTCTGATTCTGTGAGACTGTTTTGTTATATTGTCCCTTTTTTTACTTTTTAGATTCCATTGGTTATTTTATTTTATTATTATTATTATTATTGGCCATGTCATGCAGCATGTGTGATCTTAGTTCCCCGACTAGGGACCAAACCTGTGTCGACTGCATTGGGAGCATGGTGTCTTAACCACTGGGCCACCAGGGAAGTCCTGGTTATTGTATTTTATTTTATTTTAATTTTTTGGACATTTTAAATTATTTTTAATACAATTTTTAAAGGTTACACTCCATTTACAGTTATTACAAAATATTGGTTATATTCAGCACTATTCACAATAACCAACACATGGAAACAACCTAAATGCCCATTGACAGATGAATGGATAAAGAAGATGTGGTACATATATACAATGGAATACTACTCAGCCATAAAAAAGAATAAAATAATGCCATTTGCCACTACATGGATGGACCTAGAGATTGTCATACTGAGTGAAATAAGACAGAAAGAGAAAGACAAATACCATATGATATCACTTATATGTGGAATCTAAAATAAGACACAAATGAACACATCTATGAAATGGAAACAGACTCACAGACACAGAGATCAGACTTATGGTTTGCCAAGGCGGAAGGAGGTGGGGGAGGGATGGATTGAGAGTTTGGGATTAGCAGATGCAAACTATTATCTATAGGATGGATAAACAACAAGGTCTTACTGTATAGCACAGGGAACTATATTCAATATCCTGTGACAAACCATAATGAAAAGATTATGAAAAAGAATGTATGACTGAATCACTGTGCTGTCCAGCAGAAATTAACACAACTTTGTAAATAAACTATACTTCAATTAAAAAAAAGCAACCATAGGCAACAATATTGAGATTCTAACCAGCAAAGAGGTACACTTCAAAATGATGGCCTTGTATTTGTGCCTCTGGAGGCAAAAAGTACAACATCCAGTTTGGCAAGAATGTAGGAAAATGATGACCCTGCTCTCTGCTGGCTGGATTGTGAAGTGTTAGTTCCCTGGCAGGTATTGTATCTGGTAAAATATACTAAATGTTGTATGAATGTGCACGTGTCTTGACTCAACAATTTACAATTATCGAAATCAGAGAAATGTTCCAAACTTGCTAAGAAGAGTTAATTTTCACTTATTTATTGTTACATTAAATTAATGACAATGGCTAAATATTCCCTATCTTTAAAAAAATAATAAATATATATATTATATATATATAATATATATATATTATATATATATATATAGGCTATATTCCCAGTGTTGTACACTACATCCTTGCAGCCTAATTTACACCCCAAATTTTGTACCTCCTACTCCCCCACCCATATATTGCCCATCCCTGCCCTCTCCTGACTGGTCACCACTAGTTTTTTCTCTATATCTGTGAGTCTGCTTCCTTTTCATTATATTAGTTTGTTGTATTTTTTAGATTCCACATATAAGTGACATCATATGATATTTGTCTTTCCCTGTCTCACTTACTTCACTCAGTATGACAATCTCTAGGTCCATCCATGTTGCTACAAATGGCATCATTTCATTCTTTTTATGGCTGAGTAATATTCCATTGTATATACATACCACACCTTCTTTATCCATTTGTCTGTTGATGGACATGGGTTGCATCCATGTCTTGGCTATTGTAAATAATGTTGCTATGAACTTTGGGGGGCTTGTATATTTCTGAATTAGTGTTTTGGGGTTCACTTGGGTGACAAGTTCTTCTCATCTCACAGAAGAGTTCAACAATCAACCATAGTTAATATGAGGATCCAGGGAGGTCAGTTGTTTTCCCAAGGTCTCCAAGTTAGCTCGGAGAATAGAAAGTTGAATAGAAAGCCAAACCTTTCTGAAACCCACTTCTATCTGTCCTGATTTCTAAGTATTCTCTTTAGACATTCCCACTTGGGACTTACCCCACAGAGCCCTCTTGACCTCAGTGTCCTCAAGTCACGGACTTGCTCTCAAACTGTGCCAGGAGATGAAATGTCTCTATATATATGAAGCTGGGGGAAATTCCAGGGGTCCCTGACTGTTACCCAGTAAGCAGAGTGATTGGGTTAATGTTGTGGAACAAACCATTTTGGATAATCCAGGTGGATTCAATTTTCCATGGAAACTTCACCAGGAGAAACCATGATTTATTCAAGAGGATTCCATATTGGTTTTGTGGTAGACTTCTTTATTGTACTTTATTTATTCTAGACTTTTATGGATTGCTTTTTTGGGGGGTGGGTGGGAAATGGATTGGTATTCCTGTCTTAGTGAATTATTTTCTCATTTGCCTGAAGTGTTCCAGGGAGAAAAAGAATAGAGATCTGATAGTTGGTGGGTTACCTAACTATTTTTTCTCATGTAAATAAGGCTTAGGGGCTTCCCTGGTGGCGCGGTGGTTGGGAGTCCGCCTGCCGATGCGGGGGACGCGGGTTTGTGCCCCGGTCCGGGAGGATCCCACATGCCGCGGAGCGGCTGAGCCCGTGAGCCGTGGCCACTGGGCCTGCGCATCCGGAGCCTGTGCTCCGTGATGGGAGAGGCCACGGCAGTGAGAGGCCCGCATACCGAAAAAAAAAAAAAAGGCTTAAAAGACTTTTTTCTAGGACTTCCTTTGTGGCACAATGGCTAAGAATCCTTCTGCCAAGGCAGGGAACAGGGGTTTGATCCCTAGTCCAGGGAGATCCCACATGCTGCGGAGCAACTAAGCCCATGAGCCACAATGACGGAGCCTGCGCTCTAGAGCCAGCAAGCCACAACTACTGAAGCCTGCGTGCCTAGAGACTGTGCTCCACAACAAGAGAAGCCACCGCAATGAGAAGCCCTCGCACCACAATGAAGAGTAGCCCCTGCTCGCTGCAGTGAGAGGAAGCCCACATGCAGCAACAAAGGCCCAATGCAGCCAAAATAAATAAATAAAATTAATAAAAAGTTTTTTAAAATTTTTTAAAGACTTTTTTTCTAATATCAGCTGATGAGCTCAACTGTAAGAATCTATTTCTGAGTAGGCATTTAGAAAACCAGAGGTTGAACACCTGTAGGGAAAAAGAATGATGCCTATCAATTTAGGAAGCCTTCCATTTTCTAAACACCTAAGGAAGCAATATCTGAACAAGTATAGAGGAAACATATTTCAACATAATAAAGGCCACATAGACAAGAACACAGCTATTATCTACTCCACGTAGAAGTCTTGGAGGAGGAAATACACAGAACACTCTTTGACAGAAAAGTGTTTGTTTATTTGAAATTTAAATTTCACTGGTTATCCTGTATTTAATCTGGCCACCCTACATGGAGCATCCTATTTTACAGTGAAATCATGCCTAACAGGAAGACAGTCAACAGCAGCCTCAGTTTCACGATGAAGTACTGAAAACCAATGAAACATGACTTCATTGGAAGAAGAACACAAAGCAAAAGCTTATCAGAAAAGCATAGACTACACTAAAGTAGAAAACAAAATCCAAAGGGAACTATAAGTTATCACTCAAGGATCCTCCTAATTCATGTGAATGGAACCCCATTAGGTTCCAGTATAATCCTAAATTCTTCAAATGTCATCATTTCTTTTTTTTCTTTTTTTTTGCACGGTACACGGGCCTCTCACTATTGTGGCCTCTCCCGTTGTGGAGCACAGGCTCTGGACACACAGGCCCAGCAGCCATGGCTCACGGGCCCAGCCGCTCCACGGCATGTGGGATCTTCCCGGACCGGGGCACGAACCCGTGTCCCCTGCATTGGCAGGCGGACTCTCAACCACTGCGCCACCAGGGAAGCCCAAATGTCATCATTTCTTGATATTACATGAGTAACATATTATCCTGAATTTCCTTCTTGGATCAGAAGGGACTGGCATCTGAGGGCAGGGACTGGGGTGAGTTATTTGGAATGTATTTTCTGGTGGCGTTTGAAGGTCCCCAGCTGACAGAAGGCACTGTGACACTCGGGACACACGTAGGGTTTGAGCCCAGAGTGGGTGCGTTGGTGAACATTGAGGTTCCCTTTGTGGCTGAAGGCTTTGTCACAGTGCTCACATCGGAAAGGCTTCTCCTTGGTGTGGGTCCTCTGGTGAGCACGCAGCGTCGAGTCGTGGGTGAACTTCTTGGGGCAGAGATCACAGCAGTATGGCTTCTTGCCTGTGTGGATCCGCTCGTGAGCTCGCAGGTCCGAAGCCTGCTTGAACCCTTTGGCACACGTGTTGCATCGAAAAGGTCTCTCTCCTGTGTGTGTCCTCTCGTGAAGGGTAAGCTGAGATGGATAAGGAAATCTCTTCTTGCATTCCCTACATTCATAGGGTGCCCATGCCCGGGCTTCTTTTCTCTCAGGAAGAATGTTGGGTCCCACCGTGCTAGGTGAATCAATGAAAGGCGACCCAAGTTGTCCTGAGAATTCTCCTTTGTCCAAAGATGTGGCTGCTTCTTGATGTACTTCTTGGAAACTGGGACTGTTGGCCCATTTCCTTTTGAAACTTCTTAGACCCCTCAGAGAACCTTTTCTGTATCCACACTTAGTAGAAACTTCTCCCTCTGGAACACAAGAGGAAAACGCTCAGCATCCACATTTGAAATCTGAATTCCTTCTTGGGGATTCTTCCCACCCTCTGCCCTCTCAGAATGTTCTGAAAAAAGAGATTCAGCACACAGCATTTAACAAGGAACATTTTCCGTGGTGCCAACCTCATTGAAACCCAGCGCTGATGTGGCAGAGAACTTCCCATCAACTAAACTACCTAAGAGTCTAGATTATGACACACTCTGGAAAGGGGATGATAGAGAAGGTTTGTTTGGAGAACCAACTCCCCACCCCTGCCCAAGGGATGGTAATGCTGGGTACCCAGCCCCAAACCACCATAGGAAGGGAGTTACTAACTCCTCTGAATTCCAAGTTTCCAGACTCACCAGGACCTTTCAGAGGTTCAGGCTCTTGAGATTGATGGGTTCTTGTCTCTTCCATGTCTTCCATCAGGTCTTTCTCCAAGTTCTCCTTGGATGTCAGACCCTCCATTTCACCTGTTTCAGGAAAGGTCTCTGGCAGGAGACCATTCTGGTCCTGACAAGGAGCAACCAAGCGGAGTCAATAACCCATCTACCTTAGTCCATGGAAAGCTCTGTTTCCTCTTTCCCCATCCCTGTCATATCATGATCTAAGACTCCAACTTTCTTAATATCAGTTTGGGGGATATGCCCTGACTTCTGGGCCACCCCCATCACCCCAGTTGATAATCATCTCCTGATACCTAAGTCTGTCCTTGATCTCTACTGGCCACATCTTGCAATCAAGTCTGGATACCACAGTTGGCACTCTGAATTCTCAATGCATACAACTCTCTGTGTCATCCCAATACTCCCTGCCCCTGACTCTGGAAGCAAAGGACCCTGGGTTCATTCTCCCAAGTTCATCACTTTTTCCTACTTTGTTTGAATTCGTCCTTCTTATGGTGGTTACGCAGTACATGGTAAGATGATGAGCAGCATCCCTGGTCTCTACTCACTAGAAATCAATAGCATCCCCTCCCCCACACCCAACCCCATTTGGACAAATCAGCTGTCTCCAGACATTCTCCAGTGTCCTCTAGGAGGAAAAATGAGTCGAATTGGGAACCACTCCTTCAACTCCAAGGGTTGACCATATTATGAACTATGAAGTGCCTCTGAGGAAAGCAACCATGTGGAAATCAGCTGTCAGTGCATTTACCCGCGGCAAACTGACCTAGCACCATTCCACTGAGGCAGGATTCCTTTCTCCCCACTCTTAAAACTACACATATTCATGGCAAAGGGACAAAGATGGATGAGTCTTCATTCTCACACAAGCTGGAAAATGTCTAGGAACTGAAGGCATCCATGAAAATCCCTGAAGCCAATGGGTCCATTCCTGTCCTTTGCCAAAACTCCCAATTACTCTAGCAGCAATGTCCACCTGAACCTCTTCTAAGTTCTCCCGGACTCTCTCCAGAGACCAGGGCATCACACACTCACCTGCCCCCTTGACAGGTCCTTGGCTCCTGCCAGAATATGCAGCTCTTGTCTTTTCTGCTGGCCGTTCTCTGGAGGTATCTCACTCACAGGGGATTGGGGTTCCCTGCATTGGCCTCTCTCATTGTTCATGTCACTGGCCTCAGATTCAACCGTCTCAACTTCTGAGCTTCGCACAAGAAATTCCTGTCCTTGTATGCGGACTATGGTCTGTGAGGGAAAAAACTCAATCGAGATCAGTCTCCTATATGACCTGGAAAGCAGCTCTCAAGGCATCCAATGGCATCGTACCATACAAGCACACTTTTTTTTGTTTAAAAGATCTACATCCCTCAAGTTGGGACAGCCAAAAATAACTCCCAACGATGCCCAAAGAAACCTCTCACCCATTTGAAAATTACTGATTTAGAGTCAACCACTCAGGTCCTATCTTGTTCAACCCCCAGCTTGCAGGTCCCATCCCATCTCTCCCTTTCCCATACCAATCCCAAGGTTCCTACTCACACACTTCTTGGGTTTCTGCTTATTTCTTAGCATGTCCTCCAAGGCTTTGCAACTCTGCACCCCCGTTTCCTTGACTAAGACCTGGCACTCCAGCGGCATGCAGATCATAAACTGCTCCAGCACCAGCTTGTCCATCATCTGCTCCTTGGTGTGAAGATCTGGCCTCAACCACAGATGGCAGAGCTCACGGAGTCTCCTCAGATCCTGGATGGGGTTGGATTCCTCTGAGCTCATAAATGTTCTGAAGTGAACATGCCACGTTTCCTGGTCACAGTCTGCTTTTTCCACAAGTGTATCTTGGTGTGGCACAGACACTGGTGACTCTGATCCAGGGCTGTCGGGGAGTTTTCCTCGACCCCAGAAAAATGTCTGGTCCTCAGCCATGTTGATGGAGGAATTTTCCAATAGGACTCTGAGGAAACACTTGTAGAGCTGGTGTCAATTGAACTCTGTGGAAAGGGATTTCTTCTGCTTCTTCTCAGCTGTAGAGTCACTGTTCAGAAGGCTGGGGTAAAAAAAAAAAAAGAAAAGAAAAGGAAAGGAAAAGAATGAACCAGATGAGTTTCATTTTATTCCACCCTTCCCTCTCCCATACATCCCACATCCAAATACTGGGCATTACTACCCCACTGGTTCAATATTTCATACCGCAGACAATAATCCACTCTATTATAATTCTGACATCCACCTTTATAGGAAAACAAAAAAATGTCTGGTCAAACTATCCATAGCGCCACGGTTCAGAAACCCTAGTTGAAAAAATGAACCACAGCACACCACACCATGGAGTGTAGAAACATTCTTCTCATCTCACAGAAGAGTTCAACAATCAACCATAGTTAGTGTGGGGTTTGAGGGAGATCTGCTGCTTTCCCAAGGTCTCAGAGCTAACGCAAGATGAGTAGAAAGCCAAACCTTTCTGAAACCCACCTCCATCTCTCCTGATTTCTAAGCATTCTCTTTAGACATTCCCACATGTCACTTACCTCTTGGAGCCCTCTTGCCTTCAGCCTCCTCAAGTCCGGGACTGGCTCTCAAAGTGTGTCTGGAGCTGAAATGTCTCTATTTATATAAGAGCCAGGGGAAATTCCAGGGGTCCCTTCCTATAACCTCATCATCCCAATGATTGGATAAAGGTCTTGGATGGAACCATTTTAGATAATCTGGGTAGATTCAATTTCCCATGGAAACTCCACCAGGAGAAACCATGATTTGTTAAAGAGGACTCCATGTTGGTTTTTTGTAGATTTTCTTTATCGTATTTTATTTATGTTAGACTTTATGGTTTGCATTTTGGGGGAAAACAGATTTGTTTTCCCGATCTAGTGAATTTACTCTCACTGCCTGCAGAGTTCGAGGGAGTTAGAGAATTGAGATCTGATTGTTGTAACCAAATTGGATTACCTAATCTTTTTTCTTTTCTCATGAAATAAGTTGTAAAAGACTTTTGTTTAAAAGCAGCCGATGAGCTGAAGTATGCGAAGAACCTATCTCTTTTTTTTTTTGAATTTTAAAATTTTATTTTATTTATTTATTATTTTTTAAAAGTTATTTTTAAAATTTATTTATTTATTTATTTATTTTTGGCTATGTTGGGTCTTTGTTGCTGCGCGTGGGCTTTCTCTAGTTGTGGCGAGTGGGGGCTACTCTTCATTGCTGTGTGCAGGCTTCTCATTGTGGTGGCTTCTCTTGTTGCGGAGCACGGGATCTAGGCACGCAGGCTTCAGTAGTTGTGGCATGCGGGCTTTAGAGCGCAGGTCCAGTAGTTGTGGCCCACAGGTTTAGTTGCTCCGCGGAATGTGTGATCTTCCCGGACCAGGGCTCGAACCCATGTCCCCTGCATTGGCAGGTGGATTCTTAACCACTGCGCCACTGGGGAAGCCCTATTTTATTTATTTTTTTACACAGCAGGTTCTTATTTGTTATCTAATTTATACATATTAGTGAATATATGTCAATCCCAAGCTCCCAATTCATCCCACCACCACCACCACCCCGCCACTTTCCCCCCTTGGTGTCCATACGTTTGTTCTCTACATCTGTGTCTCTATTTCTGCCCTGCAAACCGGTTCATCTGTACCATTTTTCTAGGTTCCACATATATGCGTTAATATACGATATTTGTTTTTCACTTTCTGACTTACTTCATTCCATATGACAGTCTCTAAATCCATCCAAGGAGAAGAACCTATTTCTGAGTAGGCATTTAGAAAGCCAGAGGGTGTACACCAATGGGGAAAAAGAATGACATCCTATCCAAATAGGAAGACTTTATCTCAACAAGTATAGAGGGAACATATTTCAACATAATAAAGGCCAGGTAGAGAAAACCACAGCTATCATCTACTCAATGTAAAAAAGACTTAGAAGAGGAAACACACAGAACACTCTTTGACAAAAATGTGTTTGTTTATTTGAAATTTAAATTTCACTGTTTTTCCTATATTTTACCTGGCTGCCATGCCAGGAGCATCCTATTTTACAATGAAATCACTCCTAACAGGAAGACAATCATCAGCAGCTTCAGTTTCATAATGAAGTACTGAAAACCAATAAGACATGCATTGTTTTTTTGTTTTTCGGGGTTTATTTATTTATTTATTTATTTTTGGCTGTGTTGGGTCTTCGTTTCTGTGCGAGGGCTTTCTCTAGTTGTGGCGAGCGGGGGTCACTCTTCATCGTGATGCGTGGGCCTCTCACTATCGCGGCCTCTCTTGTTGTGGAGCACAGGCTCCAGACGCGCAGGCTCAGTAGTTGTGGCTCATGGGCCCAGTTGCTCCGCAGCATGTGGGATCTTCCCAGACCAGGGCTCAAACCCGTGTCCCCTGCATTGGCAGGCAGATTCTCAACCACTGCGCCACCAGGGAAGCCCAAGACATGCATTGTTGAAAGAAGAACACAAAGCAAAAACTTTATTTTAAAAAACATACGCTTGGGACTTCCCTGGTGGTGCAGTGGTTAAGAATCCGCCTGCTGGGCTTCCCTGGTGGCGCAGTGGTTGAGAGTCCGCCTGCCGATGCAGGGGATACGGGTTCGTGCCCCGGTCTGGGAAGATCCCACATGCCGTGGAGCGGCTGGGCCCGTGAGCCATGGCCGCTGAGCCTGCGCGTCCGGAGCCTGTGCTCCACAACGGGAGAGGCCACAACAGTGAGAGGCCCGCGTACCGCAAAAGAAAAAAAAAAAAGAATCCGCCTGCCAATGCAGGGGACATGGGTTCGAGCCCTGGTCCGGGAAGATCCCACATGCTACGGAGCAACTAAGCCCTTGTGCCACAACTACTGAGCCTGCACTCTAGAGTCCGCGTGCCACAACTACTGAAGCCCGTGCACCTAGAGCCCATGTTCCGCAACAAGAGAAGCCCGTGCTCGCCAACTAGAGAAAGCCGGCGCCCAGCAACAAAGACCCGAAAGAGTGAGAGAGAGCTCAAATAATGGGGTTTACATCAGTTACATACAAGGATCCTGCATATCTCAAAGACCCTAAAGTTTGTAACATCAAAAACGGGGAGTATGTGCTCACTTCGGCAGCACATATACTAAAATTGGAACGATACAGAGAAGATTAGCATGGCCCCTGCGCAAGGATGACACGCAAATTCGTGAAGCATTCCATATTTTTCACCTAGAGGGGTGGGATAGGGAGGGTGGGAGGGAAGGAGACGCAAGAGGGAAGAGATATGGGGATATATGTATAGCTGATTCCCTTTGTTATAAAGCAGAAACTAACACACCATTGTAAAGCAATTATACTCCAATAAAGATGTTAAAAAAAAAACAAGGAGTAAATCTATAAAGTTATCAGCAGTAAATTTATTTTACAGTTGAAAAAAAAACAAACAGTTTCCAAAACCAGCAACAGGCAGGTGGAATAGAGTGCTGGGGATGGAGGGCAGGGCAGTCTAACTACCCATTCACTCACCAATGGCCTTCCACAGGTCTGGGATCCCGAGGGCTATCTTCTCCTTCCGGCCTCCATCAGTCCTGGCCGGGGATTGGGGCGGGGGGGCACGACCAGGTGGTCTTTAAAGGCAGGGAGAACACACAGAATCCAGCAGACCCAGAGCACTGCTCGTCGGATGGGGCACCTCCACCGAATCGGGGGGAACAGGCTACGTGCTGACCATCCCTACTTGCCAGGGAGAGGACTGTGGCTTTGACAAGTAGACTTTGCTCAACGTGACCCCACCACGAAGTGGCAGAACTTGGGTTTGAGCCCAACTGCGTCTGGATCCAAACCTCACATCCTCTCCGCTCTGCCACACCGTTGTGTCACTGAAGTGTTGGCATGTGACTGATTTAACTGTCACGAAGCAGCACATCCCAAGTATACAGCAAGTACCCAATGGAGATGAGCTTGGGGGAACGGGGAGCAAGGATGGAGGATCCTCCCAGGAATTGCTGTAGTTTATCTAATCCTCACAGCATCCTCATGCAGCAGGGGGACGTTGTTATACCCACTGTCACAGATGAGGAAACTCTGGTGTTGAGAGATGAAGGTGGCACACCAAGCCAGGGGCACAGCCAGGACTTGAAGCCAGCGTTCTGGCTCCCGGATCCATGCAGCCCATCACTCTGTTAGACTAACCCTAAAGACAGGTCAGGAAATAAAGCCCATGGCCTTGCGGGAATGTGAGTTTAGGGTTGTTACAGGGTTGCCAATGCACTGCTCACAGGCCCAAGCCAGGGATGGAGCGCTCAGAGCAGGCTCGCTCACCGCAACCCAGGAGATAGCCAGCACTGTTGAGGGTCCAGCCTCCTCACCCTTGGACAGAGATGGAGCGAGAAGACTCAGAGACAGAAAGGGCAGCCAGCATCCCACAGGTCTGGGAAGACGTGGGTCAGCACGCCGCTTAACCACTAGTCTGTGAAGTGGGTTCTCTTAATCCACATTTCACCAATGTGGAAATGGAAGACTTCCTAAGACCAGCAACTGGGAATGAAAAGAAAGCTTTAAAAACCACTGCTGTAAGTCCTTGACGTGTGTAGTGTATTGACACAAATCTCTCTCTCTCTCTCTCACATACACACACACACACCCAGGATCAAATCCAGGCTGCATCACTGGATGGCTGCAGGTGAGGTGCTGAGTTGCTTTGATCATTATCACGGCTAACATTGACTGTGGGTTTTACTACCTGCCAGCGTCCGTTCCAAGGAAGACTGGCTACCTAATCTAGGGGGCCCAGCGCAAAATGAAACTATGAGGCCCCTCGATGAACACGATTACGGATTTCAAGATGACAGCAGGGTATCAGCATGTGGGGCCCCTCCTGGCTGGGGTCCTGCGTGGCTCTGCAGGCTGCTTGCCCATGAAGCCGGCTCTGGGGCTAGTCCTTGACATATTCACTCACCTAATCCCCCCAACAACCCTGGCAGGTAACAATCATTACGAGCCTTGTTTAACAGAAGAAGGAACTGAGGCTCAGAAAGGTTGGGCTAATTGCCTGAATGAACACGATTCATAGCAGAGCTACAATTCAGACCCAAGCAGATATGAGAGTCTTAACAATTATGTGTCCTGAATATTTAAGTCTTGGTTTTCTTTTTTCTTTTTTTTTAACGTAATAGGAATAACATACATTTATTGAATAATTATTATGTACCTATACTCCAAAGGATTATGGCCTAGGAAACACATCCATTCACTTTGCAGTTTTGTCTGTCTAGATCATGATGTTCACTTGTTAATTCCTGTCTTGCTGATAAGCCTTGGTTTTCCATTCTGTCAAAGGGAAGTAACACGATAAAGTCTACATTCGAATTTGCCGGATAGAACTGGCCAGTGCATGTTCAGGGTTTAGCACTGGTCCTGGGGCCAAGAAAGAAACCACCCCACACCAACTAGCCCATGTCAAAATCCCCTGAACATCCCATCAGATGGGGATCATTATCCCCTAGTTATATAGAAAGAGAGAAACTCAAAGAAACTGAATTGGCTTACCCCCAGCCACCATGGAGCATAGCTGGTACCCCAACATGCGGCAGTCACACTGACTACCTGCTGAAGGTCATTCTAAGAGCCTGCCACCCCTGCTCCCTGCAGAGGATCGTCAACAGAGAGAGACAATAGGCAACATGCCAGAAGTCATACAGCTAGAAAGTGACAGAACGGGACTTCCAACTCAGCCCGGTCTCCACGGCCCAGGCTCTGAATCAGGGGGTCTCAAAATGTGGTCTCAGGACCACCAGCACCAGCATTGCCTGGGAACTGGTTAGAAATGTAGACTCAACCCACCACAAACTCTGGGGATGGCACTCAGTGCCTTGTATGTTAACACGCCCTCCAGGGAGTTATCCTGCTTGTTACAGCCTTGAAGATTTACAATGACGGGAAGCTCTACCTTGGAAGGCATCTTTGGGCATCTCTGGGCAAACACTAGTCATTAGGAAGTTTTTGCTTTGGATAAGCTGAGCCCCCACTCCCTGTATTCCACCCGTGTTCTGCTCTACCCTTCTGGGACCGAGGAGGTGAAATCAACTCCGCATCTTTCTTCTCATATTTTATTTATTTATTTATTTGGTCATGCCCCGTGGTATGTGGGATCTTAGTTCCCCAACCAGGGATCAAACCTGTCCCCCTGCATTGGAAGCGCAGAGTCTTAACCACTGGACTGCCAGGGAAGTCCCTCTTCTCATATTTTCACAACTTGTTCCCTGGCCCCATCTCAGCCAGGAACATTAGAACTCTCTTCCTAGGAGGGCAGTGACAGGGGATGCTACAGGTGTGCAGGAGGACAGGAAGGTCTCACCCGGTGGACAGGAGCAGAGGCTGGAGTCTCCGCCAGGCTGAGCAGGATGACAAGAAGGACCAGGAGGACAGACAGAGCCGTCTGAGGGCCGGAGGGGTGGGCGCTCAGGGCTGCAGAGCAGTGCAGAGAAAGGGTCGTGAGTTTGTTTACTGTGAAGTGGGTTCTCTTAATCCACATTTCACCAATGTGGAAATAGAAGACTTCCTAGGACCAGCAACTGGGAATGAAAAGAAAGCTTTAAAAACCACTGCTGTAAGTCCTTGGCGTGTGTAGTGTATTGACACAAATCTCTCCCCCCCTGTCTCTCTCTCTCTCTCTCTCTCTCACATACACACACTTTACTGAGGTATAATTGATAAGCAAAAAATTACAGACATTTAAAGTGTACCTCTTTGTAAGTTTGGACATATGCATTCACCTGTGATGCCATCAAGGCAATAGACACATCCACCACCTTCAAAAATTTCCGCGGGCTTGTTTTTTTTAGTTTTTTCTTTATTTTGTCATGTACGATCTATCCCCTTAATGTATTTTTTCCTTCCAGTTTTACTGAGAAATAACTGACATGCAATACTGTATTAGATTAAGGTGTAACTGTCACTGTTTGCAGCTGACATGATACTATCCATAGAGAATCCTAAAGATGCCACCAGAAAACTACTAGAGCTAATCAATGAATTTGGTAAAGTTGCAGGATACAAAATTAAGGCACAGGAATCTCTTGCATACCTATACACTAATGATGAAAAACCTGGAAGAGAAATTAAGGAAACACTCCCATTTACCACTGCAACAAAAAGAATAAAATACCTAGGAATAAACCTACCTAGGGAGACAAAAGACCTGTATGCAGAAAACTATAAGACACTGATGAAAGAAATTAAAGATGATACCAACAGATGGAGAGATATATCATGTTCTTGGATTGGAAGAATCAATACTGTGAAAATGACTATACTACCCAAAGCAATCTACAGATTCAATGCAATCCCTATCAAATTACCAATGGCATTTTTTACAGAACTAGAACAAAAAATCTTAAAATTTGTATGGAGACACAAAAGAACCCGAATAGCCAAAGCGGTCTTGAGGGAATAAAACGGAGCTGGAGGAATCAGACTCCCTGACTTCAGACTATACTACAAAGCTACAGTAATCAAGACAATATGGTACTGGTACAAAAACAGAAATATAGATCAATGGAACAAGATAGAAAGCCCAGAGATAAACCCATGCACCTATGACAAAGGAGGCAAGGATATACAATGGATAAAAGACAGTCTCTTCAATAAGTGGTGCTGGGAAAACTAGACAGCTACATGTAAAAGAATGAAATTAGAACACTCCTTAACACCATACACAAAAATAAACTCAAAATGGATTAGAGACCTAAATGTAAGACCAGACACTGTAAAACTCTTAGAGGAAAACATAGGAAGAACACTCTTTGACATAAATCACAGCAAGATCTTTTTTGATGCACCTCCTAGAGCAATGGAAATAAAAACAAAAATAAATAAATGGGACCTAATGAAACTTCAAAGCTTTTGCACAGCAAAGGAAACCATAAACAAGACAAAAAGACAACGCTTCCTTGCTCTTTTGAGAGAGTTTTTGGAAGCATATCTCTCTACATATATGGCTATGAATATGGATATGCATATACATATATCTCTCTTCCTTAAAAAGCCCAAAGCCCTAGGAGTTGTTATATCACCCTGTCACCATGAGGGGGAGCCAAACCTAGGACGATCCAACACCCAGAGTTTCCTTGTGTTTCTTTGTTATTGGTGTGTGTGTGTGTGTGTGTGTGTGTTAAGAACACGGGCATTATACGTGGAATTTAAAAAATGTTACAAATGAATCTATTTACAAAACAGAAATAGAGACATAGATGTAGAAAACAAACTAATGGTTATGGGGGTGGGGGAAGAGGGTGAGGATAAATTGGAAGATTGGGATTGTCATATACACATTACTATATATAAAATAGATAACTGGGCTTCCCTGGTGGCGCAGTGGTAGAGAGTCCGCCTGCCGATGCAGGGGACACAGGTTCGTGCCCCGGTCCGGGAAGATCCCACATGCCACGGAGCGGCTGGGCCCATGAGCCATGGCCGCTGAGCCTGTGTGTCCAGAGCCTTTGCTCCGCAACGGGAGAGGCCACAACAGTGAGAGATATGTATTGGGGCACGCAGTCTTATCCACTGCGCCACCAGGGAAGTTCCCCTATCACAGGATATTGAATATAGTTCCCTGTGCTATACAGTAGGATCTTGTTGTTTATCCATTCTATATATAAAAGCTTACATCTGCTAACCCCAACCTCCCACTCCATCCTTCCTCAGCTCCTCCCCCTTGGCAACCACCAGTCTGTTCTCTATGTCCATGATTCTGTTTCTATTTCATACATAGATTCATCTGTGTCATATTTTAGATTCCACATATAAGTGATATCGTATGGTATTTGTCTTTCTCTTTCTGACTAACTTCACTTAGTTTGATAATGTCTAGTTGCATCCATGTTGCTGCAAGTGGCATCATTTCATTCTTTTTTATTGCTGAGTAATATTCCATTGTGTGTGTGTGTGTGTGTGTGTGTGTGTATACATATCTTCTTTATCCGTTCATCTGTTGATGGACATTTAGGTTGTTTCCATGGCTTGGCTATTGTGAATAGTGCTGCTATGAACATAAGGGTGCATGGATCTTTTTTTTTTTTTTTTTTTTTTTGCGGTACGCGGGCCTCTCACTGTTGTGGCCTCTCCCGTTGCGGAGCACAGGCTCCAGACGCGCAGGCTCAACGGCCATGCCTCACGGGCCCAGCCACTCTGCGGCCCGTGGGATCTTCCCAGACTGGGGCACGAACCCGTGTCCCCTGCATCGGCAGGTGGACTCTCAACCACTGCACCACCAGGGAAGCCCAAGGGTGCATGTATCTTTTTGAATTATAGCTTTGTCTGGATATATGCCCAGGAGTAGGATTTCTGGATCATATGATAATTCTATTTTTAGTTTTCTGAGGAACCTCCATACTGTTTTCCATAGCAGCTGCACCTACATACATTCCCACCAACAGTGTAGGAGGATTCCCTTTTCTTCACACCATTTCCAGCATTTATTTGTAGACTTTTTGATAATGGCCATTCTGACACGTGTGAGGTGATACCTCATTGCAGTTTTGTTTTGCATTACTCTAATAATTAGTGATGTTGAGCCTTTTTATGTGCCTATTTACCATCTGTATTTCTTCTTTGGAGAAATGTTTATTTAGGTCTTCTGACCATTTTTTGATTGGGTGGTTTGGGTTTTTGTTGTTAAGTTGTGAAAAGTTTTTTTTTTCTTTTTTTTTTTTTTTGCGGTACGCGGGCCTCTCACTGTTGTGGCCTCTCCCGTTGCGGAGCACAGGCTCCGGACGCGCAGGCTCAGCGGCCATGGCTCACGGGCCCAGCCGCTCCGCGGCATGTGGGATCTTCCCGGACCGGGGCACGAACCCGTGTCCCCTGCATCGGCAGGCGGACTCTCAACCACTGCGCCACCAGGGAAGCCCAAGTTGTGAAAAGTTTTAAAAGAGAGAAGAACACAAGGCAACCTCTCGATGTTGAGTCAGAGGGAGCACGGGAAATGGTACAGAGATGCTTGTGTGGGAGATGGCTCCTTCATGGGAGTGGCTGCATCTCTCCAGCTTTGGCCTCCCTTGTAGGTGCACAGATACTATTAGTGGAATGGAAAAGGGGGTAGAATCTTGAGAAGCGTGGGAAAGGAGAGAGCATTCTGCCATTGGCTCTGCCGGGAATGCTCCTGCCAGATATCGCACAAGTGACTCTTCCTTCAGAGTCTGCAAAACTGTACAGTGAAAAAAAAATTTTTTTAATAGTAAAATAAAATGAGCTAAAAGATCATAATAAAAAGATGGGGCCAGACCTTATCATGACCATGGCAGGCTGTGTACTTCTTGTTAACAACTCTGGTTACCATGATGGTTTGAGGAGGGCTGTTAAATGTTTTGATGGGAAAGGGGGTTTCTCTCTAAACAGACACGTGAATGATTTCGAATTGTACCTCTTTTGAGTTAGGCAGGTTCTAAAAACCGCTGCCCACGTGATGCGTGGTCCAGCCACTTAGCATTTGTAAAAATCTGCTCAGATTTAAAGTTTTAGACCCATATTTGTCTTTTCAGTCTTATCAGAGAATTCCCCCCACATACACACAATGAAGCAACACACAGGAGGTCCTTGTGCAGTTTGAAAACCATTTGCATGAAAGCTTTCTCTTTCCTGCCTGAGAAAGGAGGTAAAGAGAGATTTCCTGGGCGTCAGGAGACAGGCAGCCTTCTTTTCCGTGGCTCAGCTTCGAGCAAGCACCTCTGTCCATTGTGCTGAATATTCCTGCATCTCCCTCAATCAGTTCCTCCTCATCTTGGACCAAAATCAAGGGATTACAATGAACCCTCTAAAGGACATGGGTGTGTTATTGTTGGGGTTGGGGATCTGGATTAGGATTAAGACGCCTCTCCCTCTCCTGCCCGCAAATAACCCAGAGGTCAGTGTCGTCCCAACGCCCCCACTTCCCCACTCCTGCTTTCACCACTTCACGCCCCCAAAAGAAGGGATTTGGGGAGTCAAGCTTCAGTCGTTGCCCTGACTCAAGAGAGGGGCAGTGAGGAGGCATCCCTGCATCTCACTGGCCGATTGTGGGATTGTGGTAGATTCTCTGCGGGTCTGTGGACCTCCATCTCCTCACTGGTGACCCGGGGAACCGATTGTATCTTGGATTTTTTCCTACGTTTATGGACTCTCTTAACATCTGTTGTGTCATTTTGTGAGTGGGGTGGGGGTGGTGCTATAGATCTGATTATCTTTCTTTCTTTCTTTCTCCCTGCTGTCACTGCCCGGAATGTTTCGAAGAGAGAAGGTCATGCTTCTGTGGATACTTCTAGTTCATTGCCTCCAGCTTCGGGTAGTATTCAGTAAAGTCATAATTATTGATTTAAAAAAAATTCTCATACGAATAGATACCAGTGCGGGGTTGATGATTTATTGGGCTTCTTTCCGACAGACCAGCAGGATGCGGAGCTTGCTGGATTAGGACTGGATGAACCGGGTCTGTGTGGTTGGTGGGGAGGGATGCCGAAGCAGGGCCGCTGCTTAAAACTGGTTCATGCCGCGCCAGACGGTCAACCTCCACACCTGGCTGCTCCGTCTGCCAGACAGAATAAACCTGGTCCCCACACCCACCTAGCTGTGTTCGGGTTAACCTCTGACTTGGCAGGAGTGGTGAACCAACCCCTCTCCAAACGACTGTTAGCCCGACACAGTTTCATTTGCAAGGAGTTACAGGAAACTCGGGGGTTTTTTTTGGTTGTTGTTGTTTTTAACACTCTAGCATGATTTTACAAGGTTGCACAGCTGAATTCTCACCCTTTTCCGGTTTTTGGACAACCTTTCCTGAACAGTGTGCGTGCAGCTCCTCCTCCTCCTCTCCCAGGGTGGACATCCGAACAGCCTTGTGAAGCACAGGGCTACACCAGTGATCCTGTGTGTGGCCGAGCACGGGAGTTTCTCGGGACGGGGTGGGGGTCAGGGCGTGAGTCCACCACGGATGATGCTGACACACTACAGAATCTGGAGTGCTGCCAGCTGGTCCTGCCTGCGCCCGCCTGCACCATCAGCAGCAGGGCACGTGCTTCCTACCGCCACGCAGAGGGTCTTTCTGTTCCGTTTCAGCCTCCCAGCTTCTCGTTCCCACCCCGACCCCGGCCACTGTGCGAGCCTTGGAGGAAGGCATGGCCCATCACCAGGTGTGGGAGCCAAGGTGGGACCAGCGCTCCCCGGCAGGCAGACAGGGGGCGGGGGTGGGTACCTGCGTGGAAACAGGCGAACCTCCGGCTGTCAGAGCTCTTCATCTTCCCAGCTGTTGGAGGTGTTTTCTCCCCCTCCAACCCCTACCATGCCCGAGGCTCATCCAGCACTGTGATCCCCAGTGACACAAAGGTGGAGGGGGGGGACAGCTCGAGGGACCGTCCACACTGATGGATGCAGTGTGTCGGGGTGGGAGGTCCCCAGAGGGAAGTCAGGGATGGAGGCTTAACAAGCCCAAGTCCAAGTCACGGTTGTGCTGGCGGCAGAGGCTTGGGCCCCTGAGCGACGGTAGGAGCTGGACTAAGCATTATTGCTGGGTGACGAGCAGGCATCAGGACGCCGGGCCAGGCGCCCAGCTCAGATTTGTGACTGCGGCCCAACCATGCACCCTTTCGATACCTTGGGCCCTTCATCTGTGGGATGGGGGTAACCACAGTGCTTGCCTCCTTGGGTTATGACGATTAAAAGACCTGATGGGGGCTTCCCTGGTGGCACAGTGATTGAGAGTCCACCTGACGATGCAGGGGACACGGGTTTGTGCCCCGGTCCGGGAGGCTCCCACATGCCGCGGAGCGGCTGGGCCCATGAGCCATGACCGCTGGGCCTGCGCGTCCAGAGCCTGTGTTCTACAACGGGAGAGGCCACAGCAGTGAGAGGCCCGCGTACCACAATAATAATAAAAAAAAAAAGACCTGATGGCTTTAAGTGCTTGAAAGAGGGGCTGGCACATGGCACGCTATCGTCAGACCCAGTCTTCAGCCCCCAGCCCCGTGGCCTGACACCTCCACTCTCCCGCCTTGTGCTCCTGCCAGCTCCCTTGTGAGGTCCTGCGGCAGATGACGTGGCCTCTTGAAGCCAGCTTCCTCTGCTGTAGACGTGGCAACATGGAACTCTAGTGTGGAAGGAGAGCCCTGCCACTACAGGTACCCTCGGTGCTCACTGCTTCTGCTGGCCTGGCAGTGCAAGCGTTTCCAGAATGGGCCCCTTCTCAGGGGCCTGAGATCATGGAGCCTGGGAGCTGTTAAGGCCAAGACTCCAACCCAAGCCGTTGGGTGCTGGGCTGAGTCTGGCCTGTGTTATTAGCCCCATTTCACAAGGTGGGTGCTGAGGCCTGAGGGTTTGCCCAAGGCACCCTGGCAGTTACCTGCAGAACACCTGGCACCCAAATCTCCTCCAGCTGTTATGGGTCTCGGAAGGTGGGGCCCGGCTCTGGGTGTAAATGCCGGACAGTCCAGCTACTTGCTTTCCCAGACTCCCCTGCAGCCACCCAGGTGTGACCGGTGGCCTGGGTTTTACTGGACCAGGAGCTGGCAGAGCAAAGCCTATGGCAGTGACCATGGACGATTCAGCTGGCAGAAGCCCAGCCAGGCTCGGGCGCTGGACACACAGGAGCCCAAGGCAACACGGAACCCGGGAGGTCGGCTGGACGTCAGCAGGGGGCGTGGTCAGGCCAGAGCTCTCCTTCCAAGACACCCAAACAAGGCAGCTGCCTTTCCTCCCCTGAGAGGAGGGACCAGGGTCTGGACCCCAAGCTGCACTAAGGACCGTGAAGAGGGGGCTGGCCAAGGGCTGCCCCCAGCAGTGAGCCTGCCCCAGGCCCCCACCTCCTTCCCCGGGGCTCCCAGGTTGGCGGCCACCAGGGTCCTGTGACCACTCCCAGCAGGAGACCGGATGGTTTCCTCTATGGAAAACGGGCCACCAGAGAGACCTACTGACACTGATATTTGAGGGTCCCCCAATGAAAGGGGGTGACCTGCCCTTAGGAAGGGATGTGTGTGCCATTGCTGTTATTTACCGATGTGAACACCAAGGCTCGGGGGGGAGGTGACCTGAGATCATGGAGCCTGGAAGCTGTTAAGGCCAAGACTCCAACCCAAACTGTTGGGTGCTGGGCTGAGTCCAGCCTCTGTGAGGTGGAAGCAGGGAGACCTGTTCCTGGGGCAGTGAGTGGGCTCCAGAAGGTGGCGCGTGCCTGCGTTTCCCCCCCAGTGCAGACCCCCGCGAGAACTCATCTCTGTCACCTCTCACGGGGTTCATCTCATCTCTAGGCTCAAGGACAAGGAACCAGCCCCCTGGGCCCAGGCTCCCAGGGCCCTGCCAGCTGGGAAGGTCTGAGGTGGGGCCCACAATGCCCCTCCCATCCTGGGCAGCTTGGGGAGGGCAGCCCCCAGGACACAATGCAGGGCACTCGGGGTCTGCACAACTTATCAGTGGCTTTATTACTCTCCAGATGCTGGTGAACTGTCGTCTCCGACGCACTTCCCAAGGGCAGGCATCTCTGTCCATCCCATGCCTTCCGGCTCGCAGAGAGACAAGCCAGACCAGGGAGCCCACTGCCAGAACCCAGGTCTGTCCTGTCGGAGCTGTCCCGTCGGAGCCGTCCCCGACTCCGCCCTGGGGGGTGTCTCCTGGGGGTGGGTGTCCTGTCGGAGCCGTCCCCCACTCCGTCCTGGGGGGTGTCTCCTGGAGACAAGACCCAGTCCCCTTCCTCCAGCCTCCTCTAGACCAGGGGCCCCGCCTGCTGCTCCTGCCCTGCGCTCCTCTCCTGGGCTCCTGGCCAGCCCTGCCCCCCACCCGGGAGAGGGAAGGACTGCGGAGCCTCCTTCTACAGGCGGGAGAGACCGCGAGGACGAGGACGGCGTGAGATCCGAACAGGAGTGGGGTCTGGGACGTAAAGTGAGACTTGGGAAGGAGCAGGGAGCTCTCGGGCACCAGGAGGTCGGGACAAAGGAGGGGCCGGCGGAGGAGAGAGACGGGGGCAGAGGAGCCGGTGAGGGGCGGGAGGGGCTGCACGGCGGGGCGGGGGCTACCCCAGCGGCCAGGGCGGGAAGGGACCCCCGCCTTCGGGGCCCGGCGCCGCCGCCCCGCCCGCGCCCGCCGCGCGCCCGTGGATGCGCTGGTGGCGCAGCACGTGCTCGCGGCGCCCGAAGCCCTTGCCGCACTCCCAGCAAGCGAACGGCCGCGCGCCCGAGTGCGTCTTGCGGTGGCGCACCAGGTGCTCGCGCCAGTAGAAGGTCTTGCCGCACTCGCAGCAGGCGTGCGGCTTCTCGCGCGCAGGCAGCGGGCGCAGGGCCGGCCCCGGGCCGCCGGGGTGCGTGCCGCGGTGGCGCCGCAGGTGCTCCTTGCGCCGGAAGGCCTTGCCGCACTCGGGGCAGGCGTGCGGCTTCTCGCCCGAGTGGCTCTGCCGATGGCGCAGCAGGTGCGCCGGCTTCAGCGAGGCCTTGCCGCACTCGGGGCAGGACGCGGAGCCCGGGGCCGCCAGGAAGGCGGGCAGGCCGGGCGCCGGTGGGGGCGGTGGCGCTGGCTGGGGGCTGCCCGGCTCCTGCTTGTAAGGGCGCGCGGCCTGGGCGTCCCCCGTCGCCAGTTCCTCAGCCCCGGGGGCCGCGTCTCCTGCAGGCAAAGGCGCAGTCAGGGCGGGCGCAGGGCATAGCCGGGCAAGGCAGGCCGCGAGGGCGGCCCGTGTCCTGGCTAGAGGGGTGGTCCCGGGGCAGGAGGGGAACGCTTAACGCCAGGGAGCCCTCCGGGAGGGAAGAGCGTTGTCCGCCAGCTTCTGGTTCATCCCTGGGTCCCCGTACTGCACAGGGCCTGGTGCAGAGTAAGTGCCCAATAAACGAATGGATGGGTGGATGGATGGGAGGAGGAAATCGATAGGTGGGTAAGTGATAAATGACAGTGTGTAGACGGATGTTGGAGTGGATGGAGTGGGTGATGGATGGATGCGTGGGTGCACGGGTGGGTAAGTGGGGATGGATAAGTCGGGTGGGTGGATGAACCACACATTTCCTTTCTTCAGGTTTCCAAACTGCTCTATGGAATTCCAAGGAGATAAGCAACGTTTAACTGTCACACTAGGACGGGTGTGATAAAAACCTGTTAGTCTCTCCCTCTGTGCCGGGCACGGTGCCGAGCACGTTGGTGTGCCGTCTCATTCCAACCCCGCTGTGGTCCCCGTTGAGGGACATAAGAGGGCACTGCCTCGGGTTCCCAGTCAACGTCCCAGCGCTGCTCCCTCTCCGACCCACCCCCCTCTGGAGGTCCACAGGCACCGCCCCCCCAACCCGGGCTCTACAGGTCCTGATGGTGTCATCAGAAGGGACCCCATCCTGCCACCTCTACACGTGGCCTCAGAGATGATCCCCAGCTCCTCCGTCCTCTCCAGCCACGGCCCTGGCACAAGGTGAGTGCCACCCTCCCCCACCAGGTCTCCAGGCGCCTGAGTCCACGCCGGCTACCAGAGTCACCTTTCTGCCTGTGGTGGGCATCCTCGGGTTTTGCCTCCCGGGCCTATTCCCCGCTTTGACAAGATTCAATCTGATTCTCCCTTCCTCACCCTAATGCCTGTGGTCGGGGTGGAGCCAGCACCTTCCCCAGCTCCCGGCCCGGACATCGGCACCAGGCCGGCCAAAGAGAAGAGAGTCCTGCACAGTGCCTGGGTCAGGAAGAGCATGACTGCAGGAGGTCTCGCCCCGCGAAGAACTGGGGCTCAAAGGCTCTGGGGTCAGGCTGCCGGGGTGCAACCCTGGCTTGGCCGGCACCCGAACCTGGGGGAGTTATTTCACTTCTCTGTGCCTGGGTTCCTGCAGCTACAAAAGGTAGCTGATGATGCCGCGTATCTCAAGGGTGGGCGCGGGATTTTGGCGAGCGGGCGGGACCACGCCTGGTGCATCATGGGCGCTCGCTGTCCTGTCTGACCCCCCACTCGCCGTGTCCCCCAGGGCAGGGCGTGTCTGATTCAGCTCCCGCCCTGGTGCCAGCACGGGGCCTGGCTCACAGCAGGGATGTTCACTGGACAAATAAAGGACGGACAGGAAAGGGTCCCCCGGGGCTGGGCGCGCTGTGGTGAAGGGGTGAGCTGCTCACCTGAGGGCGTGACCCCACCGTCTTCCTTTCCCACGCCGACCCCGGAGCCTTCGGCAGCATCCCGAGGTGCCCTCATTGCTGGCCCCTGAAACCAGAGATACCACAACCCCAACTGAGCAACCTGAGCCACAGCCTCTACTTCTCTCCCTCAGTCCTACCGCTCACTCTGGGGGAAGCAGGCTGCCAAGCTGGAAGATGCTCGGCCACCCCACGGAGAGGCCCATGTGGAGGCCTCCAGCTGACCACCGTGTGAGGGAGCCGCCTCCGAATCAGATCCTCCAGCCCTGGGCCAGCCTCCAGGTGAGGACAGCCCCAGCCGGGCTTAAATGCAACCTCGTGAGAGACCTTGAGCCAGCACTGCCCCAAACTCCTGACCCACAGAAGCTGCCCGAGGTGATAAATGTTTACTGTTCTGAGCCACTAAGTTTGGAGCGATTTGTTACACAGCAGATAACTGATGCACCTGCTTTGAATCTTATTTTAGCTTTTTAATGCCTTTTGCAAACTCCTCGACAAAATGCAGAAGGAAAACAGAGAAGCTACTTTTAACTCAGCAAAAAATAAAGGAAGTTGAGAACGGAACTTTTCCCAGCTCAACCGGGGGACAGCTCCGAGCAGCATGGCACCAGCCAGAAGACCAGTGGTTTAAAAAGCAGCTTCACACTACTTCTGGTTCCTTTATACTTTCTCATTGTTCCTCGAGCCCATGCCTCCAGGAAAAGACCAGAATTCTCCTGGTGCTGATGAGGAAGAGCTGCCAGGGGTTACAGGCACCCAACCCCCCCTTCTCACATTTCACTTGTTTCAATGCTTTTGGACCCAAGCAGCTGTTAGGCTGAAGACCAGCGATGCCGACAATTCTACCAGCTGGTGAGCAGATGGCAGCAAGCTTCCAGGGCCTTTTATGAAAGCTCGTCGTTAGGGATCCCTAGGTGCCCACCTTGTCTGGTGGTGGCGGGAGAATCCGCACGGTCACCTTGCTACTTCAGCAGATTAGTGTGGCTCAGGGCATTACAGCAACGCAGGTGCTGCCCCGTCACTCGCATCCGCTGTGGCCTGGTCGCTGCCACGCGCTCAGCTCCCACCTCTGCCCGGGGCCCCGCCTGCACCTCTAAGCCCAGGCAACAGCAAACGGCCGATGGTGTCCTGGGTGTGCCAGGCGCTCAGAGCCCCACGCTTCTGCACGCGCTCTTCCTCTGCCTGGAGCCCCGTTCCCACCCGTGCCCGGCCTGCCCTCCTACACACCCTGCAGGCCCTGGCCAAGCACCAGCTCTGCCACCTCCTGCAGGCTCAGGGGCGCCCCCATCCCGGTACCCTCCACACTGCACTCCCAGCAACTGCGTCGAAGCGTGACATGCGTAAATGCACATGGTTCGCGGCACACGACCCGAGGGGTTCCGCGTGCGTATGCGCTCACGAAGCCCCACCACACACACGTGGCCCCGCAAGCCTCCCTGTGCACATCTGTGACCTGCCCCCGTCCCTCCAGCAGGGCAGCCCCTGCTGTGCTTCCCGGCACGATCCAGTGGTCTCTGTCTGCTAGGACTTCACGTTCATAGAGCCGTACAGTAAATCGGTACTTCTCCAGGGGCCGGGGGGTCTAGTTTCTTTCACTCAACATTATTATTTTGAGATTAAGGAGGAAGGCCTACAGTTGTCATTCCTTGGTTTTGGTACCAGGAAAACGTCGGCCCTGTAGAATGAGCTGGGATGTTCCTTCCTCTTCAGGTGTCGGGAAGAGTTGGTATGGAGTCATTTTCCCCGCAAAAGGCCTGGTCGACCTCCCAGTGGAGCTGCCTGGGCTCGCATGCTCCAGGAGGGCAGGGACTGGCCTGTCCCACTGCTGTGCTGACCCTGGCGCCAATCTTTTTATAAATAGCAGCTTTATCGCGACATAACTCATATGCCAGATAATTCACCCACTTAAATTGCAATTCCCCGGTTTTTGGTACGTTCCGTTGTGCAACCATTACCACAATGGATTCGAGAATATTTTTATCACCCCCAGCCCCTGCACCCCGTCCCTATCAGCAGTCACTCCCCACTTCCTCCCCACCAGCCTCCGGGAACCACTAATCTGCTCCCTGCCTCTATGGACCTGACTCTTCTGCGAATCTCACGGCAACGGAATCATGCAATGAAAAGTCCTTGTGACCGGCTTCTTTCATGTGTTCCTCGTGTTTTTGATGTTCGTCCACGGTGTAGCGTGTCAGGGCTTCACTCCTCTATGGCTGAGTGGTGTCCTGCAGCGTGGACAGGCCGCGTTCTGTTGATCCACTCACCAGCCGTTGGATGTGAGGGTTGTTTTCACGTTTTGGCTGTTACGAGTGACGCTGACTTGCTACCACTCAGGTTGTATCGCATGCGAGGTACGTGTGGACGTGTTTTCAGTTCTCTGGGCTCACACACAGGAGTGGGGCTGCTGGCCCACATGGCCGCTCCACGTTCAACCCGAGGAACTGCCAGACTGCTCCCCACCGCGGATGCACCACTTTACATCCCCACCACCTCAGAGGGTCCTGACCCCCGGAGCCTCTCACCACAGCCCTCAGTGGACACTGAGCAAGTGCACAGCCAGAGGGATGGAAGTGTCCAACCACCTGCCTTTGCTCCAATGGCTCAGGACATGTTCCTCGAAGAAGAGGGTCAAGACAAGGGTGTGCTGAGGTGTGGGGCGGGGCTGGAACGGGGCCACCTGGGTCCCGGGCACCTCCAGCCACAGACCTGCTTGGAGGGCCTGAGCGTGTTACTTCCCATTTAGGGGTCAGTTGCGGGGGGAGGTGGGCAGCACATGGTCTCACCAGGAGTCCCCGCTCAGACTGGTGGACACCAAGCTCCCAGCTCCCTGGCCTCAGTGGGGCCTGGTAACCCCAGGTGACGCCTGCCGGTGTGCAGGCAGGGTGGAGCAGGATGCGGGCCGGCTCGCCCCGGAGTGGAGCCTGGGAAGCTGCACTGCCCGGCCACCCTGCGATTCCCAGGCACACAAGCCTGGGAACTTTATACTGCCGCGGGGGGGGGCCCTGCAGGTGGCCTGTGGGCTCTCTGGTTCCGGGTCACAGGCACAGGATGCTGGACTGTGCCAAGGTTGAGCCCCATCCCCAGGAAGATGCTGAGCCAGGTGTTGGCACCCAGCAGGGGACAGAGGCAGGGATCTCGGGCCACAGCACATGGGTTCTGTCCCTCTCACCCACCCCCAACTGGCTGTGTGACCTTGGGCAAGTCACTCGACTTCTCTGAGCCTAATACCTTCATCTCTGAAATGGAGAGGATGATAGCCTCCAGGGCCCACCCCTCAGGACTGCATGGGGACAGGCAGGCCATGCTGATAGCGCGATCTGGGGGAGGTCTGGCCCTGCTGTATCGGCTTGACCCCCCAGACGGACCTGAGATTAAGGTCACCCTCCCCGATTGGGAAGCCATGTCTACAGAGGCTGGGGAGCCCCCCTGGTCCCCTGGTTGGCAATACTCATGCTGTCCACATGACCCGAGGCGAGGAAGCTCCATGAGAGTCTCCCTGCCCCATCCGCCTGCTCCCTCGGCCGATTTTAATCTCTGTCCTTTCACTGTGATGAACAGCAGCTTTCCTCGAGCTCTGAGTACTTCCCATGAACGACTGAACCCGGGGGTGGTCCTGGGACCCCCGAACTCTGCACACGCGAATCACCTGGTACCTGCCAGTGCCCAGGCTTTTCCCTGAAAGGGCCAGGGGGCAAAGGTTTTCGGCTCTGTGGGCCCTCTGGTCCCTGTCGCGACCACTCAACTCTGCCTTGGGGAGAAAGAGGCCACAGGTGACACACGAGTGGACGGCGAGGCCGTGCCCCCGTGAGGCTATGTCACACCACAGCCCCAGAGGCTGGCAGATCTGGCCCTCAGGCTGCAGTCCGCTGACCCCTGGGGTGCAGCCAAGGGCTGACCTTACCCAGAGAGAGGTCTGGCCTTTGCCCTCACCTGCTGGGAGGGGACCGCTGAGCCCTCGCTCAGCACGTCCTGCCTGCTAGGGGCCTTGGGCCGTGCTGGACATTCCAACATAATTCATGTGGAGGCTCTGGGCCACATGGTACCCGATCAGCCTTTCGCGGGGGCTGGAGCCCCAACACCTCCAGGCGCGGAGGTGCGGGGAGCATCCTGGTTGGCGATGCTCCGTGTCTTGCACACGTTGTCGCCAGGAGTTGGCACCGCGCACGAATCCCCTGGGAGGAACCCTCCTGGACCCTGCCCTGCTGCTCCTCCTCGGCCGATTTAACCTGCGTCCTTCCGCTGTGAGCGGCCACAGCCGTGCGCAGGCCGCTGTCGGGGACTGCTGAATCCTTCCACTGAGCTGTCAGAACTGAGGGTGGTCCTGGGGACCCCGGACTCGCACTGAGTATCAGGAGGGTGCGCTTGTGTGCAGTCCCTCTAAACGTGCTCGCTGGCCTGACCTTCCCACCCGACTCGACCACACCCTGGACCTCAGGGTCCCATGGGAGCCGGTTGTGTTTGTCTCAGTGTGGAGCTGAGGACCCCCGGCCCTGGGCAAGGCAGACGGCAGGCCCGGGGTGGGGGGACGCGGCGGTGCAGGCCCCTCCCGCCAGCCGCCCCCGCTCACCCAGAGCTCCTCCAGCAGGGCCACGGCCTCCTCCCCGCTCTGGGGCCGCCGGCTGCACACCCAGGCCTGGAGGTCAGCGGGCAGGGCGCTCAGGAACTGCTCCAGCACCAGTAGCTCCAGCATCTGCTCCTTGGTGTGCACCTCGGGCCGCAGCCAGTCCCGGCACAAGGCGCGCAGCAGGCCCAGCGCCTCGCGGGGGCCCGGGGCGTCGCCCAGGTGGAAGTGGCGGAAGCGGTGCCACGGCGAGTCCAGGGTCAGGCCCTCGGCGGCCCGGCACTCCTGCTTCACAGGCTGGGCGGCCGGGGCCTCCATGGGGCCGGCGGGACGGCAGCGCCTGTCGCGGAGGAAGAGCAGCAGTGAGAGCCGAACTCCGTCTCATCCCCCGGAAGCCCCCGCCTCTGCGTGGGCACGAGGTCGAAAACCACGCCCCGTGCGTGCGTGCGTGCGTGCGTGCGTGCGCGCCGCTGACGCGCACCCAGGAGCGCGCGCTCGCCGGCCTCGTGTGGCCTCCCTGTCCTCCCTCTACCCCGCAGCCTCCCCGTGCACCGAGAACTTAGAACGGATCTCGGCACGTAGCACATGCTTGGGAAAATGTGAGTTGTCATCACTACCATCGATGCCTGGTTACGTCCCAACCCACGTCCCCAAGGCAGACACCCTAGGATGCTTGCTCCAAAGCCCCCCCAATCTCTTCCTTACTAGCCAGTGTGCACAGAACTATGTCCGTCCGTACCCCCCGCCAGGTTCATATGTGGAAGCTCTAGCCCCAAATGTATTTGGAGATGGGGCTTTTAGGAGGAAATGAAGACTAAATGAGGTCATCAGACCGGGCTCCTACAGGACTAATGTCCTCGTAGGAAGAGATCTGTCTCCCCCGAGTGTGAGGACACAGCAGGAAGCAGCCGTCTGCAAGCCGGGAAGAGGCCCTCACCAGACACCGAGTCTGGCTGCACCTGATCCCGGACGCCCAACCTCCAGAACTGCGAGGAATAAATGTCTGTTGTTGAAGCCGCCTGGTCGGTGGTGTTGTCACGGCCGCCCAGCAGACCACGACGCTCAGGGGCCCCCAATCACGTCTGGGTTCAGGGAAACGCGAGAGACTGCAAGAGGCCCCCCTTATCCGTTCTCCCCACTCTCCTTTTGTAAGACCTGCGCCCCGGCGCCCCCAGGCAGCCGCGTGCCCTCCACTTCCTCTTCCCCTTCCCGAAGGAGGAAACACACGTGCAGTGGCTTCAGTCGTGAGGGTGACGCAAAGCAGTGGCTCTCGACCAGGGGTGACGTTACCCCGGGAAGGTATCTAGAAAGGTCTCGTTGGATGGGGGTGGGGGAGCGGTGCTGCTGGCATCTGGTGGGTGGAGGCTGGGGATGCTGCTAAGGACCCTACAGTGCACAGGATGGCCCCCCAGCAGAGAAGGACCCAGACCCTAAGAAACCCCGGCCTAGAACTGTGGTCCTCGAATGGCCTGGGGACCCCCGGGATCCCCAAGATCCTTCCGGGGGGTACCTCGAGGTCAGAGCTATTTTCCTAACACAGGTTACCAGCCTCTTTCGCTGTCATTCTCTCCTGAGTGTATGCTGGGGCCTTCCAGAGGCCACAGGCTGAGAGCAGAGGCAGATGGGAGAACCCAGCTGTTCAAGTCAGACACTGAGATGTGCAAAAAAATGATGCCATGTTTCCAGCTTTTCATTTAGAGAAACATGGTTATTTTTCATTTAAAAAGTGTTATTTAAAAATAAATAAATAAAAAGTGTCATTTGCTGGGGGGGGATAAATTGGGAGATTGGGACTGACATATACACACTACTATATATAGAATATATAACTAATAAGAACCTACTGTATAGCACAGGGAACTCCGCTCAATACTCTGTAATGACCTATATGGGACTAGAATCTGAAAAAGAGTGGCTATATGTGTACGTATAATGGACTCACCTTGCTGTACACCTAAAACTAACACAACATTGTAAATCAACTACACACCAATAAAAAAAATTAAGAAAAAAAGTGTTATTTATCTTAACATATGGAAAGTTGATTACTGCAATTTCTAAATGCATTAACATTTTGAAATTTTCTCAGCCTTAGTTTCTAACATGACACATACCAATAAATGTAATTCCTGTAAGCAAAAGTGCTTTGGGGGGGTCTTCAAAAAAATTTTAAGTATAAAGGGGTCCTGAGTTTAAAACCTTCAAGAGCCACTGGCCTGCAGCCTGGGTTTTGCTTTGTGTTTTCTTGTTTGTTTGTTTGTTTTTGCCCACAGTGTGGTATGTGGGATCTTAGTTCTCCGACCAGGGATCGAACCTGCACCCCCTGCATTGGAAGGGCAGAGTCCTAACCACTGGACCACCAGGCAAGTCCCTGCAGCCTCTTTAAGTCAAGTTTTTTTGTGTGTGTGTGGTACGCAGGCCTCTCACTGTTGTGGCCTCTCCCGTTGCGGAGCACAGGCTCCGCGGCCATGGCTCATGGGCCCAGCCACTCCGCGGCATGTGGGACCTTCCCGGACCGGGGCACGAACCCGTGGCCCCTGCATCGGCAGGCAGATTCTCAACCACTGCGCCACCAGGGAAGCCCTTAAGTCAAGTTTTACTGGCGCACAGCCATGCCCGTCTGCCACACACTGATGATCTTCTAAGACTCAAGGCTGGCCCGACCTCAGGGCCTTTGTACTGCCATTCTCTACCTCCATCTTTGCTCAGCTGGCTCCTTCTCACCTCTGAGGCCCAGAGGCCATCCTTCCCTCCTTGGACAGCCTCCCTGAATCACCTACACACCCTCCCCTGCAATTACTGTCATGTCACTGTATTAATTTCATCTCAGTCTTTAATAAGATCTGGTCTTAGCGTATCTGGGCGCTGATTTCCCTTGCTAGAATTTAAGCGTTGCAAGGGCAAGAGGCCACATATACAGAGCCCGGCATGCTTGTTGGCACTGAAAGAAAATTTACAGGATGACCGGTCCTGTGTGATTAGCATTATTGCCCCCATTTTGCAGATGGAGAACGTGAAGGCCTTGCCCAAAATCACCCAGCTAATAAGTGGCAGGGGCTGAACTCACACTGGCGTCTGTCTGGCCCTGGAGCCGGTCACAGCATCACCTTCCACCCACCCATCCTTCCATTTAAGGACTGACTAGCCCAGCAGCGGCAGGAATGACTTCCCAGAAGACCTGGGCCAGAGCCGAGTCTCAGAAGAGGCAGAGAAGCCTGCTCTGTTGTGAGCAAGATCCCTCCGGGACAGGAGTGGAGTCTGACCTGAATGAATGAGGCCCTGGGAGTCACACTGAAGGGGCTTGTGACCTCAGGGAGGACCACAGGGACCCACGCTCCCGGCTGTCCAAGGTTAGCCCCTGAGGCAGGGCCAGACGGACTCTTCCCTGGGTCCCAGGGTCACCAAGCTCAGGGGCTGCTCCTGAGAAAGCAAATACTGACTGATAAATAAGGTCACTCCATGCAGCCACTATGGAGGTTCCTCAAAAAATTAGAACTACTGGGGACTTCCCTGGTGGCACAGTGGTTAAGAATCCACCTGCCAATGCAGGGGACACGGGTTCGATCCCTGGTCCGGGAAGATCCCATGTGTCACGGAGCAACTAAGCCTGTGCGCCACAACTACTGAGCCTGCACTCTAGAGCCCACAAGCCACAACTACCAAGCCCATGTGCCACAACTACTGAAGCCCACGCGCCTAGAGCCCGTGCTCTGCAACAAGAGAAGCCACCGCAATGAGAAGCCAGCACACCGCAACAGAGAGTAGCCCCCACTCACCGCAACTAGAGAAAGCCCAGGCGCAGCAACGAAGACCCAACACAAGCCAAAAAGAAAAAAAAGAATAAGCAAAGTAATTAATTTAAAAAAAAAAGTGGTTTAAAAAAAAATAGAACTACCGTTTGATCCAGCAATTCTACTTCTGGGTATGTATTCAAAGAAAACAAAAATACTAATTTGAAAAAACACATGCACCCCGACGTTCAAAGCAGCATTATTTACAATAACAGCCAAGACATGGAAGCAACCTAAGTGTCGTTGATGGATAAATGGACAGAGAAGATGCAAAATATATATATGTGTGTGTGTATATATATATATATATATATGTATAAAGTGGAATATACAAATATAAATACATATATAAATAAATATAATGGAATATTATTCAGCCATAAAAAAAGAATGAAATACTACTATTTGTGAAAACATGGATGGACCTCGAGGGTATTATGATAAGACAAAATAAATCAGATAGAGAAAGGCAAATGTACAATTTCACTTACATGTGCAATCCAAAAAAAAAAAACAAAAATAAAGCAAACTCATAGATACACTGAACAGACTGGTGGTTCCCAGAAGCAGGGGTGGGGGTGCTGGTAGGCAAAATGGTGAAAAGAATCAAAACTTACAAACTCCCAGTTACAAAAGAACTAATTCCTGGGGATGTAAAGTACCACTTGGCCACTATAGTTAATAATACTCTGTTGTATATGTGAAAGTTGGGCTTCCCTGGTGGCGCAGTGGTTAAGAATCCACCTGCCAATGCAGGCAACACGGGTTCGAGCCCGGGCCCGGGAAGATCCCACATGCCGCGGAGCAACTAAGCGTGTGAGCCACAACTACTGAGCCGGCGTGCCACAACTAATGAAGCCCACGCGCCTAGAGCCTGTGCTCCGCAACAAGAGAAGCCACCGCAATAAGAAGCCCGCACACCTCAATGAAGAGCAGCCCTTGCTAGCCGCAACTACAGAAAGCCCACGCGTGCCAACGAAGACCCAACACAGGCAAAAATAAATAAATTTTTTTAAAAAGCATTAAAATATATATATCTTAAAAAAAAGAAAGTTGCTGAGAGAACAGCTCTTAAAAGTTCTCATCATGAGAAAAAAAAATTCTATAACTCTGTATGGCAATGGATATTAACTAGAATTATTGTGGTCATCGTTTTGCAATATACACAAATATCAAACCGTTATGTTGTATGCTTGAAACGAATATATGTCAATTATAGCTTGACAAAAAAATAAGAAGAAACAAAGCAAAATACATTCACACACACAAAAGGTCCCTCTGCTGTGAAAAGCAACTCCTCTTATTCAGTGAGGGCCAGTGGCTCCAGCAGCTGCCACAGTGCTCTGTGCTGCCTCCATGAAAGCAACTGTAACACGCCTTTGTGTGTGCCGGTAGCATCATCCAGCCCCACCAGGCACCCTGGAGGCCTCAGGAGACCGCCACGAGGCCTGTGTCTTAGTCTGCCCCACCTGTCCCTCCCAACAGCCGTGCGACTTGGGGAGATGAGCCCCACTGTAAAGAAGGAGAGAAATGGACACGCAGAGAGTGACAGAGAGGCAGGATTCGAATCCAGAGCCCACGCCTGCTGCATTAACTTAATGGTTAAGAGGCAGGGCTCTGGAAGAACAGACTGGTGGTTGCCAAGGGGGTGGGGGAGGGATGGAGTGGGAGCTTGGGATTAGCAGTTGCACACTATTATATATAGGATGGATAAACAACAAGGTCCTACTGTAGAGCATAGGGACTATATTCAATATCCTGTGATAAACCATAATGGAAAACAAAATAAAAAAGAATGTATATATGTGTATAACTGAATCACTTTGCTGTACAGCAGAAATTAACACAACATTGTAAATCAACTAAACTGCAATAAGTTTTAAAAAACGCAAAAAAAAAAATGGAAAAAATAACGAGACACAGCTTCTGGAGCTTGCCTGCCTGGCTTCTGCTTTTAATTCAGCCATTTATCAGTGGTGTGACCTTGGGCCCTCTCTGGACTTAAATTCCTCACCTGTAGTACAGATCTAAGAGTAACTCCTTCCCCACAGGGGTTGCTAGGAGCATGAATTAGAAGAGGCCCCATCCCACACAGAGTAAGCGTTCAGTGAAGACCTGCTGATCCAGCCCTGGGTTTCCCACCCTTGCACTAGTGACATTTAGCGCTGGACAATTCTGTGTGGCAGCCATCCTATGCAACCTACAGTGTTTAGCAGCATCCCTGGCCTCCTTCCACAGTATGCCAGCAGTATCTCCCCAGCTGTGACAATCAAAAATGTCTCCAGAGAGTGCCCCGAGGTGGGAGGGGGGCAGGCACAGTTGACCCTGGTGGAAAACCACCGGTCCACTGAACAAATATTTACTCAGAGCAAAGGGCCCTGGAGCAAATCCCAGCCCTGCCCTCTCCCAGCTAGTCGTCCCAGGACAAGGTATAGAACCTTTTACACAAGAAATCTCCCTTCCCGGGCTGTAAAATGGGGAGAGAAGTCATACCCAAGAGTAGCAGTAAGAATTCAAGATGTAAGGAAAACAAAGATGCTGAGAACAGCACCCAGCTGTGCTAAGCAAGCCTTCAACCAGAGTTAACCTTTACTACTACTGTTACTTGGTGAGGTGCTAGGGATATAGCTTCGATCAGAAGCACACACATTAAATCCAAGTATGAGGAAGAGTAGGGGTTAAAATAGCAAATAAAAGAGGGTGATGGGGGCTGACGGGGAGGAGGGCAGCCTCACACGCTAACAAGAGCAAACACAGCCTTGAAGCACTGCACGCCTACGAAATTAGTCCCTTGCAACAAGCTAGTGGCGGGGGAGGGCACCCGAAAGAAAGAAAGAAAAAGAAAGAAAGAAAGAAAAAAAGAAAGAGGACAATTCAGCTCATCCTCGGGAATCTCACAACTCCACAAAAGTGAGACCCAACTTGTAAAGACATGCACAACGTGAACCACCTGCACCCCACCCACGTCTGGACCACGACCCTCCCCCAGAGCCCCTTCCAGCAAACCTCTCCGACCCGGTCCGTCCGGCGCCCCCGGACGCCTCGGCAGGGCCCAGCCCACCCGCTGCTGGAGTCCCCTCCCCCTCCCCCCACTTCCCGACCCTCCCCCACTACCCCCCCTCAGTTTCCAACTCTCCCCCGCGTTCTCCGCCTCCGGGACCCACAACACCCTCCCACTTCCCGACCCTCCCCCTCCCGTTCACGCTCCCCTCCCCCTTCTTCTCGGTCCCTCTTTTCATTCCCTCCCCCAACCCTCCCGTTCCTCTCTCCTCCGGCCTCCAGCCCCCCTCTCCCCAAAGCCCGTCCAACCGCCCCCCTCCAATCCCTCCCTCCTTGCCCCCCTCGCTCACCTCACTCTCCCGGGCGAGGCCCCCCAAGCCCCCTCGCCACCTCGCACATGCGCACAAAGCTCACCAGGACTCCATGCCCCGGCAGGCTTTGCGCCAAACTCATCTGTCCCCCTCCCCCCAACACTCCCAGAAACCCAGTGGTCCTTTCCCCCCACTACCCCTCCGGCTTCACCCAGAACTACATCTCCCACAAAGCATCGCGACAAAACTGGATTCCCATTGGCTCTCGCCGGGGCGACCCACTCACGCCCGTCCCCGAATGGCTCCGCCAGAGCAGGAACTACATTTCCCAAGATGCATCGAAGGGCTGCCAGCGGCCTGTGGGTCCTCGCAAACATGGCCTCTCAGAGAGCCAGGGTTTGGACTACATTTCCCAGAATGCACGTGTAGGCCTCCCCATTGGCCCGCGCGCGGGCGGGCCCCGGGCATGCGCAGACGTGCCGAAGGTGGGAGCCGGTGGGCGAAGGGAGAAGGAGGAGCCATGGCGACGTTGCCGTGGAAACCGAAGGAGGCTGGAGCCTCCTAGCTCTCAGGAAATGGGGCCCCTGTACCCTAGGAGCGGGCGGCTCGGGCCTGAGTTCTACGCCAATCAGGGCCTGCGGGGTGCGTCTCCTTGACAACGGGTCGCGTTTCACCCCACCCCCACCCGAGCAGAAGCAGTGATGTCCGAGGTTGATGCGCGGTCCGAGGTTGATGCGCGATCCGAACGTAAGCCGGCTGCCGGCCTCAGGGGAGTGTGGGCCGGGGGCCGACCCAGGCGCCCTGATCTTTTCTGTGAGCCCGGCACGCGGTTTCTGGCCTCAGTTTACCCCCCTTTGAGTCGGGGAGGGAACTGCCTGAAAGTCCTCGACGCGCCCCCGTTGGACAGGGCCTCAGTCTCCCCATTTCAACAACGGGAAGATGAGTTGGAGCTCCGTGCACAGACGTTTCCAGGCCAGAGGACGACCCAGGAGCCGCGTGGACCCAGGGCTAGTCAACGCCTGGTCCACACCTCGTTTCCTCGGTGCAGGAAGGGTGAGAAGGACACTCCCTTCGCCCCCACCTCCACCGTCCGGACTGGTGCGCAGACAGGGTGTGACAGTGGCTGGCGCATAACCATCATTCATTAGATGGACAATCACTTTTCCCCTGGTTTCACAAGCGGTCAGTGGCTGAGTCACAACCTCCTGTCCGAGACCGGGTGAAAACCAACCTCCTCACTGTGGTCTAACCAACCCTGGCCCACCTCTCTGCCCACTTCTCCCCTCTTGCCCAATGTGTTCCAGCCACACAGGCATCTTTTCTGCTCCAGGAAAACACTGATCTTTGATCCCACTCACTTCTGACTGATCACTTGACGTCTCCACTTGGATTTTTTAAGGGACATCTCAAACCTTAAGGTGGGCAGAAGAAAATATTTTGTCCCTCCCCCAGCAAAGAAACTTGCTTTCCCCCCAGTTTTCTACCCTCTTAGAAAATGAATACAGGGGACTTCGCTGGCAAGCCAGTGGTTAAGACTCTGTGCTTCCACTGCAGGGCCATGGGTTTGATCCCTGGTCGGAGAACTAAGATCCCACAAGCGGTGCGGCACAGCCAAAAAAAAAAAAAAAAGAATACAGTTCCATGGCATTCAGTACATTCACATTGTTGTGCAGCCATCACCACCATCCATCTCCAAAACGCGATTCGTCTTGCAAAACAAACTGTCCACACTGACTCCCCATGCCCCCTGCCACCAGCCCCTGGCAGCCACCATTCTACTTTCTCCCTATGAATTTGACTATTCTAGACCCTTCAAGTAAGTAAGTGGAATCATATAGTACTTGTCTCTTGTGACTGGCTTATTTCACTTAGCATAATGTCCTCAAGGTTCATCCATGTCGTCATGGCAGGTGTCACAACTTCCTTCATTTTTAAGGCTGAATAATATTCCATTGCATAGATAGACCACATTTTGTGTGTCCATTCCTCAGAAGGCACTTCTTAAAACTTAAGCCCTTGGACTTCCCTGGCGGTCCAGTGGTTAAGACTCCGAGCTTCCACTGCAGGAGATGTGGGTTCGATCCCTGGTCGGGGAACTAAGATCCTGCATGCCGAACGGTGCAACCAAAAACAAAATAACTTAAACCCTTGACTCAATCGGACCCTTTCAGACCCAGGATTCCTCTAGCTTATGTGGTACCTTTGTGCAGATTACAAGAGGGCACCCCGCAGAAGGGGCTTGGCAAGCAGATGTTCCTGTAACAGCGGTTCTCAAAGTCCGGTCCCCAAAACAGCTGCAAAGCATCCCTTAGCAGCCCGTTAGAAATGCAAATTCTGGGACTTCACTGGTGGTCCAGTGGATAAGCCTCTGTGCTCCCAATTCAGGGTGCGTGGGTTCTATTCCCGGTCGGGGGAACTAGATCCCACATGCATGCAGCAACTAAGAGTTCGCATGCTGCAACTAAAGATCCCGCGTGCCACAACTAAGACCCCAGCGCAGCCTAAATAAATAAATAAGAAATGCAAATTCTTGGCCCCCAACTCAGAACCTCAGGGGGCAGGCCAGCACTTTGTTTTAACAAGCCCTCCAGGGGATTCTTATGCTCCTCACGTGCATCCACGCCTCAGGCACACACTAGAATAGTAACCACTCCACAGGGTTCCTGTGGGGATTCATGAGTGAATATATGCAAAGCACTTAGGACACTGCCTGGCAGACAGTAAGGCATCAGTCGATAAACATTAGCTATTTTTCACTTTACCTATAATTGAGTCACTAATGAAGGCAAGCCCAACCCGGATGCAAAGTTGACCCCACCCGCACCCCAGCCCACTACCATGTAACGAAACGGCTTATTGCACCACAGAATATCCTCTACTCATCACTTGTCCGATTCCTGTGTACTGCGCACTTATTATAAAGACAGCTCCTGGGCAGGCTCAGAGGATACAGGGGCAGACGGCAAACATGATCCGGGTCCATCCCAAGCTTCAGCATCACACAGTGGGTGTGTCAAGGTTCAGAACGCCCCCCAGCACCCCTCCACGGGGATGCAACACCCTGGGTGGACCAGTTCATCAGTGTCTTCATCCGAATTGGAAGTGACTTAGCACACAGAGTCCTGTGGGAATGATGAGGGCCCAATAAAGGGCAGTGCTTATTGGCCTAAGCCAATCAGACACTCCCATTCTCCTTGCCAGTAATTGGCTGAGGCTCAGGTGTGTGACACCCTCTGACCAATGAGGCATGAAGGCAGGTTTGTGGGGCACCTCAAGGAGAGGTTTCCCCAACTCTCAAACAGGAGGTAAGCAGTCAGAGTGGTCCTGCATTGTCTGGTCTGAGGGTGACACTTTAAGCGGCGGCGGCCGCCATGGGTGCCTGAGGGGTGACAGTCGGAGATCCCACTTAGGATGGAAGGGAGGAGAGAGGGGGGAACCTGGTCCTTTTTTTCCCTCTATTTTTAGTTTTATTGAGGAAACTCCATACTGTTCTTCATAGTGGCTGAACCAACTGACATTTCCACCAACAGTGTAGGATGGTCCCTTTTCTCCACACCCTCACGGCATTTGTTAAATTGTAGTTTTGATTTGCATTTCTCTAGCAATTAGTGATGATGAGCTTCTCTTCATTTGTTTATTGCCCATTTGTATGTCTTGTCTGGAGAAATGTCTATTTAGATCTTCTGCCCATGAACCTGGTCCTTCTTAGCATGGTTGAATTAACCAACCAGATCCTCTTTACGATCACATCCCCTCAAGCCTTTTCATGCCAAGCTGTCTGCTCTCGAAAACAAAGGTGACAAAAGTCACACACACATCCAGCGCCAGTTCCCTGGAATTGCAGCCTGTATGGTTGCCCAGGGCCCCACGCTCGGTTTAATGCTCTCCTGTGGCCATCTTCAAATTCTTTTTTTTTAAAATATTTATTTATTTATTTGGCTGTGCTGGGTCTTAGTTGTGGTATGCGGGATCTAGTTCCCTGACCAGGGATCGAACCCGGGCCCCCCTGCATTGGGAGCCTGGAGTTTTAACCACTGGACGACCAAGGAAGTCCCCATCTTCAAATTCTAAATGCTTTTTTTTTTTTTTTTTTTTAACATGAGGCTCTGCATTTTCACTCTTCATTGGGTCTGCAAATTAAGTAGCCATTCATGTAACATCACCTTGATGGTTTATGCAGTATCCACACACCACGGCTGTTTCTCCAGCATTAAAGTATACCATAGTTATTGGGGAGGAATAGAATGAAAGAAGGACTCCCTGGATGTCCTCCCTCTATTTCTTCACCTGGTAACATCGTACATCCCTCAGTGATCAATTCAGATGCTGCCTTCTCCAGGAAGCCCTCCCTGACTATGCCCACCACAATAAACCTGGACGAAGGGCCTCATCTGAGCTTCCACAGTGCCCCTTCTCTCTCCACCTCATGCTTCAACTGTGTGTGTGTGTGTGTGTGTGTGGCTGCCCTGCCGACCCTCTGGTGAGGAACTCAATAACACAGACCCAGTTTTTGCCAGCTCCCAGCTTGGGGTCTGCTCCTGAATGAGTAAATAAGCATGGGAGGAAAGTGGCTGTCACCCTACTTCCCAGGCCCGAGGGCGAGAATTCCTTTGGCAGCAAACTTCGCTGTACCCTATAGAAGCTCCTCCGCCCCTTTGTAGAACCAATGTAGTTATTACTCAAAATAATAATTAACGTTTTCTCTTTGTATGATGTTTAAAGCAGGCAGATCCTCCAGGGCCGGGAGGGCGTTGGGTTCACTTCTGGGTCTCCTGCCCAGAGCACCCGGGAGGCTCAGGTAACGTTTACTGGATAAACAGGTGATGGATGAGCCTGTGAACAAAGGAGGGGAAGAGTCCTGGGATGAATGGGTGGTGTGTCTGTGTAAGACTGCACCCCCCAGTGAGGGCTCCGGGGGGGGGCGGGGGGGGCTGGATTTGAGAGTGAATCATCTTCACCAGGCCGCAGGAACCAGTCAAGGGTGAACAATGAAATTGTGAATGAGGGCTTCCCTGGTGGCGCAGTGGTTGAGAGTCCGCCTGCCGATGCAGGGGACACGGGTTCGTGCCCCGATCCCGGAAGATCCCACATGCCGCGGAGCGGCTGGGCCCGCGAGCCATGGCCGCGGAGCCTGAGTGTCCGGAGCCTGTGCTCCGCAACGGGAGAGGCCACAGCAGTGAGAGGCCCGCGTACAGCAAAAAAAAAAAAAAAAAAGAAATTGTGAATGAATTGCTTAATGATGGGGTCACACTGCCCCCATTATGTTAGCTCACCCGCACGCTCAGCCAGTGAGAAGGCAGAGCAGATCAAAGCATCAGCCCATTTTACAGTCGGGATAAGTGAGGCTCTATGAGGTAAGTACACTTTCTCCAAGTGACACAGCAGGAGAGAGGCAGGGGTGGGGCTGGACTCAGGCTTTAGGACCAGCAATGGGTGTGGTGAGCCTCATCTGAGGCCATGGCCCAGCCCAGGGTGGGGGGCAGGTTCTCCACTGGCCTGAATACCCCCTTCCCTGGGCACGCCAACAGTGAGCAGGGCCTACAGCAGGAGGGAGTCAAACAGAGGTTTATTTTCTCACCGTTCTGGAGGCTGGAAGTCCGAGATCAGGGTGTCAGCAGGGCTGGTTTCTTGTGAGTACTGATTTTGGGTATTGGTTGGGGGTAGCACACTTTAGTGAGTAGGCGAGTTCAGAGGTATGGAATCCACATGCAGTGAGGATCAACTCTTTTTCAGAAAATAATTTTTAGTTTCATTTGTCAAGAGAGAATCCCCACCAAACCAGGAAATAACATTCTTGTAAATATGAGATACAGGTCCCTGTGTTAAGCAGCCTTTTCCCAGTGCCAGTTATTCTGGGATGCTGACTCCCCAGAGGGACCACCGGAGAGGCGGGCTGTCTTTGTGAAGGTGAAGGGCCCGACCCTGGACTTAGATTGCCAGGTGGTAATTCTCAGCTCCTCTCTCCGGTGGCACAGGGCAGGGGGGGGACATGGGGGCGGAGTCAGGGAGATGGGAGTGAGAACAGATGCAGAGCTAGCAACCCAAAACATCTCATGTCCTGTGATATTGTCAGGAAAAAGTGCCAGACAGAAATAAACGTTTATTTTTAAACGAACTCCTTCAGCAACAAGAGAGCGTTCCTCATAACCTCATAACCATTTGAATTTATGCTGAACTTTTTATAGCTCTGGGAAACAACTCACCCCCTGAAGAGGAAAGTCTAATGGGTTTTATAGTTTGTTTACACCAACCAACGCCTCCTCCAGCTCACATTAACTTTCTCCTGACGTTTTGTAATTGCCAAAGCAGGCTTCCCGTGAACTGAAATCTACAGGATCTTAATATAATTGTCTTATTCCGTAATAAGGATCATAGTATATTTCATAATTAAATGTATTAAAAGCTCATTAGCTTTATACTTAAGGAGGTCTTTGGGGTTTTGCTTTATTTCTTTCTCTGGTCAATCTTTTTCTCCTTGGGTGTCAAGAGTTTTAGGAAGTGTGTGTATAGTCAATGTAGTCTCATTCGGGGATTTTTTTTTTTAATGTTTTATTTATTTATTTATTTTTGGCTGCGTTGGGTCTTCGTTGCTGCACGCGAGCTTTCTCTAGCTGCAGAGAGCGCGGGCTACTCTTCGTTGTGGTGCGAGGGCTTCACATTGTGGTGGATTCTCTTGTTGCCGAGCATGGGCTCTAGGCACATGGGCTTCAGTAGTTGCGGCGGGCGGGCTCTAGGGCACCCAGGCTTCAGTAGTTTTGGCGCACAGGCTCAGTAGATGTGGCTCACAGGCTCTAGAGTGCAGGCTCAGTAGCTGTGGCACTCGGGCTTAGTTGCTCCGTGGCATGTGGGATCTTCCCGGACTATGGATCGAACCCGTGTCCCGTGCATTGGTAGGCAGGTTCTTAACCACTGCGCCACCAGGGAAGTCCCTTAATGTTTTATGATTCTGTCTTTTATTATTTTATTATGTTTTGGCCTAGCGTCATGCTGGGATCTTAGTTCTCTGACCAGGGATCGAACCTATGCCCCGTGCATTGGAAGCTGGAGTCCTAACCACTGGACCACCAGGGAATTCCCCCATCATTTGGGTATTTTTATTTTTTAACAGATGTAGTTAGAAAAACCTTTTAATGAGACACACATTTCATTCTCAAAGAAGAAATACATAGTTATGCTTTCATACTTCCTTTACAGAGGGGGTTGCTCTGGTCTGAATATCCGCGTCTCCCCAACATTCATGTTGAAATCTGAATGCCTTGCACCTTGGCACTGGGAGGTGGGGCCCCTCAGAGGTAATTAGGTCATGAGGGCGGTGCCCTCAGATATGGGAATCAGTGCTTTTATAAAAGCGACCCCAGAGAGCTTGCTAGCCCCTTACACCGTGTGAGGCCACATCGAGAAGGTGCTGGTTATAAACCAGGAAGAGCGGGGCCCTCACCAAAAGGTAATCATGCTGCAGCCTTGATCTTGGGCTTGTAGCTTTCAGAACTGTGAACAATAAATTTCTGTTGTTGATAAGCCACCTAGTCTGCTGTGTTCTGTGATAGCAGGCGGAATGTACTAAAACAAGAGTGATACATTTATGTGTGTGTGTGTCCATAGCTCTGTTTATCTTCCACGTCTAGCACCTGCTTCGTGGGATTATTGTGAGGATGAGTTGAGATCACGTAAGTGAAGAGCACACCAGTGCCCCCGGGATAAATTTGAGTTGATGTTGTCAACTCCTTGTGTTACCAACCAGGGTTCTAGGCCTACTTAATCAATAGAAACTGATTAGAGGCCAGACAAGAAATTCAGGCAAGGCTTTATTGGGGCCCCTGCTGCAGCAAGGGGAAGTGACAACAAACAACAGGTTCCCTTGCTGGCTGGCTTGCTGGGGGAATGGTGGAAGCTTGTTCCTTATCTGGGTTGAGGGTAGGGGCATGTCCAAGGGTCAGGCCAGAGGAGTGACTTAGGTGGTTTGCCCACACCTCTGGTAGCGTTGTGTACAGGGGGCATGCTCAGTACCCTGCTTTTGGTCCCTACACCCTGTTTTTGCTCCTGGCTCTTCAGAAGTGGCAGTTGGGGTTTTCGGTCTCTTTGTGTCTTTTGTCCATAATTTTGCCCCAACTGCACATTCTTGCAGTTATTTTTAGTCCCTTACAGTTTGATGTTTGTCCAGGTGTAAGCATTGCAGCACTGCAGCAAAGGGTCCCAGGTCCCAGCCTGTCTCACCTGCACAGTGATGAAGATAACACGAGGAAATGCCTGTAAAGCACCCAGCACGCCCACCTGTTGCCAGCCCAGACTCTTCCTTGAGACCATCGTTATTCTCCTGGTACCCACTCCGTTGTCTCTGATAACTGCACCCAGTTTTCCTGGGGAGCCAAGTGGGCCATTTCTCCCCCACTCCCCTTCCCCCTGGTTTTGGGGAAGCTGGCTCCATTACTAGCTCTAGGAGTGATCATGTGACTCACCCCCTCCCCGGCCGCTGTGATTGGTTCAGGCCACCCAGTCAGAGTCAACAAAACAGAATGGAACATTTGCCAGAACAAGTGAGAGAAAGGCAGGCACCAACTTTCCCACCCAACTTTTAGGGAGGTAAGTGTAGCTTGGAAACTGCTGGAGGCTACCTTGCCACCATGTGGATGCCTAGAGTGAAACAAAAGGGAGGGTAGCAGAGCCAAAAGTTAGATGGCAAGAGACTAGGCCTTGGTGACACTCTTTGAGCTCCTGGATCAAACCATACCTGAAGGTGCCTATATATATGGGGGGTTTTTTGCTGTTATACAAGCCAACACAATTTTCTCCTTCTTTTTGCCTTAAACCTGTTTGAACTGTGTTTCAATTTCGTGCAACCTGAGCCCTAACTGTCATAGTCCTCCTAGTTTATGATCGGATTCCTGGGGATTGGAATCCTTGAGATCTGTGCAGATTGCATGGAGCAGCCACACACCTGGATCATAGAATTCTAAAGTGTTAGGGCCACAAGGGGCCTACAAGGAAACCCCAAGCAATGACCAGAGTTTCAGAGCCTGACGGGCATGGGATCGAACCTCAGCTCTGCCGTTGCTCACCGTGGGTTCTGGACAAAAAGGGGTCATTGTTATAATGGGGATGGCACAGGGAGGTGGTGGTGGATGGCACGGGGGAGGTACCTAACCTGGTTGAGTCGTGAAGGACGACAAAATGAGGGAGGGCAACAGAGGTAGAAGGAACAGCTAGAACAAGCACGTAGAAGTGGCGAGATGGCAGCACGGCTGGGAACATTTCCAGTAGCTCTCTGTGGCTATAGTTTACTGTTCCCTTGGGGGTTGGGGGCGGCTGTCAGATGTGAGTCTGGACAAGTGGGCCAGAGCCACACAATGAAGGGTCTTGGAGCTCAGCCAGCTCTGACTTCCTCCGGAGGGCGTTGGGGAGCTGTAGGAAGGCTTCAGACAGGGAAGAAATCGTCGTATCGGGGGTGATAGAAAGCTCTTTCTGAGGCTGATATGGGGAGAGGCCGGAGGCAGGGAGAACAGGACAGAGCCAGGGGCGGGATTGTCCCCTCCCCCCCCATGCACCCCTCAGCACCTGGGACGCACGGCGTAGGTGTGGAAATCTGGGGACGGCAGTGAAGCAAAGAGGGTGGATGGATGTTATAGGAGCACCCACCGTGTCCCCTACATGGGGCTGTCAGATTTAGCAAATAAAATTACAGGAGGCACAGTTCCATTTGCATTTCAAATAAATGACAAATAATTTTTTAGAAGTATCAAGACGTTTTCTACTAAAACATTTCTCATCCAAATCTGACCGGGCATCCTGTAGTTTATGTGGCACCGGCCAGCCTCAGATTTTCACGTGGGTGAGAATCACTTGAGGATCAGGTTAAAAGGCTGATTCTGCCTCGGTAGGTCAGAGTGGGGCCTGGGATCCTGCACTTCTCAAAGGCTCCCGGGTGGGGCTGATGCCGCAGGTTGGAGACCCGCACTTTGAGGAAGTGTCCGCACTACCTTGTGGGGGTGGAGACGAGGATGACACTGCTAATAGAAAAAAAGCACTCAGCACTCTGTCCAGCCCATGACGAAAACCCAAGAGATGGTTGCTCCTCATCATGATAATAATGATTTGAATAGTGTGATTGCATGTGTGTGTGTGTGTGTGTGTGTGTCTGTGTGTGGTCTTTCTCTGTATCTCAGGGGACTTCTCAGCAGCTGTGCTGCAAACTCTCCACCTCCAGTCTGCCCAGGGCAGCTGCTCCTGTCACTTGTAGGAGAAGATATAATCAGGAGGACGTAGGAAGGGGGTTTGTAAAGGGCTCCAGCGTGGGAGTGTTCCTTGAGCCCCTGCACCCGGGAATCCCTCTGGGCACAGCCCTGGGGGTTTACGTATCACTTCATTCAACCCGTCTTCATTCAACACTGACCGATGCTTGCAATGCACAGAGTGCTGCGGGGGACTCGGGGCTCTTTTGGTTACAGTGACAGACACTCAAGTGGAATTTGCTGAGGCCACACAGGGGATTTCCTGGGAGAGACTCACTGGAGGGAAGGCAGAGCTGAACAAACCAACCTCAGGAAGGTTAGGGGGTGTTGGGGGAGGCACCTGAACTCAGCCAGGTCATCCTCTCTCTCCCCTCTTGCTTCTCCGTGCCGCTTCATTTTCTCCTCCTGCAGCCTGGCTTCCTGCACACGGTGACAAGGCTGCCATCAGCTCCCAAGTCTCCCATACCCCACAGAGACAGACAAAAGCTTTTCTCAATTCCAAAGGGGAAAAATCCCAGGGAAGGCTGATGATTGGCTGAGCTTGGGTCAGGTGACCACTGCTTGCTTCTTTCTTTGAGCTCAGACTCCATTCTCTCCCCAGCCCCCGTGATCTTATCTGGTCCCACGGCTTTCATTTCCATCTAGATGCTGATGAATCCCTGAAGGGGAGCATTGGAACTGTCTTCTGAGCCTAGCATCCAAAAACCCTGAATTAGTTAGGGTGCGGGAAGCTTCCATAACTAGGAAACCCACACGTCTTAATCCATTAGGGCTGCTGTAGTAAAATACCACAGACTGGGAGGCTTATGAACAACAGAAGTTTATTTCTCACGGTTCTGGAAGCTGGAAGTCCAAGATTAAGGTGCCAGCATGGTTGTGTTCTGGTGAATGCCGTCTTCAGGGGTGTAAATGGTGGGCTTCTTGCTGTGTCCTCACATGGTGGAAGGGGCAAGGAGCTCTCTGGGTCTCTTTTATAAGGGCACTAGTTACAATCATGAGGGCTCCACCCTCTTGACCAAAGACCCTCACCTTGTCTTGTTCCAAAGACCCTCACCTTCTAATACTACCACCTTAGGGGCTAGGTTTCAACACATGAATTTTGTGGGGACACATATGCAGACCATAATACCATACATTATAATGGTAAATCACAAGCTTTTTTCTCTTAAAACTTTTAATGATTGTAAATACACAACATAAAACTTACCACCTTAACCATTTTAAAGTGCACAGTTCAGTAGCATTAAGTACATTCACATTGTTGTGTAACCATCACCACCATCCATCTCCAGAGCTGTTTTCATCTTGCAAAACTGAAACTCTGTCCCCATTAAACTTTAACTCTCCATTCCCCCTCCCCTAACTCCTGGAAATCTCTATTCTACTTGACCTGTGAACTTGTCTCTGTGAATGTGACTACTCTAAGTACCTCATATAAGTGGAATCATACAGTATTTGTCTTTTTGTGACTGGCTTATTTCACTGAGTATAAAATTCTCAAGGCTCATCCAGGTCATAGCATGTGTCGGAATAGTCTTCCTTTTTTTAAGGCTGAATAGGGACTTCCCTGGCGGTCCAGCGGTTAAGACTCCGCACTTTCAGCGCAGGGGGCGTGGATTTGATCCCTGGTCAGGGAACGAAGGTCCCACATGCCACGTGGCAAAAAAAAAAAAAAAAAGTCTGAATAATATTTCATTATATGCATATACCACATTTTGTTTATTCATTCATCAATGGACACTTAAATTGTTTCCATCTTTTGGCCTAATGCTGCTGTAACATGGGTGTACAAATTAGACATTTATTTATTTCTTGATCATGTAACAGTTTGGATGGATATTGGGTATTGGGTGATGGAGATTGTCTCCATGAGATGGTTGTTAAAGGACCCTGAATTTGGGGGCTACACCATTGCCTAGGGTTTTGTTACCCTCTTTATCCAGCTAACAAGAGGGGAAAGAATATGGAGCAGGCATGCTTGGTTTTTTCTTTTTTTGTGTGTGTGTGTGGTACGCCGGCCTCTCACTGTTGTGGCCTCTCTCGCTGCGGAGCACAGGCTCTGGACGCGCAGGCTCAGCGGCCATGGCTCACGGGCCCAGCCGCTCCACGGCATGTGGGATCTTCCCGGGCCGGGGCACGAACCCGTGTCCCCTGCATCGGGAGGCAGACTCTCAACCACTGCGCCACCAGGGAAGCCCGGCATGCTTGTTTTTAAGCACCTTGGTGTGGAAATGGCCACTGTCACTTCCATTCCAGTCCTATTGGTGGCAACCGCTCACAAGTCCACACTTAGATGCCAAGAGGACTAGTAAATATAGTCCCTGTATGGGAAGGCACATTCCAGGAATAATTCCATACATTGGAAGGGAAGAGCAGATTTTGTGGTGAATTAGCCAACTCTACTGCAACCCCATCCTGTGTTTGGGAAATAGCCCAATACTATTGCTTTGGCTGTCTTAAGAGAGACTCAGAGTTACCAATAGTTTAAATCAGATAGAAAGCAACTTCTCTCTTGTAATATCTCAGCCAGCACAGAGCTGCTTTTCCACAAAGCCATCAAGTGTCTATCTTACTCCTTCTAGCTTGTTGCTCCACTATCCTCCATTTATGGCTTCCATCTGGTGATCCAAAAGAGCTGCTCTGGATCTTGCCATTGGGTCCTTAATTTAGTCAGCTGTTTCCCCCACCAACCAGAGAAGTTCCGAATGATCTGATTCAGAGGAGCACAAACGTGTGACCTTTCTTATACACAGGTATCTTGGGGGTGAAGTTCATACCCGTATAAATAATTTGTATTATTGTTAATGTCATAGCCCTTTCCCTCCATTCTAAGATGCATTCAAAATTTTACCTATGTAGTACTTCTGAAGGTGAGACACAGGCATACCTTACTATTTACACTTAATACAGGCCTTTTTTTTTTTCCTGAAAGGATATTATTAAATCAACAATGCACATTTTATGATTGATGCTGGCTGAGACTTGAGGGCATACACAGCCACAGTAGTGGAAATAATACTACTAGTAAGTAATATTAATCACTACCATTTCCATTGAGAGCTTACTATGAGCCAGGTATTGAATTAAGCAAATGTACACAGATCATCTCGTTAAATTGAGGCTGTGAAAGGTGTTATTCTACAAGCTAATGACTTCCAAGCTTATGACTGTTTTGGTGATGATGATAAGAAAATAATTATAAATAACATGGATAAATCATCTGTTGCTTAGGTGACAGCCAGCCAACTACAGACCCGGGAAAGGACGAGATGGCCCCAGCCTGCAAGGACACTGTGGTGTAAACAGGAATTTGAAAAGCATATATTTACTAACAGAAACAGCTAACTAAGCTTACAAAGCACCCACCTCACAAGAGGGGAGGTGGATCCCTAGCTGCTATGATCAATATTCTGTGACAGATACACTATTTATACACTATGTATAAAATAGATAACTAATGAGAACCTACTGTATAGCTCAGGGAACTCTACTCAATGCTCTGTGGTGACCTAAATGGGAAGGAAATCCAAAAAAGAGGGGATATATGTATACGTATAGCTGATTTACTTTGCGGTACAGCAGAAACTAACACAACATTGTAAAGCAACTATACTCCAGCAAAAATTAATTTAAAAAAATACTCTGTGACAGGAGGCAGTTTGCAGAGGCACGGGTCAATGCAAGAATTTGGAGCCAGACTCCACGGGTTCGAGCCCAGGCTCTGCATTCTCGGTTGTGTGACTTTCGCCAAGAGCCTTGATGTCTCTGTTCCTCGTATCTGCAAAACAGGACTGGGTACTCAATAGGACTTAATGTATCTAAAAGCCCTTGGAGGCAGGCGCGCAATGTTACTTTAGAAAGGAGGACACAGGCTCAAGAGATGGACGTCGACGCCGGGCGGCGCCTGAAGCGCTCAGTCCAGTAAAGAAAGGACCAGGGTGGCAGACGAGGGACCCCTCCGGGCACGCGGGCTCCAGCCGCTGAGAGCGGCGTCGGCAGGGAAGGGGTTACAACGATAGAGACGACAGGAGGACTAGGGGTGGCATGAGCCGCCGTAGCTGCACTCCTCCCCAGCGCCTCCCGTCCCGGGCTAGCGCCGGGAGCCGAATGCGCAGGCGCGAGAGCCCGGCGTGGGGGCGGGGGGCACCTCCCTAGACACCCGGAAGTCTCCGCCTAACGGGCCGAGCCCGGGCCTCCTGTCCTGGGAGGGGGCGGGGCCCGAAGCCCCCTCAGAGCGCGGCGCCGTAAAGCATGGACTGCGGACCCTAGTCCTAGACGCATCCGGAAGTGGCTCCCTGGGGCGCCCGCTCCGCACCATTTAGCTGGGGGGGTCGGCAGCTAGGGGGTCGCCGGGCTCGCCTTCCTAGAGCGGCGAGGACGGGGTGGAGGCTGGAGGTGGGGTGGAAAGGGGAGGGGGGAGCGGCGCGGGCGGAAGCGGCCAGGAAGGTCACTTCCGGCCTGGGCGCCCGTCCCCCTGACCCCAGGGTCTGAGTCGCCGCTGCCGCCGCTGCCACCATCCGCGAGGGAGGAGAGAGGAGGAGGAGCGCGGCGCGGCGGCCCCGGGACCGAGGAGGTGAGGGGAGGGCGCGGGGGCGGGGGGCATGCGCCGGGGGCCGGGTGGGCGCGCGCCTCAGGGCGCCGGGCTGCGGCCGGGGGGGCGGGCGGGGAGGCGGGAGGCGAGCGCGACTGGGCGGGCGAGTGCGCGTGCGCGCCGCTGGGGGGGCGTGAGTGGGCGCGCGGCCGGTGACGCGGGGCGGGGCGGGGGCACCGGGAGGGGCTGCAGGGAACGCGCCTGGGGAGTGCGCGTGCGCCGCTCCCGGGAGCGCGCCCGAGGCGGGAGCGCGCGCCGGGCCGGAGGCTCGGGCGAACGCGTCCTCCTTAGCCTCCCCGGCCGGTCGTGGCCGGAAGCGGTGGCGACTCCCGGGGGAAGTTGAGGCCCCGGTGGGGGAGGAGGGCGCGCGGGCCCAGCCTGCCTGACCGGAAACGGCGGCCCCGGGGTTCCGTAGTGGCCCCCGGCCTGCCCCCATTCCTTCCCCCTTTCAAAGGAACCCGGTCCCGTTGTCGCCCCGGGCGGGCTGCGTGCGGCCTTTGATCCGGCTGATAATTACGGGCATTCCGGCCGGCGGGAGGCTCATTCATTCGCCCCTGCGCGGGCGGCAGGCAGGAAGCGCGTGCGCCAGAGGGGAAGTGATGGGCCAAGGTCAGGCACCGCGTGGCCCGCTGGGCAGGGCAAGGACGGTGGCCGGGCCCGATGGCCATCCCGAGGCCTCCTGGGCGCCGAACCGCACCCCTGAACCCCAGCTCCCAGCCTCGGCCATAAAGGGGGACACCCCAGTTCGTGGAAATGAGTGCCCTTCGGTCCCGCGGGGTCGGGCAAGCTTGGGATGGCATGAGCAGTCGGAAAAGTGAGCCACAGCGAGTGTGGACAGAGGCTGTTACAGAGCCGTTACCAATGCTTGGCACCAAGGACAGGGAGATGAACAAGGTCCCTGAGGGAGCGGGTAGAGACCTGGACAGAGGTCCGTGCCCCTCTTCTCCCCTCTCTCCACCCCCGTCCTCATCCAGGGCACCGAGGGAGCCAGGGAAGCCACCCCACCCAGCCCAGTACAGAGGGGCAGTCAGCGTTTTAGGAAAGGACTGACTTGGTTTGGGTTTTCCGTGTGGTTCCTGGTGCCCGGCCCTGCGTTGGGCAATGCTGAGGATCCAGCTAGGAGCTGGGTCTGGCCTCCCTTCTGGGAAAGCACAGTTGCTGTTGATCCTGGCTTATCTCCTCTCTAAGACTGTAAGCCTCTTTGGCTAAATGCAGCTGGGATTCACCTACCTGTCTCTGCTGTAGTCTCCTTTGGTCCTCCTGCCTCAGCCACAGAGAACATTGAGATCAGATTCCTTCTAATGTTATCTCTTGTATTAGCCCTTTTCCTCCTGGAAGTCATCCAGGTCTGACCACCACCCAGCAGAGCTAGAGAACAGAGAGGGTTTAGCACCATGCCGGGCCCAGGAGCAGCACTGCAGTGTGTTAGCCCAGGGCTCTGGGGTCAGACTGACCTGGTTTCAAGTCCCAGCTTCACCGTTCATCACCTTTGTGACCTTACGGCACAAGTAATTCCTCAGTTTCTACTTGAGTAAAACAGGGATGATAATAATAGTATTGATCTTGGCAGGAAGGTTCTTAATGCTTTCCTTTTAGAGCCAAAGCAGATCTCATAGAAGTGGGTGTAAAGCATGTGGACAGGCCTCTGGGGCCAGGCATTCCTAGGCCAGACTCAGGCTCCGTCTCTTCCAGCCCTGTGACCTTGGACATGCCACTTCCCCTTTCCCAGGCTCAGTTTCCTCCTCAGTCCCTTCAGATGGAGAGCACAGTTGACCGTTCGCTGGATAAGCCTGGTCCATCAAAGCTGCTGCCCAGACCCCGCCCTGTGCTGGGCCCGTGGACACAGCAGTGGTCCTGGTGCTGTGCTCTGCGGTGGGGTGGGAGAGGAGGGTCACTCGGCTGGGCAGCACTTCCTGTCCTGGAGCAGCTCAGAGCCCTGGGGGAGAGGCACGTGCACGGAAGCCCAAGGCTCGGTAATTTGCCAGGATAGCCCTGGGAGCTAGAGGAACCCAGAGGGAGGGCATTCTGGTCAGGGAGGATGTCTCAGGAGATGGCGTGTTCCGAGTCTTGAAAGACAGAGGAATTGGCCAAGAGGACGCTGGGACTCCGGGGAGGAGGATGGTGAGTTCTGGGCAGGCAGAGGTAATCTTGCTCCAAGGCCTCCAGCGACTGCCTGGCTGCCCTGTGCTCTCTGGTGGTCACTCCTGGGCACACAGCTCTCGGGGCACCTGTGCTCAGATGCTGCCCATAGCCCCCTAACCCTGGCTGGCTGTCCCGCAGTGCTGCTTGAGGTCTCCTGCCTGCCGGGGCACGTGCCGGGCACTGCCCCCAGGGACTCAGCTCTGGCCCTGCCCTCCTGGTGGAGACAGACTGCAGATCTGACGACACTCTGGCTGAGCCCTAGGCAGGCGGCTGGCCCTGTGCCCGGTACTCAGTGTCCTGAGCCCTCGGAGGCCCTGGGATGGGGTGGTCACCCCACTCGGGGGGGACTGAGTCCCAGGCGCCACAGCAGCACCGGAGCATGGGTCTGTGTGAATCCAGAGCCTGGCCCTTTCCCATGATGCCGCTGCCTGCGTCAGCTTCTTTCTTTTGGCCAGGCTTGGGGCCTGGTGGAGACAAAGGCTGTTCTGAAGGAGGTCTCTTAGGTGTCATTCGTTGGTTTGGGGACTCGGGGATCCCCTTCCGGTGGGGCAGCTATCGTGAAGATTCGTACGGGGCGGGGCCGCCGGCTCGGGGGACTCTGAGACCCAGCCCCTCATTTCAGGTGTGCCTTCCACAGGTGGTGAGGACACAGGCAGTGCGTGCTGAGATGCAGGTGTCAGGAGGCGTCACTAACTTATGAGGCAGGTCGGGGAGTTCGGTTGTCACGCTAGTAGGGTCAGCAGCCCTGTCGTAGGAGCAGAGAGAGCCGTTGCCTCCCCCCACTGTGCAGCCGGCCAGCAGAGCTTGGGGTGAGGGGCTGGCGGGGAGGGCCCTGGGCTGCTCCTGGGCCCGCCTTGGCGGGCTTGCCCTGGCTCTGTCTGCCTGGCCTCTGGGCTCGCAGAACTCTGGCATCTCTCATGCCGAATCGGGAGTCCTGTGTGGGCGGCCTGGTGATGAATGTTGCTGGGGACCCGAAGACGCATCAGACGTGGCCCCAGCCTTGAGGCTCAGGGTCAGGCCGGCCAGAAAGTTGTGGCTCCCTGGGGCTCTGTGTGCAGGGTCTGTCGGGAGGTCGCAGTCCCCCGGGGCTGCGTGGGGGACACGCAGGGGTGAGTAAGCCGGGGAGATCCTCCCAGGGACATCAGCTGCGTCTGTAATCGTGGAGATAAGGGGAGCAGGTGCCTGTGTCCTCGGTGGAAGGGGAAGAAGTGCCTGGAGCCCGGCCCCCTGCTTTCCTCTCGGCCCCTCTGCCCTGTGGCTCTGTGGCTGTGTGGCGTTGGGTCAGCCAGTGAACTTGCCTGCACTGGGCTTTAGACTCCTGGTTCACACTTGCTAGGCGGTACTGGGCGCCTGGCTCCTTGTGGAGCGCGTCATCTCGTCTGATCTTGACGCCAAGCCCACGAAGAGGAGGCACGGGGTGAAGCACCAGCCCTAGGCTGGTGGGTGGTGAGGCGGATCCCAACCCTGGCAGCCCGCCCTCCTGCCCAGAGAGGACAGCCTCTCGTCTCTTGGTGGGCATCAAGATTATGTTCCTGCTGCACCGTGTGCGCGGTCTGCAGTGTGTAGGCTGTGCTTGATGAATGCGAGCTGGCCTTTTTTTTTTTTTTTAATTAATTATTTATTTTTGGCTGCATTGGGTCTTTGTTGCTGCGCGCTGGCCTTCTCTAGTTGCGGTGAGCGGAGGTTACTCTTCGTGTGGCGCGCAGGCTTCTCATTGTGGCGGCTTCTCTTGTTGCAGAGCACAGGCTCTAGGCACACGGGCTTCAGTAGTTGTGCCATGTGGGCTCAGTAGTTGTGGCTCGCGGGCTCTCGAGTGCAGGCTCAGCAGTTGTGGCGCACAGGCTTAGTTGCTCCGCGGCATGTGGGATCTTCCCGGACCAGGGCTCGAGCCTGTGTCCCCTGCACTGACAGGCAGATTCTCAACCACTGCACCACCAGGGAAGTCCTGCGAGCTGGTCTTATTTGATAAGAGGGGACAGTTGAGATGAGGGAAGGGAGAAGTCTGGGAAGGATTTCCGGGGGAGGTGCTGTGTTTGCCGGGCTCTGGTGGCAGATCTACAGTGGGGAGGCGGGTGGGCGAGGTGGAAGGAAGCACCGTGCAGGTCACGCAGATGGCCAAGCTGGGAGCGTCCACGCTCACCCGGAGGATGGGGGATCTGGCCCGCTGGCCTGATTGAGGGGTGACAGAACATGAGATGCCCCGTAGGTGCAGTTCTGTTTTCTGTTTTTTGTTTTTGTCCTGAAGAGCCTTTTGTTTGTTTAAACAATTTTCAGTTACTCACCCACACTTAAGAATCAGGAGTGGTCACAAATGTTTTGGAAGCTCTAGAAGCACTAGGTGGTGGCCGGTGGCTGGGGTGGGGCAGAGGCTGCAGCGCTCCCTCTACTCCCGGGTGGGCCTGCTGCCGTAACAGTAGCTCAGGGTTCTAGGAGTTCCAGAAACTTCTGTCTCTCGTGGAGCAGGTGGGGAGTGGTGACTGGGGCTGTGAGTGTCTACCCTGAGCCCACTCTTTTCTGAGCCAGCCCGGCCCTACTGGGCCCCTGGGGAGGGCTTCAAAGGACCTGAGAGGGGCCAGGTGGGGGAAATAAAGCAGTGTAATAAACTTGCCGGGAGGCAGCCTAATTGAAGGAAAGGGGGAGGAAGCAGAGAGACCGAAGGAAACTGGAGCAGGAGCCTCAGGGCCTCGCTCAACCCTGTGTGTCTAAGCATGCTGGAATCCTTGTAGGGAAGAGTGGTCTGCCCAGCTGGCCCCAGACCAGGCAGAAAACATCTAAATGGCCAATCCATGGAGGAAACACGGACAGTTGCCACCAAAAAAGGGGTACAAGATCCTGATGGCATCACAGAGATATTCCCCCAACATTCAAACCACAGGTCTGACGTGGGGAGGGCCCCCGGACCACCTTGGGGGCCCGGGTGGCCCAGGCAGATGCAGAGGAGGGAACAGACCGGGTCTTCAGGCCTGGAGTGAGGGGTGAAGATGCCCACAGAAAAGGGAAGTGAGGAAGGAGCTGGATGGGAGATGGAGGGGTGTGCCTGCAGCCCTGGGGGTACTGGGGGGCACCTACCATCCAGGGAGGGCTGAAGAGGGGCTGAGGGTCCAAGGCAGCCCTGTTGAGTCAGTGGGCTGAGAGCTCCAGCCCGCTCGCCTGCAGGGAGCTGGCGTGCACAGGAACGGATGCCGGAGATGAGGAGGGCCATCCCAAACGGTGGTGGGTGGTGGGTGGTGGTGGCCCCGGAGGGAAGTAGGCCCAGCGCTGGGATGTGGGCGGGGCTTGTTGGGCTAGGGATTTGACATTTGAGCAGACCCTTGAAAGGTGAGAAGGAGCCAGGCAGGTGGAGGACTGGGCCGGGCTCTCTGGAGGGAAAGAGGAGGCCTGGGCGGGAGGTGGGAGTGAGGGGCTGGAGGAGGAAGTGAGTTTGCAAGGGTGACTGGGGCCGACTGCGGGACCTGCAGAGGAGGCTGGATTTTGGACTGAGTGCCGCGGACACATGTTGGAGGTGGTTCAGGCAGGGGAGTGATGTGAACTGAGCTACCTTAAAAAAAAAAAAGTAACAGTTTGGTTGTGATGCAATTCCCATGTTGTACAGTTCACTTACTTAAAGTATACAGTTAACGTATTCACAGGGATGTGCAACCATCACCACGCTGATTTTAGGACTTTCTCATCATCCCCTAAAAGGCTGTGTACCCACTCCCGTCCCCCGGCCCGGAGCCTCTGAGAACCACTGGTCTGTGTTCTGACTGGATTTGCCTGTCCTGAACTTTTCACGTGAATGGAATCACACACCACGTGGTCTGTGTCTGCTGAGGTCCATCTGTGACGTGGCACTGGTCAGTGCTTCCTTTTCCTGGCTGAGTAATACTCCAGCTACAGACGGACCACGTTTGTGCGTCCATTCACCCGGTGATGGGGGTTTGGGTTGTCTCCACTTTCTGGCTGTTGTGATTTATGCTTCTGTGAACATGTGTGTATAAATTTTGGGGCGGACGTGTTTTCATTTCTCTTGGGTACGTGGCCAGAAGTGGAGCTGCTGGATTATCCTGTAATTCTGTGTTTAACCTTTTGAGGAGCGGCTGATCTCTTTTCCACAGTGGCTGCACCATGTCACAGTCTCAGCAGCAATGCACGAGGGTTCCACCTTCTCCACACCCTCGCCAACACTTGTGTTTTCTGCTTTTATTATGTCCGCCCCAGTGGGTGTACAGTGGGGTCTCTCTGTGGTTTTGATGAGCGTTTCCCTGAGGGCTGATGAAGCTGAGCATCTTTTCATGTACTTAACAGCATGCTGTCTTTGGAGAAACCTCTCTTCTGATCCTTTGCCCGTTTTTAGTTGCTTATTTGAACTGAGTGCCTTGAAAAGATGAATTGGTCCGTGGTGTGGGGAATGGACTCTGGAGGGGTGTTGGGCAGGAGTGTGGGCCCCCGGGGGGTGGGAGTTGGGAGAGGAGGGTGGTGAGGATGGCGGGCAGGGGAGGGGAGCGGGGAGGGCCGTGACCAGCAGCTGGGCCCCCAGGAGCTCCGGGAAGGGAGGGAGCGTGTGTGCACACGACGGTGCTTACTGTCCCCGGGGTCAAGGCTGAGAAGTAGCCGCTGGATTTGGTGACCAAGAGGTTGTGGGAGTGGCGGTTGAAGGATGTGGGGGTCACAGCTCAGCCCCGACAGCGGAGGGAAAGCAGCCGGAGAGGAGAGAGAGGCGCGCGGGGCGAGGGGAGAAGTGAGTGGGCCCTCGGGAGGGTCTGGGGCGGAGAGCGGAGGACGAGGGGGATCCGGGAGCCAGCGAGCAGAGCGGGGGGAGGAGGACGAGGTGAGACTGGCAGCAGAAGAAAGAGCGGGGTAATTGGTGGGCAGGATCCAGAGGAGGTGGGCGGGACCTAATAACAACAATAATAACGATAATTTGTCGCACTTAATAGCCAGCGGGGCCTCGTCAGCTCGCGCGCTAATTGAATCGCTCAAGGCCCCAGCGGGGGCGTGTCTTCGTCTCTGCAGAGCGGGGGTCCGAGCAGGGTGAGGCCGGGCCGGTACTGTTGAGCGTTTGGGGGGCCGGGGGAGGGTAGGACCCACTGCTTTTGACTTCCAGAGCCATCAGAGTCCACAGACAGGCTGGCTGCGGGAACTGCCCCTTCTCCCCCAGAGAGCCGCCCGGGTCCTGAGAGCAGCTGGCTTAGGGGCTGCCCGAGGCCCTCAGCTCTGGACGGGAAGGGGCTGCAGCTTCCCCCGCTCCCCTCTGAGGTCCTGGGGAAGGACCCCAAGCCCCCCATATCAGGACAAGAGGCCCCAACAGCTGCTTGAGTGGATGAGTGGCTGGCTGGACGGCGGAGGGAGGGACCCGGGTATGATGGTTTAGTGACCGCCCTCGGCTCTTCAGCAGGATTGCGGTTGGTCCCCCAGCACGCGCCTCCTGATCCTCTCGCTCAGCTCCAGGGGTACCTGCTGGTCCCTGTTGCGCTGGGGCGGCAGCCGAGGCCCAGAGAGGCTGAGCCGCATGTGCAGGGTCACGGAGTGACCGAGGCACCAGGCTCCAGCCTCCGTGCCAGGAGCCAGGGCACCACCGCCGCCGGGGCCTCTTCCGCGGAGACAGAGGAGATGCCGGGGTGTTCTCACCCCGTGGCTGGTTTTCAGTCTCCCTGGTGGGTGGTGTAACCTCCCTCTGCTCAGGGCTGAAACCGAAATGCAGAGCGGACGGTCCCCGAGTCCCCAGGTGTGCCCTGCACCAGGCACCCCTGACCAGCAGCGCCAGTGGGGGCCCCTGCCGACCCCCCAGAAGTCAGCGAGGGGAGCCTCATCTTTCTAGGGCCTCGTAGTAAGGTTCTGCCCAGTCAGGGCTTCCTGCCGTGTCTGGGGTACCATGCAGACTCCCGACTGGGCCTGCACGGCCCTGCTCTGGCCCCTCTGCCTCTGGTGCCTCATCTGCTACCCCAGGGCAGGGCTGGCTCCGTCCTTTCCAGGGCCTGGCATGAAATGAAGAGGTAAGCCCCTTGGGCAAAAAGCAAGAAGAAAGCTTTTCCCTTTCTTCCGAGGTCTCTCAGCCTGTCAGGGTGTTTTTAATTTGGTATTTCATGTCGCGCTCCCCCAGGTACAGGGTTGCCCTCAGGGTGCAGGCCTGGCTCCTGCCCAGGCCCCCGTAGGACCTCCTGTGCAAAACACGGATCCCGAGATGAGATTAGCAGTCGTCTCAGGGCGGCGACCACAGACTATTGACCCCCATGCGCGGGGCTCCCTCACCACTGGCGGCCCTGCTGTGGCCCCTGCAGGAACCCCACCTGCCCCTTCCCGCCCTCCATTCCACCATCCCAGGCTCAGCCTCCCTCAGGCCCACCTGTTCTGTCCCCGCCAGGCCTTTCCTGCGTGTCTGCTTGGCCTGGGACGCTTCCCCCTAAATCCTGGCATGCATCGTTCCGTTCCATCTGGGTCAGCAAACTCTCCGTAACGAGCCAGAGAGTAAACGATTGAGGGCTTACGGACCAAGAGGCCATGTTGAGGGTATGTGTTGACACCTACATGCCAGTTAACATGTGACCATTTAAACCCCGTGAGAACCGTTCTTTGTTGGAGGGCAGCTTCCAGGAGGGTCATTGTGTATGGACCCTCCCTTACGTTATCCCGTCTTGGCTCCAGTCTGGCCCGTGGAGGGGCCTTTTGCAGTCTGTAGGGGGCGGAGGATTTTCCTCTGCCCTCCTAGGGCTTCCGGCTGGACTGACTAAGGCGGATTAACAGGAGAAAAGCATACGAATCTTATTTCCGTGAGCTTGGGAGCCCTCATGAGAAAATCGCTGGAGTGCTTCTTATACACCAGGGTGAGCAGGTGCCGTGGTGGGGAGTAACCGCGGGACCCGGGGGGATGCAGGAAGGAAGGTCATTTTAGCAGATCTCTCTCGGGATGTTTCTTCTTCTTGGTGCCGGGAGGGCACTTTCACGTGCCTCCTGCTTTCGGGGGAGAAGATGGGTTCAGAGCGTCCTTCTTGCACCTGCTGTTTTCCGACCGCCCTGAACTCGGGGTCATCAGTGTGGTAAAGCAGCCTGTCAGGGTAGAAGTTCTGCATCTCGCGTCCTGGTTCAAGAGCAGCCCCTTCCCCTCCGTGCCCAGCCTCACTTTCCTGCTGGCTCTTCCCACCGTGGAAATCGGGGTGTTGGTTCCCTCACTGCCTTGTTCTGGGCAGCGTGGTTCCCGGTGCTCAGTAAGCACCTCTGGGTGCAGGGAAACCTCTGGTGCAGGGCTGGCCGCCCGACACCTCCCTGTCCTCCGTCCCTCCCCCCAGAGCCTGTGGGTTCCCTGGAGGGAGGACGGAGGCCAGCCCAGGCCTTGTCGCTGCAGGAAGCTGGCCTGAGGTGGACGCTCGAGGCTGGGCAGTCCCTGCTTTATTGACTTAGACGCGATTGTTCCAGTGGCAGCACGTGATAACCGCCTGGCAAACGAGTTTCGACCCAGAAGCCACAGAGGAGCGGCCTCTGCGCGTCCCACCTCCTCAGCCCCCGAGCCCTTGGCCTCTCTTCCTTTTCTTTCTCTTGGGTGTTTCTATTGTTGCCGGGGTTTGAATCAGAGGGCCCTGTACGAATTCTTAGGTCTTTTTACTTTTTAATTGAGATAAAAGTCACATATTGGAAAGTGCGCCCTCGTAAAGTGTACAACTTAGTGGTTTTTAATATACTCACAGAGTTGTGCAACCATCACCACTGTCTGATTCCAGAACATTTTCATCACTCCAAAAAAACCCCGTGCCAGTGTGCGATCCGTCCCCATCCCACCCACAGGCTGGCAGCCACTTATCTTGGCCTGGACGGTTCACATCCCGGAGCCGCGCTCTGAGTGGCCTTGTGTGCTGGCTGCTTCCCCAGGCGTTGGAGTTGTCACCCCTTGTTGGCTGTCATGCACAGCACTGCTGTGAGTGACACTTAGGAGTGGGATCCTGGGGTCACAGAGTGACTTCATCATTATCAGGACCTGCCAGGCTCTCTTCACAGCGGCTGCCCTGACTGGCATGCCCGCCAGCTGCGCAGTTTTCACGTTTACCTGTGATCTGAGGGCCCGCACAGTTCTCTATCCCCAACACCCCCTGATTTCCCTGTTGTGATACGGAGTCCTTGTGGTCACCAGAAGCCAACTTTTAGTCTTTTCCCCTTGTTACACAAGTAATTATCCATTAATGTAAAAAAATTGAGAAGATGAAGGTAAAGGAGAAGAAAATGTTAAGATGGCTCTTCCTGTTATTGGCTGGGGGAGCGGGGGCGGGGCGGCCACTTTACAGCGTTGTTTCAGAGGCTGTGAGATGTCTGTAGACCTGCTTCTCATGGTCTGTGATGTACTTATTACACTTTCTCCCACCACGGGGCTGGCGGGTTCTTTCCGGTTCTTACCCTGTTCTAAATCTTGCTGTGGCAAACCCTGCAGGAAGCATTTTCCGAGGTTTGGGTTCTCCCCGCAGATTAGCTTATGAAGTGGGCTTCCCCGGGCAGGGGCTGTGAGCTCCGCAGCAGCATCACCTGACTGGGCCCTTGTCACACGGATTGTGCGTGTTGTACCTGGCTCTCGGCCCGCTAGGGGCTGGGGCCCGATGGGTCCGAGGGCCGGTCTGTCCTTCCGGTATGGGTCTCACCACTTCCTGCAGTGGGTCCTAGAAAGGTGGTCGTGGGGGTCGGATTTGGGGTGCACTGCGTTCCGTCCCTCGAGCCTCTGCTCTGTTCATTGGGCTGTCACCCACCCCTTGGCAGCACATGTCTGTGCCTGGCGCTGTCGTGGAGCCCCCGGAGGGTCTCGGCGGGGCCCTGCAGGCCGGGTACATCCCCTGCTCCGTGACCTGCAGTGAGGCCGTGGGCCCGGGTGGAGGGTGGCAGGGCAGCGTCCTCCTTTGTCCCCCGGCTGCCAGGGTCCTGGGAGTCGCCGCAGCCCTGAGTCCTGCTGAGTGACTCCTGGCTGCTGTCCAGGTGCTCCCTGCTGTTGCTGCAAGGGACCCGGGTTCTGGCCCCGCTGCGTCCGTGAGCCTCAGTCTCCCCGTCTGTGAAACGGGTGTTGTCATGGTGTCCCCCCTTGGAGAGACCCTGCCTTTCACACGGTGCCCCAGGCCTCCTCCTGGCCTTCCAGGCCCTGTAGGAGAATCTGCCCGCCCCGCCTCACAGCCTCCTTGCTGCCCCCGGGCCTTTGCACCCACCGTCCTTGCTGCCTGCATCCCTCTCCCTCCACACGGCTTGTTCAGGCCTGCTCCTGGGGCCCCCTCCCTGGGGAGCGGCCCCTCCCGGCCCCTCTGTGTGTGTCGTGGCACTTGCATTGTCTGAAATCACCTTTTCTTTCCTGTGCTCATTGGTTTTCTGTCTCCTGGACAGGCAGGGACCTCCCCATGAGGCAGGGGCGGCAGGGGCGGCAGCCTGTTTACCACAGTGTTCTCCAGTGGGGGAGGGGGTGACTGGGACAGGTGGGGAGAAGAGGGTTAATTACATCGGTGTCTCGGGAGATGCGCACAGCACACCCCCAGCCTGTGGAGCCGCTGACACTCCCGCCTTATCTTCTCGTCAGGCCCAGATACAGTTGGGCTCAGATACGGTGGCTGGAAGCTGCCTTGGTTTTGTCATCGACCCCTCCCTACCCCCACTGTGCGGTGGATCTGGATCCCGCTGTGCAGAGGGAGAGGCTGGGGCTGGGACGTGGTCCTTGCAGCAGGCAGGGGTTGTGATGACGTGCAGGGCGCAAGAACCGGCTCAGGGAATCCTCTGTGTGTTTTCTTGGGGACCCCCTCCTGTCCGCTCCCCACTCTGCATGCTCACTCCCACAGGTGCCTCCAGGGCCCTCGGCCTCCTGACGGGGCCGCCCGGCCCCTGCCGTGGCCTCCAACCAGAGCTTGTCCGCCTCACCACCAGCCTCACCTCTCGCCACTGGCTCCATTCCCGTGAGCTGCCTGGTTCAGGCTCCCACCTTCCCGTCAGATTTTGGCAATTCCCGTGTGCTTGGTGGGGGTGTCCCCCCTTCGTGTTCCGACGGTCTGCTCACTGCCGGGTCCAGGGGGTGCTTGGGCAGCCCCGCCCAGCGGTGGCCCAGGCCCCAACCGGCCCCTCTGAGGGGCGTGTTCCTCCCTGGCCTCCTGGCTTGTCTTGCCCTTGGATTGCGCCCCTGCTCGTAGAGTCCTTGTGACCATTTGCTGAGCGGGTGAGCCACGTGGCCTGCGTCCCTCTGCTCCTGGGCGCCTCCACCTCTGTGCCCTGACCTGGGGGGGGCGGTCACGTGGGGCGCGTGGGCGCAGGTTAATGTAGGGCTGCGTCTGACTGTGGGACCTGGGCCCGCCTTCCCTCCTGGCCCGCGAGCTCCGCGGCAGGCTTGGCCTCTCTGGTTACTGCCCGTCTCCTGGTCTCAGGACTCTGTGCTTGAGCACTCGGGAGAGCCAGGCCCAGACCCTGAGCGGCAGCTCCAATGGTTCTGGGCACAGACTTGGAGCCGGGAAGGTCTGCCTTCACGTCCCGGCTCTGCCGCCCCTGCCTTGGTATCCTCACGCCTGGGGGTGACGGTCACACCTGCCCAGAGAGTTGCATCAGCCACTGAGAACAGTGCCTGGGGGGCTTGTGAGCGACCTGCTCGGCACAGCCACGTGTGTTTATTCCTTAACTAAACAGGCCGGTTAAACAGGCCAGTTCTTTGAGCTTCTAGCAGTTGTCAGCAGAGGTTACTGAGGGGCGGGCCGTGGAATGAGCTCCTTTCAGTGCCTGGATGGTGGTGAGCCCCTTGTTACTGGGGGGATTCAAGAGAAATGGGTCAGGCTTGTTGTGCCAGGGTGTGTGATGCTTGGGGCTGGATGGCCCCGTTCCCAGATGGTGGACAGAAGGACCGTGTGGGGAGGGGTTCTCTGAGCCGCGGGCATGCAGACAGACGGGCCTTGGTTTGCACCTGAAGGGGCCTGAACGCGAGAGGAGGAACCGAGGTGCCGCCCCGGGTCCCAGTCGGTGTGCCCCTTCTGGTCAGAAGTCCTGCCTGCCTGCCAGCGTCCTGCTGGGGAGGGATGTCACACCAAGGAGCAGGGCCCAGAGGGGACCGGAATGCCGTGGCCCCAGCACCAGGCTCCGCTGCCCGGGGCTGGGTGCCTGCCCATGCCTCCCCGCCCTGCACACTGAGTCCAAGACGCAGGCAGACCCCTGCCGGCTCCGCACCTCTGCGCAGCCTGGAGCCCAGGCCTGGCAGCTCCTGCCCTGCCCACCCTGCAGGCGCCAGAGTGGGAAGGGGAGGGAGGCTGAGCTGTGCGCCCCAAGGGCCAGGCTCTGCCACGTGGCATTGCCCCGGGCAGCGGCGGGGAGTGGAAATGTGGGCTCTGGAGGCAGGCCACACAAGTATGTGAAGGACGTGCACGCCAATGTCCACAGCAGCTGTGCTCACTGTAGCCAAAGGGGAAACACCCAGCCTCTGTCTGTCACCCAAAGAACAGAGAAACAAACAACACGTGGTCTGTCCCTGCAGGGGAACATTACTCAGCCATGAAAAGGAAGGAAGTTTTGACGCGGCTCCGTGCGTGAGCCTCGAGAGCGTGCCACTCAGCGAGAGAAGCCAGATGCCAGAGGCCACGTGCTGTGTGATGCCACTCATAAGAAACGTCCAGGGTTAGGGCGAGTGGTGGCCAGGGGCTGGGACCAGAGCGGCCGGCGCTCCTCCCGTGCTGGTCCCTGGAGGGTCCATCGTCGCCGTCTCCAGGCCTGGTGTGGAGTCTTGCTTGGCTGGCCCACGTCTGGAAGCAGAGCTCAGGCTGTGAGCTGCTCAGACGCTCATTGCCTGCGTCACCTGTCTCCGTGTTACACACTGTCACGTCTCAGTGGGGTTTGCCTCATCCTGGTCCAGGGAGAGGCCTTAGGACAGGCCTGGCAGGGGAGCCCTTCTGGCCTTGATTGGTGGGATGGGCCCTGGCCTGGAGTGGATTTAGGGTTCCCTTGCTTGGGGTGAGAGCTCCGTCTGTACTTGTCTCGCGTAGACTTCACGGCCCATGTGTCGGGCCGTCCTCCATCTTCCTGGTGACGTAACCGAGTGGGGGGGGGGTGGGGGGGGTCTCTTTTTTTTTTTTTTTTTTTTTTCGGTACGCGGGCCTCCCACTGTTGTGGCCTCTCCCATTGCGGAGCACAGGCTCCAGACGCACAGGCTCAGCGGCCACGGCTCACGGGCCCAGCCGCTCCGCGGCATGTGGGATCTTCCCAGACCGGGGCACGAACCCGTGTCCCCTGCATCGGCAGGCGGACTCTCAACCACTGCGCCACCAGGGAAGCCCTGGAGGGGGTCTCTTGTCCCGGCCCCAACTGGTCAGCGGTGGAGCTGGGATGCTAGCCCCGGCCGGGTGGCCGCAGCCGGAGCACTTCCTCCTCACCCAGGTTGCGTGTGGCCTCGGGCCGGACCCCTGTCCAGTGGGGAAGCAGAGGGCCATCTCTCCCTTGGCCCTTAGGTCCCCACTGCCATGCACCTCCTGTCTGCTGGGCCTGAGCCGGGCGCTCGGAGCCCACATAGCACCTGTCCCCCCACCCCGGGGCCCTCCGTCCAGTCTGGCGTCCTATAAACTCTGTCCTCTGTCTCGTCCCCTTCTAACAGGGACCCAGACATGGAGCTGCGGGAAGAGGCGTGGTCTCCGGGGCCGTTGGATTCTGAGGACCAGCAGATGGCCAGCCATGAGAACCCAGGTGAGGCGGCCTTGGGGAGTTCTTCCCAGCTGGTCCCTCACCCTTCCCTGGACCCTCGCTTCCTTTGTCTCCCCTTCCCCTCCCACGGCTCGGGGCTCACCATCCCTCCTCTGGGGGCTCAGCCAGGCCGCCTCCCGGGCCTGTGGGGTCTCCGAGTTCCCTCCCAGCTGGGAGCCCCTGGGGGCCGCCCCCTCCCCTCGCTGGGTGCTCGGCACCGTTTCCAGGTGGCCCCTCGGTCCTCCCGGGCGGGGTGCTCTTTAGACCAGGGTGGCAGGCCCACATACCACTGGGCCAGGACGTGGAGAGCTGGGGACAAACTGTGATGTGTGGGGAGCGGCAGGCTCACAGAGCAGGGCCAGTGACCATCCTGGGGGACAGCTGGGTGTCTGGGCTTTTATGGGACTTGTATGTTTCTGGGGTTTTATCTGTCACTCTTTAAATATTGGCCACATGTTTTGTTTGACAAAGCATTATTTGGGTTGAATAAAACTCATCTTTGAGCCCTCGGGGACTAGGCTTTGCTTGCTGAGACCCCACCTGGCCCCGCTGGCCCCTTCACGGCCTCACCCCTTGCCCTCTGGTGAAGATGTGCTCCCCGTTTCCAGGGGTTTTCATGCAGGGCACCTGAGAAATAAAGTATGAGCTCTTTTTCATGCTGCTTTTGATGCGTCTTCGTGCGGGCATCACGTCCTCGTGCGTTTTGGACGGGCTCAGCCAGCATTTCTTGCTCTGAGGGGCCAGAGGGGAGGTGTTTTCGGCTTTGTAGGCCTCGTGCCCCTGCAGCGTGGAAGTGAATGGGCGCGACCACGTTATTTATAGAACAGGCTCTGAGGTCGTGATCCCCGTGCCAGCGTGTCGTAGTCGTCCGGGAGAGGTTACGAGGGCCTGGGCGGGCTGGGGATAGACTGCATAAAGCACTCGAGCCCCTTCGCCTGATCTAGTTCTAAGATCCACTGAGGGGGTGAGGGGAGCTCCTTGGGCTGGCTCCGGGCAGCCGTGGTTACACAGGAGGAAACAGATTTCAGGGCACATGGCGCGTGGGGCGCAGACCCTCCACCACCCAGCAGGAGGGCGCACGGCCCGTCCTTCCCCGTTTCTTGCTGCCGGGCCTGCTTCTTCCTCCTTTCCCTGTCTTTAGCCTTTTTAAGATTAATTTTACAGTCTGTTTCACGCTGGAAATTTCAGACATCGATAGTGTGGTGATTGCACTTCCCACTGCCTAGCCTTAGCGGTGAGCAGTCCTGTGCGGTCTTTTCCCTGGTTGTGCCTGCTTTTTCTTCTGGAGAATTTTAAAGAAAATCCCAGATATTGTATCATTTCACCTACAGATTCTCCAGCAATAACAAACGCTCATCTCACCTGACGAAGCGTTGCCCAGTGTGTGAAGGTGTCCCCAGCTGTCTCCAAAATGCATGTTTGCCTTGAAGTAAGGTGGTTTTAATTTTACACTCGGTCCACTCACTCATTCTCTTGAGGAAACCTCTACAAAGCACAAGTGGGTTCTCATATCCCCTTCGTCCAGCCTGCTGTCCCCGACCCAACCCCCCACCGGAGTCTGTTGCAAGTCTGCTCCGGCCCCTCCCCGTGTGGTACCCCCAACCACGTGACACCCCTTCGCTCAGCTTGTAAGCCTTGTGGCCTGGATGCTTCCAAGCTGCCGTGCGTCCCCTGCTTCTGGGCCTGCCCTGTTGGGTCCTACCTCTGTGGCAGCCTCTTGTGATGGGACAGTGCCGGACCCCTGCCCTGAGACCCCCCCCGGCTGATGTCTGGACGCAGGAGCAGCAGGCTTGGACTGGCGGTAGCCCCTGTAGGCTGTTTCCCTGTCGAGTCGGGACGAGGGGTCCATGAGCAGGGCTGTGAGCGCTTCCTGTGTGCCCCGAGCTTGAGGCCAGCCACCTCGGGCAGGCCCTCTCACGGAATCCTCACAGCCTTCGAGCTCGGGGTGCTGATCAGAGCGTGCTGGGCAGAGAGAGCCCAGGCCACCGCCCAGGGTGAGGCAGCCGGGAGCCAGTGGACGGGGACGGGGGGCCTGGACTGTCCGTAGGCTGCAGCCAGAGTCTGTCGCGCTGCCTCACGGGCGCACTGACCCCGGCTCACCGCCTGCAGGTGCGAGAGCTGTCCAGGCTCGGCCTGGGGCCTTAGCTACAGGGTGTTCAGAAAGAGAAGCCATCCAAAAATGAATAAGAAAGAGACATCCCAGTTCTGAGGCGGGAAAGAGTCTTCAGCTGGTGTGTTGGAAATCACCCACCAGGGGCAGGGTCCCGGCCTCCCGCTGTCAAGCCCACCTCTCACGTCTCAGTGCCCTCCAGAATGACCCCGCAGAGTCCACCGCAAATGCCACGTCTGAGCCGGATGACAGCAGACCCACGTGAAAACACAGCAACTGCCTGTGGGCAAAACCCATGTTCCCTGGTCACACCGGCAGCACAGCTTAGGGGCAAAGCCCCAAAATACAGCTGGATGGGGACAAGCCCGCAGCCGGGACAGTGTGGTGTTAGCAGGGGCGGGAGGGGAGGACGCCCCAGGTAGCCCTCAGGGGTTCACTGGAGGGCTTCGGGCTGGTCACACTGCGGCCAGCAACTGAAGCTGGAGGGGTTCTGTGCAGACCAGGAGCAGGGAGCGCGGGGCTGCTGGGGCCCATGGCTTCCTTTACCCAGGTAAACTGCCCTGCCCGGGCAGGACCCACACAGAGCAGAGCCCGCCAGGAGGGGGTTCAGGATCGAGTGGGACCCCTGTCATTGGCCACAAGGGAGAAGGGAAGGTCCAGATAAAATCAGGGGTGGCCGTAGAGCAGGCAGCCCTGCACTCAGAAGAGGGAGCCCTGAGGAGCTAGAAACGCTGTCCAGAGTGTAGCCTCCCAGAAGTTCAGGGAGACTGACCACAGAAATGAGCGAAGCTGGAAAATGGTGAGTTCAGTCCTCTTGCTCCCCCCCGCCCAGGAAGCTATTAGAATAAAAAAGAAGAGGGGCAAATAGTATCTCCACAGATAGGGGAGGGTGGTCAGAGATACACCTGCAGACAGGTCAGGATTGTTCAGAGTGGCCAGGAGATGACGGCCCCTGGAAGTACAAGATCAGAACAGCTCAGCCCAGGGGCCAGAACTCAGCAGAGAATTAGAAATAGAGTCAAATTAATTTCAAAATGAAGTAGGAGGAATTCGAGACTGAATAAAAATAACACATTGTTCCTTAAGAAAAATTGAAGGTGAAAAAGAGGGACATTTTAAAATCAAAAAGAAATGAGTAAAGATTAAGGCAGAGTGAAAAAAAAACCAGGTACTGAAGTTAGGTAAAGAAAGCCCTTTGAAGAAGAAATCCAAAGGAAGATAACGGTAAAAACTACGAGTCCAGAAAACATTCCTGAAATGTAAAAGTTAGGTATTGAAGGAGCAAATCACAGATCTGAGAGTATCAACTCGGACGAATAAGACATATTCTAGTCAAGTCACTGGGCTGTAAAGGAAGAAGCAAATCCTTTGGGGCATCTAGGCAAAAAGAGCAAATGACTTACAAGGCAAAATAGATGGGATTGTGGTCAGACTTTTTCAGCAGTGCTTTATGCCAGGAGAAAATGGAGTAATATTTATGATTCTCGGGGGGAGAGAAGGTTGAGCGAAGGATCATATTCAGGAAAACTGACTTCCACGTTTGAAGGGCGCAGATGACCTCAGCCAGCAGGACCTGAGCAAATAGGGTTCTCATGGGGCCTTCCCGAGGAATCTGCGGGCAAGTGAGCCTTGGGCAGCCACCATGGCTAGAGAGATGGGCGGTGAGCCAGGGCAGGCTCAACGAGGGCTCAGGCAGTGGAGGTCTGGCTGTGAAATCAGTGAGGGGAACAGGAATAGTTCACCTGATTTCTCAGGAATGGTACTTGGCAGTGGTGGTGGTGATTCTAACCATTCAAGTTACAATGCTTATCTTGAAGCTGTGTGATGTGGGTTCAGCAAATAAGCAACTTTGGGCTACTCAAGTCCTCTCCACCCCTAGTGAGGAACAGAGATGCAGATATCTTAGAAAAGACTGCATAAAAGCCTTTTGCCTGAATTTGTATGGGAAGTATCAGAAGTCACAGGAATTTTATCTTAAAAAAAAAAAAAGCAAAGATCATTTCCACATTTTGGTTTTGAAATTGTTTCCCACCAAAAGAAACGAGAGTCCCTTGGAGAAACGGCCGGTTGCAGGTTTGGGGTGGGAAGTATGGATGAACCTGTAGCCCCTTGTTAGGCTGGATGGCAGGGAATCTGTCAAAGACCACCTGGGTCCCGTCCAAAGGACTCAGAGCTCACTTGAGGCTCCCATGCGCTGAGGATGGCAGGCGGTGCAGCCCACCAGATATATTTAAATCCGTCATCTCCTAATGATGTTAAGAAAGGAAAGACTACGTGGTTACCTTGGAGGATGGTAGGGAACCAGTTCGTAACCTGGAAAACTGGGCAGGTAAGGGGAAATGAGATTCATCCTGCCAGAACCACGTGAAATTTACCACTGGGTACCAACCAATAGATGATGTAGAGTCTCTAAAAACTATTCCAGCTCCTAAACGCAGGAGAAACCACAGGACAGCCCCATTTTGCACCCCTCGACGAATCAGCAGACCTAAGCGTTGAGCATCGCTGGCCCTTGATATCACAAAAAGAGAAACATGAGATATCGGGTGCCTTCAGTGAAAGAACAGGATTGTACCTTCAGAATGATTGCAGGGGCCGGCGGGGCTGGGTGAGCCAGCTGCTAACCGGCAGCAGATGCAGGGCACGAGGAGCATGCAGTCAGCAAGGGTCCAACCGGCCGTAGGGCTCCGTCCAGTTCTTCAAAAGGAAGATCGTAAGGAAAAGCAAGAGATGGAGGAAGTCGTGTCTTACAGGAGACTTAGAGACATACTGAAGTAAAAAGTAACGGACCAAACTGTAGTGTCTGGGCTGTTGCACTTGGGTGACTACCGTACAGAAATGCAAGGGAACGATTACTGCACAGGTCAGCATGGTGGTTATATTTGGGGTTGAGAGGGGGTGAGCTTGGGAAGGGCACGGAGGGGCTCCCGGTGGGTGGCCAAGACCTGTATCTTGACGGGGCATTTGTCTTTCTGCATTGATTGTGGTCAGCTCTGCATTCCGTTTGTGGGCTCTCTGCATGTCGTGTGTTTTAGGGGGAAAAGGTTAGCATCCGGTAAAGCCGCAGGTCCTGCCCTTGCCCAGAAGGTCTGCTTGGGAGGATCCACCCTGGGGCAGGAAGCTGCGTGGGCGGCAGGACCCTGCCTGGGCCCAGAGCGCAGGAGCCGGAGCTGAGCCCTCCTTCAGCGAGAGAAGGACAGTGACAGTTGCTGTGGGATGACGGGACCTGGAGCCTGGGACACCCCCTCCCCTTCCCTTCCAGGAATGGCGATCACTCATCATTTCTGTACTTTGTATCGAGTGAGCCCTTTGTGCTGGTCACTGTCCTCTCCTCTTTCCGGGAATTCTTGCATAAGATGACGTTTGTGCGGCAGGGAAGTTGCCCCCATGAGGAAGGCGGCCCAGAGGGAAGCCACTGACTTCCAGCCTGACCTGGAGGGGTGCAGACTCAGACTCTGGTGTGCGTGAGAGCCGCCTGCTGCTTGGAGAGCGCCGGTCCCTGCACCCACTCGCGGGGGGACCAGGAATCCGAAGGTTGAGAGAGAACCCCGCCTTCCGAAGTGATTAGACCCTCCTCCATTTAACAGCTTAACACCTGCTTAAAAAGTAGTGCGTGGGGCTTCCCTGGTGTCGCAGTGGTTGAGAGTCCGCCTGCCGATGCAGGGGACACGGGTTCGTGCCCCGGTCCGGGAGGATCCCACATGCTGCAGAGCGGCTGGGCCCGTGAGCCACGGCCGCTGAGCCTGCGCGTCCGGAGCCTGTGCTCCGCAATGGGAGAGGCCACAACAGTGAGAGGCCCGCGTACCGCAAAAAAAAAAAAAAGTAGTGCATGGGGTAAACAGAACGCAGCAGCGGAGAGAAGAGTCACGTAGCCCAAGGCTACAGAGAAAGCCTGCACCTGCTGCACGAACCTCACTGCCCAGCCGGCTCCTCGGGCCTTCTCTCCCCGTTTCTGGACCTGGATGGGTGGTCAGCCCCTCACCACCACCCCCACCCCCGCATCCAGGGCCCCGGATTGAGTTACAGGTGTTTCACAAGTTCAGATGGGCTGTGTTCAGTTCCTGTCATCGTGATTGTAAATACTCTTCATCGCTGAGTCAGGTGGTGTATTGTTAAACTTGACAACTTTGTAAACAAGACATTTATTTCAATCAAAGGAGTGCAGAATACTTGCCATGGGTCAGGTGGTGCGGCTCATTTCCCGCAAAGAGCAAGTCTCCTTTCCAGCCCAGCCCAGTCCACCCCTGCTGCCCGGACACACTGCTCAGAGGCAGACAGCTCCCCAAGGTTCAGTTTTTTATTCTCGAATATCTCCACATAATGTGCTTATGACTATTTCTTTTTCTTTTTTTTGGCTGTGCCTGGTGGCTTGCGGGATCTTAGTTCCCTAACCAGGGATCGAACTGGGGCCCATGGCAGTGAAAGCATGGAGTCCTAACCACTGGATGGCCAGGGAATCCCCATGATGCCACTTCTTGATTTATGTTGACACCAAAGTGGGCCCTGTGTCATCTCTTGAAAAGCGGCCCCCACCCGGCCCAGACTTCCTACCTGGATTTTTTTTTTTTCCTGCTCCATATATGATTCTATATCCCAGTACCCTTTCCAGTACAGGCGGTCTTAGGACCCAGACTACCCGTGCAGATACTGCTTTGCTGCTCCCAGGCCATGTAGCCTTGGGCGGTGGTTCATCTTCCTGGTGCCTTGGTGTTTTCACCTGTAAAGACCCGAGTTCCATGGAGCCCACCTTACAAGACTTAAACGCATGGATGCTTATTAAGTGCATGGGACCATTGTCTCAGGACAGTTGGAGCACTTTGTTCCCAGCCCGGTGCTGGAACACGGGTCCGGCCGCTGTCCTTGTGGGCTTGCAGGCTAGTGAGAGGGAAAACAATGTTCGGTAGGTTATAATGGGATTCACCTTTGAAAGACACCTTCGCGGTGCACCTGGGGGCGGGGCCGTGCCCCAGGGAGCGAGGTGGAACCCAGGCAGGAGTCCGGGCTTGAGCACGTGCCCCACCTTCATTCTGTAACTCAGGCCCAAGCCGGACAGGGAAGGCAAATGTCGCCAAGGGAGCATACAGAACAGTCTCGTAGAGCTGGGCAGGCTGCGGGGAGGGGGCAGGCTCTCATCTCTCCCGGGAGGCCGGCCGCTCAGGCCAGGCGTGGCGCAATTGTATTAGAGGCTTTGTTGGGCAGACGGCCCGTGGTGGTGTCCTCAGTTTGCAGACGCCAGGACCAAGGCCCCACGCTCCTTTATTGTTTGCACCGGGCATACAGTACCCACAAACCCAGGGACCAGGGTGAGTAAGTCTGTAATAGAGGCTGCGGTGTTTGGAGGTTGCACTCCCAGTTAATAGAGGGTCAGGACTTCGGTGCTGGCCTGTGATCGCATTAACCAGTCCGGTGACCCCTTCCTCTTCTCTCTTCTCCACCCACAGACAGGATTGTCTTCCGAGAGCCCAGATGTGACACCATCATTTCCCGCTTGTACACCCACAGGGTGCTGCAAGCCCTTGTCCCTGGGCAAAGGTGGAAACCGCGCTGTGGCTCCTTCCGGTCTGGCGGGGACGCGCTCTGCTGGCCCCCAGCCTGGGGCCTGGGCTTCGGGAGGCATTCTTTACTAGGAGCCTTCCCTGGACCTCCATCCCGTACCCCCGTTGGTTTCTGTTGTTTCCTTTAGCAGACATTTCTGGCGTCCCTGCTAAGTCCCGGGCCTTGTTCTAGATGCGGGGGAAACGGCCGTGAAGGAAGGAAGAGTCCTAAGGGATGGGTAATGAATGTTCAGTAAAATGCCAGGGCCTGTTCGATGCCCTGAGGACAGACGCTAGGAGGGGTGAGGGGAAGGGGACTGATGGGAGGGACGTCTGACCAGGGCCAGGTCTGTGAGGAGGGCTCCGCACCGGCAGGGCCCAGTCGCCCTCTGAGGGAGGTTCTGCCACCGCTCCCGTTACAGGGAAGCCTGGGAGGGCGCACAGGTGAGCAAGGTTCCCGGGGGCACGCAGAGCAGCAGGTGGAGGGGCCCCAGGCCGCCCTCGCATGTAGGCTCTCTGACTCCCTCCTCTCCCCTCTTGCCTTCCAGTGGACATCCTCATCATGGATGACGACGACGTCCCCAGCTGGCCCCCAACCAAGCTGTCCCCGCCCCAGTCGGCGCCCCCGGCTGGTCCCCCGCCCCGGCCCCGGCCGCCCGCCCCCTACATCTGCAACGAATGCGGCAAGAGCTTCAGCCACTGGTCCAAGCTGACGCGGCACCAGCGCACGCACACGGGCGAGCGGCCCAACGCCTGCAGCGACTGCGGCAAGACCTTCTCGCAGAGCTCGCACCTGGTGCAGCACCGGCGCATCCACACGGGCGAGAAGCCCTACGCCTGCTCCGAGTGCGGCAAGCGCTTCAGCTGGAGCTCCAACCTCATGCAGCACCAGCGCATCCACACAGGCGAGAAGCCCTACGCCTGCCCCGACTGCGGCCGCAGCTTCACGCAGAGCAAGAGCCTGGCTAAGCACCGGCGCTCGCACAGCGGCCTCAAGCCCTTCGTGTGCCCGCGCTGCGGCCGCGGCTTCAGCCAGCCCAAGAGCCTGGCGCGCCACCTGCGGCTGCACCCGGAGCTGTCGGGGCCTGGCGTGGCGGCTAAGGTGCTGGCGGCCAGCGTGCGCCGGGCCAAGGCACCCGAGGAGGCGGCGGCGGCGGACGGCGAGATCGCCATCCCGGTGGGCGACGGCGAGGGGATCATCGTGGTGGGCGCGCCGGGCGAGGGGGCCGCGGCGGCTGCAGCCATGGCGGGCACGGGGACCAAGGCGCCGGGACCCCGCTCGCGGCGCGCCCCGGCCCCCAAGCCGTACGTGTGCGTGGAGTGCGGGAAGGGCTTCGGGCACGGGGCCGGGCTCCTGGCCCACCAGCGTGCCCAGCACGGGGACGGGCTCGGGGCGGCGGGGGGCGAGGAGCCCGCGCACATCTGCGTGGAGTGCGGCGAGGGCTTCGTGCAGGGCGCGGCGCTGCGGAGACACAAGAAGGTCCACGCCGTGGGCGCGCCCTCCGTCTGCAGCCGCTGCGGACAGAGCTACTACCGGGCAGGCGGGGAGGACGACGATGACGACGACGACGAGGCGGTGGGCGGGCGGTGCAGCGAGTGCCGTGGCGGGGAGGGCCGGTAGGGGCGGGGGCCCGGGGGGGCAGGGCCCCTCGGGCTTGGCGGGGACGACGGCGCAGGACCCAGAGACCCGGGGAGAAACAGACAGAGGGCTGCCCGGGACCGGCGGCGCGCTCTACCGCCTCCCCTCCCGCGGCCTGTGCGGCCCGAGAGGTGCGGCGGGCCTGGGGCGGGACGCTGGGGACGCTCACCGGGCCGCCTGGCCCCTCCCCGCGCCCGGCCCTCGGCCTGGCCTGACCCTTGTAGGTTCTCGGCCGAGCCCGAATCAAGACGTTGTGTGAGAACTAAAGAGACCAAGATACGACAAAACCCACGAGCGAAAGACCATTTTCCCTCTTTCTCTTCCCCCACCAGCGGGGGGTGTCGAGAAGATGGCGGACATCGGGGCCTTTCCATGCGGAGGGGCCCCAGAGAGGGACGGGAAAGAGGGGTCCTCTCCCCTTCTAGAGTTTTCTTTATAATCACATCCCCTTCCCGACCCCGCCTACCTGTTATTTTCTCTCTTCTCCTTCGCGGGTCCCATCCTTTTTCCTCGCCCTGGTCCCTCCTCCCCCGCCTGGATCTGGGGTAGCAGAGAAGTGCTGGAGCGGAAGTAGCCCCTGTGCCAGGCGCATCCCGCAGAAAATGGGCTCCCGTCTCATCCCAGGCCTGGGCACGGTTGGAGGAGGGGTGCGGGGGGGCAATAAATCGCACTATCCAATTGTCCCGGCTCTGCTGTGCGTGGTTCTTGAGTTTGGGTAAACGGAGGGCTCCGCACCGGGCAGTTGCTGCTGAGGGGGCACTGGCCACGGGCCAGGCCCGTGGAGAGAGGCTGCCGGCTCGGCCCGTGCTCGCGCCCGGGTGCAAACTGGGCGGTTGTCCTGGAAGAGTGACCGGCCAGCTCACCGGCAGCGGGTTCTGGGCCCCAGCGGAGTGGCCGTCAAGTATCCAGGCTGGAGGATGGGCAGGCCTGTCAGGAACTGGGGCGGTTGTTCAGAGTAAGGCCCACCCGCTGCTGCTTTTGAAAAGAATCTCACCGTCTGGAGGTGCAGGTGGGAGTTGCACAGGCCGTGCCTCAGCTCACAGTGGAGGGCAGCCTGCCCCACGCAGTAAACGAGCCCGTGCTCCCGGCTGGGCATCCTCCCCCGGCCCCTGCAGCCCCTTCCTGCATCCAGCTTCTTGGAAGACTTGGCCTGGACGTTGCACCTGTGTCCCCCTGCTCAGATCCCATCGGGGGAGCAGGGGACAGTCACGGGGTCACATGTCACTGCAGAGGAGGCTGGAAGTGTCCCTGGCCTGCCACTGCTTCCTAGCGACAAAACTATCCTAGAGGTGGGAGATGGACTCTGGTGGGTGGGCGGATACCTGCCTGCCCCCAGGGCCCCACTGGAGGAGCCAGCCAGGGGGCTGGCGGGAAGACAAGTGTGGGCAGTTGCTTTCTGGTGCTTCTTGTGTTCTAGGCGCTGTACTACTTGCCAGATGGACCTGGTCCTGCAGCATCATTGCAGCAGTCCTGGGACGTGAGGCCTGCTAGCAGGTCAGTCCTCAGGGTGGGGCCCTCTGATGCCAATTCCAGTGTCCTGAGACCCTCAGCTGGAGTCCTGGGGACCACGTCCCCGGGATCTTCAGGGGGTATTTCCAGTCTGGCCAAACGCCGTGGCTGGACTCAATGTTCCTTTTACCTCCGCAGAAAGAGGAGTTTACCAGCAGAAGGGGGAGCTGAAGGAGGAAGCAGGGTTTCTATCTTGAGCCCTGAATCTCCCCCTGGTGCTGCCCTTGAGCAGATCCTGCCCCCACCCACCTCAGGGCCTCAGGTTCTCACCTGGTGAACCAGGGGCTCAGAACCAAGGTCACGGGTGGCCATCTGGTGGGCAGAGACTTGACTCCCCAGGAGGATATATTAGAACATCTCGGGTGCGATCGTAGGTCAGAGCAGCCTGTCCTCAAGTGGCCATCGCCTCTCTTGGAAGTTGGTTGAGGCAGCGGGTTCGGTTTATTTCGAGATCTCAGACTCCAAAGGAGGGAGGGGTGACGCTGTTGTCTGTCCAGAGCGGGCTACACAAAGGCTGAGAACACGCTGCCCAATGCCCGCAGTCCCTTCCCTCTCATCCAGCGCTGCCCTTGGGCGCTTCCGGAGGTGGGGGAGGGAGGGAGGGAGGAGTCGTGCCTGGTGGGTGGAAGGGATGTGCCCCGTCCCTTGGGTAGAAGGGCTTGGGTTGAGTCATTCTCTCCCTACCCCCGGGGCAAGAAAGATTCTGGGCCAATTTCCACGGTGCCGCATAGAGGCTGTGTGACTCTGGGCAAGTGAACTAATCCCTCTCACCCTCGGCTTCCTCCTCTGTTCAGAGAAGATCTTGCCTGTCTCGACTGTCTCAAGGGATCCCTGGGAGTGTCTGTAAGTGTCTGGTCCTTGGTCACTGACGGCTAATTCCTGTCCTGGGAAGGAGCCTAATGCAGGGTTGAGGCGCCAGGGTTCAATCCCTGTTCTGCCAGCACGTGCCGCTTACCCTCTCCAGGCCTTGTATGCACTCACCTCCTGAAGGACATCTTGGTTGCGTCCAAGTTTTGGCAGCTATGAATAACGCAGCTACACCTTTGGGTCTACGCAACAGCTGTCCTCCTATGAGGGAAACAAGAAGTGGCTACACCCTCAGCATTACACGCCCACGTGGGCTTGCCAGGGAAGCAGTTCTGTCCCGCGGGGTGTGGCGGTGCTTCCGAGGGAGGTTTCTCTGTTTAACGTAGAGTGGCAGTTCTCGGGTGGCGGCGACTGTGCCCCAAAGGTAGCGTCTGGCAATGTCTGTAGCCATTTTTAGTTCTCAGGACCGGGGGTGGGTGGGTGCACCTGGCATCTGGTCGGTAAAAGCCAGGGATGCTGCTCGATGTCCTACCGTGCACAGGACAGCCCCCTTGCCCACCACAAAGGATTATCCTGCCCCAAAGTTCGACAGTGCTGAGGATGAAACACCTGCCCTGGGGACGTGTGAGCCGTCCTTTCTGGATGACGCTCTACCGCCACCTAGTGAGCTCCAGGGGAGGTTCAAGGGAATGGCAGGGAGGTGGGTGGGGATCCTGCCCTCCCGGTGCTGCTGATTCACTAAACTCACCAGTTGGGGAACTTCTACTCAGTGACCTCAGGTCAGGAGTTCTATGACTTGTAACTTAGAGGATCGGAACTGACATGGCGTCACACCACACACACACACGCAACATTACCCACCGGCAAAGTGTGAGGAGTGGGTAGAAGGGAGTGCTACATCACAAGACGTGGGGAAAGGGTCCAACTGGAGAGAATGACAGTGGAGGAGCCCAGAGTCATCCCGGAGGCAGCATGTCCCCACCCTGGGTCCCCACCCCGTGGCCAGACGTACTAGGTCAGAGCGATGTTCCTGGACTTGCCAACGGTCGCCTTCCAGGCGAGAAGAGGGAGATGTTCCCTGTCCTCTTGCTCTGCCTTCCAGGGGACGCAAATATAAAAATAAATGTGCATGCAACTATGTATCATATTTTAGATCCCACATATAAGTGATACCACATTGGTATTTGTCTTTCTCTTTCTGATTTACTTCATTTAGTATGATAATCCATGTAGCTGCAAATGACATTCTTTCTTTCTTTCTTATGGCTGAGTAATATTCCATTGTATGTATGTACCACATCTTCTTTATCCATTCCTCTGTTGATGGACATTTAGGTTGCTTCCATGTCCTGGCTATTGTGAATAGTGCTGCTATGAACATTGGGGTGCACATGTCTTTTCCAATTAGTTTTCTCTGGATTACTAATTGACTTTGTGACACCAGACAAATGTCAACATCCATCGGCCTCTGTTTCCTTATCTGTAAAATAGGAGAAATATTACCTACCTCTTGGGGTTGGTTTGAGGGAGAGACTGTGGTAGACCAGTTGTTCTTTACTACACTAAGCAATAAATTCAGCTTTGTGTTTATATCTTAGATGTTGAATGATAGTCACATCCTACTTTGAAATTCAGATATGTGCTTTAAAAAACCAGCAGATCTGTGTTATCAAAATTTGGGGGCACCTTTAAGGACCTAAGTCCTCCCTCCTCTGCTCTGGAATCACACCCACATTGATCAAGAAGGCCACTGGAGGGGCTTCCCTGGCGGTGCAGTATTTAAGAATCCGCCTGTCAACGTAGGGGACATGGGTTCGATCTATGGTCCAGGAAGATCCCACATACCGTGGAGCAACTAAGCCCGTGTGCCACAACTACTAAGCCCACGTGCCGCAACTACTGAAGCCTGCACGCCTAGAGCCCGTGCTCTGCAGCAAGAGAAGCCACCACAATGAGAAGCCCGCGCACCACAACGAAGAGTAGCCTCTGCTCTCCACAAGAGAAACCCCACATGCAGCAATGAAGACCCAACGCAGCCAAAAAAAAAAAAAGAAGGCCACTGGATGCTTTTTCCAAATGCTCAGTGTTTATTTAATTCTCTCTCCATGCCCTCTGGTAGGACAGACATTTCACAGATACTGAGATCCTATGACATGAAGGTCACAAGCCTACCTCAGGCAAATGCAATGACCAAGTTAAAGTGGACACACAAGAATCACTACCTATGAGGGCTTTATGAGAATCAGAAATCATTATCCATCTTTGAGAAGGAACCCCTGGGCACAGCTGGACCCTAGAAGGTTCCTCCATCAGAGTGAGGAGGGTTTTTACGTCTTCAGTTTTTCCACCAGTACCGGTCATCTTCCGCAAAAGAATACCAACTGTCACCAATTACAATGTGCGGCTTGAGTCGCTGTAGCTCCTCCAGAAGCCTTCTTATTCGAGCAGGGTATTGCCATTTCCACAGCCTGGGGAGCAAAAAGGGGACTTACTACTCTGAGAATTTGCTTCTGACACTTCTCCCTTCCTCAGAATTCCTGGACACCCCACCAAGGGTCTGAAACCTCCTCTTGCACTTTAAAAAAAAAAATTTTGGCCACACCACACGGCATGTGGGATATTAGTTCCCTGGCCAGATATCAAACCCCCATCCCCTGCGCTGGAAGTGCGGAGTCTTAACCACTGGACCGCCAGGGAAGTCCATCCTCTTGTACTCTTGAGGAGAAACAGTGTGTTCCCCATAGAATGAAAGCCAGTCCCTCCTTGTAAAGGAACTCTTTACAAGGCAGACACTACACTGAGATTTTACAGACACCTGTCCCTCATAGCTGTCTGAAGTGGCAGACATGGTTATTCATCCATTCACGAACTCCTTCCTGAGAATTGACTCTGTGCCAGGTCCTGTTACAGGGTTTAGAGGCACAGTGATGAACGAGGCAAAATCCCCACCTTCATGAAGCTTATATTCTAGGAGAGAGAAACAGGTATTCAAATAGACACGTGGTATCGTCCCCATTTGACAGATAAGGAAACAGCCTCCTGAAAGGTCCATTAGTAAAATCTAGGTCTGCCTCTTCTCATCTTTACCTGCTAAGTCCCCTAAGTCACAAGCTTATCTCATCAAAGGCTACACTGCCTCGTGAGTCACCGACACAAATATGCCCCTTTTCAACACAGCCTTCTGCCTTCTCAGCTCACTCGCTGAAGTGGCCGCTGAAACCACTCTCTTCGGCTGCATCAGGACCTCCAGATCCACTGAGCCACGCTTTCCAAGCCACCCTCCCCCTCAGATTTCACACCACAACCATCGTGTTCTTTCTGGTGACGTCCATCAGTCAAAACTTGACCCCTGGATAAATCCACCTGCTATACGCTGGACCATACAGGAGAAACCAGTTAGTCAACTGGGAAGTTTGCTACTGATATAAATACATCACAATCAACCACAAGGGGCCTTCTGTGCTGCCACAAGTTTCATGTTTCTCCAGTCAGGTGTTTAGTTCCCTCAATCTCAGCGGTACTTCTTCACCTCCAGGGGTGCCCTGAACTTATATCTTGTCTACAAACATGAGGTGCTAAGCAGCAAATATTTTTTCTATCGCCAAAATTAATTCCACACCCGGTCACTCTCTCTTACTCTTTTGTTTCTTTCTTAGCGTTTACCACCTGCAGTAATCCTGAACATTAAAAACATTTAATGGGGCTTCCCTGGTGGCACAGTGGTTGAGAGTCTGCCTGCCGATGCAGGGGACACGGGTTCGTGCCCCGGTCGGGGAAAATCCCACATTCCGCAGAGTGGCTGGGCCCGTGAGCCATGGCCACTGAGCCTGTGTGTCCGGAGCCTGTGCTCCGCAACGGGAGAGGCCACAACAGTGAGAGGCCCGCGTACCGCAAAAAAAAAAAAAAAAAAAAAAAAAAATTTAATGGTGGGAAAATACACATAACCTTTACCACCTGAACCATTTTTCATCGTACAGGTCAGCGGCACTCAGTCCATCCACACTGTTGTGCAGCCGTCAGCACTGTCCATCCTAACTCTTTTCATCTCCCCCAGCTGGAACTCTGTCCCCGTTGAACATTAACTCCCCGTCTCTTGCTCCCCAGGACCCCACCATTCCACTTTCTGTCTCTGTGGATCTGATGACTCTAGGGACCTCACCTAAGTAGTATCATGTAGTATTTGTCTTTCTGTGACTGGCTTATTTCACCAAGCATAATGTCCTTAAGTTTCTTCCACGTTGTCGCATGTGTCAATTTCCTTCCTTTTAAGGCCGAATAATATTTTATGGTATGAAAAGACCACACATCATTTATCCATTCACCCATCAGTAGATACCTGGGTTGCTTCCACCTCTTGGCTATTGTGAATGATGCTGCTATGGACACAGATGTGCAAATATCTCTTCGAAAACCTGCTTTCAATTTTGTTGGGTGTATACCCACAAGTGGGATGGCTGGATCCTATGGTAATTCTAGTTTTAGCTTTTTTTTGAAGATAAACCCTTTTTTTTTTTTTGCGGTACGCGGGCCTCTCACTGTTGTGGCCTCTCCCATTGCGGAGCACAGGCTCCGGACGCGCAGGCTCAGCGGCCATGGCTCACAAGCCCAGCCGCTCCACGGCATGTGGGATCTTCCAGGACCAGGGCACGAACCCGTGTCCCCTGCATCGGCAGGCGGACTCTCAACCACTGCGCCACCAGGGAAGCCCTGAAGATAAACATTTTATTTGTATGTCATCACTCCACGCTCCCCAAACCCATCCCCAGAGGAAGCCCCATAGTACCAGGCACTGTACCCACCCTGTATCTGCAGCACCCAACACGGTGCCTGGAACACGGTGGGCACTTAGCGGTTGGATAAAGATCTGGTTGATTAGACAAGGTCTCAACTTCTCAGATCAACTGCTTCTCCACCAACTAGTGTGCCTGTAGCAGAAGGAGGTTCGTATTTCAGAAGACATCGCCGGGGACTTACCCAATGGTTTGTAGATTAGATGTGGGTTGTGCAAAGGCCAAACACAGCTTTGTCATCCCTCTGGGACCGAAATTGTTCTGCATCAGGTTTAGGCTGGTCAGGTGCTGATTGCAGGAGAGGGCGGAGGAGAGGGCCTCACAGCCATTGGAGGTCAGTCCACATGTCTCCAACCTTTAGAGAGCACAGCACAGCCAAGGAATGACCCCAAGATCCGGATCCCTCCTTCAACACATGTTTGACTTCCACCACAACTTTAAAATCACAGCAGGGGGCTTCCCTGGCGGCACAGTGGTTGAGAATCTGCCTGCCAATACAGGGGACATGGGTTCGAGCCCTAGTCCAGGAAGATCCCACATGCCACGGAGCAACTAAGCCCATGCACCACAACTACTGAGCCCGCGTGCCTAGAGACTGTGCTCCGCAACAAAAGAAGCCACTGCAATGAGAAGGCTGCACACCACAATGAAGAGTAGCCCCCACTTGCCACAACTAGAGAAAGCCCGCACGCAGCAACAATAGACCCAATGCAGCCAAAAATAAATAAATAAATACCACAACGGAATACTACTCAGCCATGAAAAAGAACAAAATCTTGTCACTTGCAGCAACATGGGTGGACCTGGAGTGTATTACGCATAGTGAAGTAAGTCAGACAGAGAAAGACAAACACTGTATGTTTTCACTTAAATGTGGAATCTAAAAAATAAAATGAATGAATGAAGAAAACAGAAATAGAGTCATAGACACAGAAAAAAACCAGCGGTGGGGGAGGGGCAATAAAGAAGTAGGGGATTAAGAGGTACAAACAACTAGGTATAAAATAAATCAGCAGCAGGACTTCCCTGGTGGTCCCATGGTTAAGAATCTACCTTCCCAGTTTTTTCAGATTCCACATATATGCATTAATATATGATATTTGGTTTTCTATTTATGACTTACTTCAGTCTGTAGGAAAGTCTCTAGGTCCATCCACATCTCTACAAATGACCCAATTTCATTTCTTTTTATGGCTGAGTAATATTCCATTGTATATATGCGCCATGTCTTCTTTATCCATTCATCTGTTGGTGGACACTTAGGTTGCTTCCACGTCCTGGCTATTGTAAATAGTGCTGCAATGAACATTGGGGTGCATGTGTCTTTGAAATACGGTTTTCTCTGGGTATATGCCCAGGAGTGGGGTTGCTGGGTCATATGGTAGCTCTATTTTTAGTTTTTTAAGGAACCTCCATACTGTTCTCCACACTGGCTGTATCAATTTTCATTCCCACCAGCAGTGCAAGAGGGTTCATTTTTCTCCACACCCTCTCCAGCACTTATTGTTTGTAGAAACAATGTACTTTTTAAAACATTATTTATTTATTTATTTATTTTTGGCTGCATTGTGTCTTCGCTGCTGTGCGTGGGCTTCCTCTAGTTGCAGTGAGTGGGGGCTGCTGTTTGTTGCCGTGCACATGCTTCTCATTGTGGTGGCTTCTCTTGTTGCGGAGCATGGGCTCTAGGTGCGCGGGCTTCAGTAGTTGTGGCATGCAGGCTTAGGTGCTCCACGGCATGTGGGATCTTCCCGGACCAGGGATCAAACCCATGTCTCCTGCGTTGGCAGGCAGATTCTTAACCACTGCACCACCAGGGAAGTCCCAAAACAGTGTACTTTAATTTAAAAATACTTTATTGCTACAAAACGCTAATCTTCTGAGCCTTCATCAAGTCATAGTAGTAACATCAAAGTTCACCAATCTGGAATTAACAGATACAAGCTACTGTATATAAAATAGGTAACCAACAAGGACCTACTGTATAGCACAGGGAATATGCTCAATATCCTGTAATAACCTATATATAAGGGAAAAGAATCTGAAAAATAATTATATATATATATATAATGTATAACTGAATCACTTTGCTATATACCTGAAACTAACACAACATTGTAAATGAACTATATTTCAGTTAAAAAAATTAAAAAGTAAAGAAAATCTCATTGCTCACAGATCACCATCACAAATATAATAAAAATGAAAAAGTTTGAAACATTGGGAGAATCACCAAAATGTGACAGAGACACAAAGAGAGAAAATGTTGGAAAAATGGTACTGATAGACTTGCTTGATGCAGGGTTGCCACAAACCTTCCATTTGTGAAAAACACAGTATCTGGGAAGAACAATAAAATGAGGTCTGCCTGTAATCTACTTTCTGTCTTTATGGATTTGCCCATTCTGGATATTTCATAGAAATGGAATCATACAACATGTGACCTTTTGTATTTGGCTTATTTCACTTTAGCCTAATGTCTTCAAGGTTCATCCACATTGTAGCATGTGTCAGTGCTTCAGTCCTTTTTTAAATTTTTTTTATTTTACATTGTATTGTTAATTTATTGATACAATGTTGTGTTAGTTTCAGGTGTACAGCAGTGATTCAATTGTGTATATATATAATATATATATTATATACATATTATATATATAATATATATATTATATACATATTATATATATAATATATATATCCATTCTTTTTCAGATTCTTTTCCCATAAAGGTTATTACAGAATATTGAGTAGCATTCTCCTTGTTGGTTATTTTATATATATATTAGTGTGTATATGTTAATCCCAAACTCGTAATTTATCCCTGCCCACCATGTTTCCCCTTTGGTAATGGTGTTTGTTTTCTATGGGAGTCTGTTTCTTTTTCATAAGTTCATTTGTATCCTTTTTTTTTAGATTCCACATATAAGCCATATCATATGGTATTTGTCTGTCTCTGTCTGACTTCCTTCACTTAGTATGACCATCTCTAGGTCCATCCATGTTGCAGCAAATGGCACTATTTCATTCTTTTTTAATGGCTGAGTAATATTCCATTGTATGTACTGGCACACTGTTTTAAACAAGCCTCTGGGGTGATTCTGATGCTTACTAGGGTTTGAGAACCAGCCATGTCATCATTTGCTCTTTGGTCCACCTTTCTCACTAGACCATAAATGCAGCCACTCCATGGTCTACACATGTCCATACCTCCACCATTTGGCACTGTGCTCAGCACACATGGGTTTTCCAGTAAACATGTATCTATTTAGTTCTCACTACCTCCAGACCCTGTTCTCAAGCGTTGGCTATTTAATTCGTCCATATAAAGGAGCCCAGTTGGAATTTGTGCCTCAGTCTGTTACTCTGCCATGGTTGTATGCTGTCTAATTTGATGGAATTGTGAAAATCAGAACACGGTCTTTGTTCAAGCGACTTAACTTTTGGGTCCCCTTCACTCTGTGCCCAGCCCTCAAAGAGGTGATCCCAGGGACATACCCAAGTCTCCTCAGAGAATTCTTCTGTTTCAATCCCTCACACAGCACTGCAATCCCGTGGTCACCCAGGGCATTGGCGGCTAGATCCAGGCTCTTCAGGTGTTGACTTCTTGTGATGACATAGGACAGATTCTTGCAGCAAGCGGCAGTGAGATGGCACTTTACCAATCTGCAAGAGGAAGGAAGTGGGGGTGGGTGGGGGAGAGAGAGCATGAGAGAGAGAGAGATGAAGAGAGAGAGAGAGAGATGGAGAGAGAGAGAGAGATGGAGAGAGAGAGATGAAGACGGAAAGAGAGATGAAGAGATATAGAGAGATGGAGAGAGAGAGGGAGAGAGAGGTTGAGATGAAGAGGGAGAGACATGGAGATTATTGAGCGAGATTTAGAGAGAGAGACAATATCTGTACCTTTTGAGGAGAGCGCCACAGTGGGATAAGGTTTAGAAACATTAGTAGAGATTCCCCTTGTTCCTTCCTAACTGGTGATCTTTCTGTCCATCCCTGTGAGCAGCTTAGGACAGTTTATCATCTCAAGAGACAGATAATAGCAGAGGGTGGGGAAAGTTTTTGAAGAGACTGGAGGCATTTTCAGACAAAGAAATGAGCGTATCAGAGCATTCTTTTCACCTGAAGATGGGATAAACATTCTCCCTGGTGGAGGGCAGGGAGAGAGATGGAAAAAAACACGAGTAGAAATTGGTAGAGCCTCTGACAAAGGGACAGAGCCCTGAGAGGGACAGAAAAGATGACAGAAGTCACTGAAACACTAGGTAGGGTTTGGGATCCAAAAGGAGAAGGGGTCTTGTGTGTCTGTTCCCAGGAGGAGTGGGAGGGGGTGGAAATGGCCCCTTCAGTAGTGACTATATGAGTCATCTGAGTAGACATGACAGAAACAGCTCCAGAGTCTTGCATCATCAACTTAGTGTGCTAAGCATAGAATGATTCCACTGGGTCCATCTCCATGAGGCATTCACATCAAGAACGAGGAAGGAGGGCTTCCCTGGTGGCGTAGTGGTTAAGAATCCTCCTGCCAATGCAGGGGACACGGGTTTGATCCCTGGTCTGGAAGGATCCCACATGCCGTGGAGCAACTAAGCCCATGTGCCACAACTACTGAGCCTGAGTTCTAGAGCCCATGAGCCACAACTACTGAAGCCTGCATGCCACAACTACTGAAGCCCGTGCACCACAACTACTGAAGCCCACGTACCTAGAGCCCGTGCTCCGCAACAAGAGAAGCCACCGCAATGAGAAGCCTGCACAAAGCAAAGAAGAGTAGCCCCCACTTGCAACAACTAGAGGAAGCCCGCACGCAGCAATGAAGACCCAACGCGGCCAAAAATAAATTTTAAAAAAGAAAAAGAAACAAGAACGAGGAAGGACTCACTTGTGAAGACCAGGTGGGAATGATCAAGTCTTAGAGGCCAGTATGGACCAATGGTGATGGCGAGGACCAGAAAATCTCCCAGCAGTTAAGTACAACCCCAAAGAAATGGCATCTCCAATGGACTAAGCTGAATTTTCTATACCATGCAGCATTAGGGCTCAAAATGCCAATTCCATGAAAATAAATAGAAGAATTAATACTTGGGGGCTACTCAGAGGTTTGTGGACTATGATCTCGATCCAATTCCTTTCGTTTGTTTATTTTTGGGGAGGGAGAGCTCTCAAAGTGGTCCCACTTTTTGGTCCACTAACTCTACCTTTGTAATTGATCATAAGAAAAGGCTATCAAGCACATGAAGTTTGATATGGTACACATGACTAAAACACTGGACATAAGCCCAGTGTCCAGCTTTTGGGGATTTTATTTATTAAAATTTTATTTTTTGGTCACACCACTTGGCATGTGGGATCCTAGATCCCTGACCAGGGATTGAACCCATACCCCCTGCAGTGGAAGCACAGAGTCCTAACCACTGGACCGCCAGGGAAGTCCCAGCTTTTGGGGGTTTTAAAAGTTATTATGCACCATTAAATGGAATACCATATCATGCTTCATTTACTATTATGATTTTCTTATCCTCAAGGACAGAATGTGAGACCCAAGCAAGGTTTAGGTTCCTTGGGAGTTTTAGTTCCCCCTGGTGTATGATTGGTGGGGGAACTGCAGAAGTATTGAGAGCCACATGCCTGCCACTTGGTAAGAATACCTGACGTGGAAACTGCTAGGATCCTTTCTTTGTGACATATTCAATGTTGCTTATGCATCCAGGAGACATTAACTGAAATACTGAGTGATTATTGCTTGGTTTCAAGCTTAGAGATTTATTTCTGCTCATTGAGGTCCTTTAATTTTTTCTAGTTGGTTTAGTGATGGAATATTCCTAGTATATAAAAATGTTCCAATAGGGGTGAAGAAATTTGAGCCCCAGAGAGAAAAGGGATTGAGAGATAGACAGCCACCCCCTCCCCCTCCACCCCACATACAGAATGAATAGCTGAAGATTAACCTGGTGCAAGATGTTCTGAAAAGTAAAGAGGTTTTAGAGATCAAGCGTGTCCTAGAACCCCATAGATCCTTCCACAGGGCTCCCGTTCAGAATACTTTCTCTTTCCTTCCCATACTCACTGCAGTGTCAACACATCAACTTACCCAGAGTGTCCACTGGAAAGAATGAGCCTCAGTTGACCCTAGAACTAATTTGTGGTACTTGTGGTACTAATTTGTGGTATGCTCTTGACATTCTAGAACCTCAGGCCCCCAGATGGTAGAGTTGATCCCCAACAACCAGGGAAACTTACTCAAGGTCCTGGAGGGGACAAGACGACTCCATCATGACCTCACACAGAAGGTTCATCCCGTCATCTTCCAAGGGGTTCATGCTAAGGCTCAGATGCGTCAGATGTCTGTTGCCCATGAGTGCAAATGCAAGAAAGCCACATCCAGCCACATCCAGGTTGCATGCGTTTAGTCTGCAGGGCACACACAGGGAAAGGGGATGGTCATACATGTTCCTCAGTGTGACCTCACGTGAGCAACTTCCCTCGGCCTCAGTTTTCTCCTCCTGTGGGTGTCAGGGATGGGATGACCATGGAACACCTGGCACAGTGCCCGTGCTGGATGCTAGTCAAGATCCATCTTTTAAAAATTTTCCTCCATACTCAATGCATTCGCTTCCTATGGCTGCTGTAACAAATGGCCACAAACTTAGTGTTTTAAAAACACACCTATGTTATCTTATGGTTTTGGAGGTCAGAGTCTCACTGGGCTGGAAATCAAGGTGTCAGCAGGGCTGTGTTCCTTCTGGGGGGAATCTGTTCCCTTGCCTTTTCCAGCTTTTAGAAGCTGCCCACATGCCTTAGATCTTGGTCTCCAGCCAGCAACTGTATCACTCTGTTATCACCCCTCCACCTGTGATTCTCCTACCTCCTTCTTTCCCTCTGAAGGACATGTGTGATTACATGGGGGCCACCCAGATAATCTAGGAGAATCTCCCCATCTCAAGATTCTTTTTAAAATTTTTTTCATTTGCTATTTTATTTTTTACTTTGGCTGCAGTGCATGTCTTGAGGGATCTTAGTTCCCTGACCAGGGATAGAACCTGTGCCCCCTGCAGTGGAAGCACGGAGGCCTAACCACTGGACCGCCGGGGAAGTCCCTCAGGATTCTTAACTTAATCACAGTGCAAAGTCCTTTTTACCATGTAAGGTAACATATTCATAGGTTCCGGGGATTAGGACATGGACATCTTGGCGAGGGGGTGGTGGTCACTAGTCTATCTACACTACTATCTCCCCATACTTACTCACTGGGGAACGTTAGAACACGTCATAAGGTAGACATATGAATCAAAGTTATATTCTTCAACAGAATTTCTGGCTACAGGTATACCATTAATGCACGAATATTTTCCCCTCATGTGACGTTGTTGGTGGACTTATCGGTCAAAGCGGTGAAATGGCAGAGCTGGTTGTCAGCACTGAGCAGGACTAACAGTCTCACATTCTTACTGTCAAACCAAAGATTTCGGATAGAAGAGTCTGGCAACACGAGGGGGCAGTATTTAAAACAGTGACAGGGACACCTACATCTACTGTAAAATAGCTAGAGTACACAGCACCCCCAGATGTGTGTGTGTGTCACACACACTTTGTGGCTATTGATCCTGCATCACCAGTACCCTCATCTAAAAATCTCATCTCTCTTTTTTTTTTTTTGGCCACACGTCACGTGGGATCTTAGTTCCTTGACTGGGGATCAAACCAGTGCACCCTGCATTGGAAGTACAGAGTCTTAACCACTGGACCGCCAGGGAAGTACTGAAAAATCTCAGCTCTTATCCAACACTCCTCCGCCAGAATCTAACCTATGTAAACATAGGGACCACATCTGCCTCTCATCTCTGTCCCTAGCAACCAAGAGTGTTTGCCCAACGTAGGTGCTTCATAAATGGTCAAGCCTCATTATTCATGGACTCTGCATTCCTGAACCCGCCTCCTTGCTAACATTGGTGTCCCAAAAGACCGATATTTGCAAATCAGTAATGCGCAGAGCAGAGAAAACTTTGAGTTGTCGGTTGCACGTGCTCCTAGCTGAGGTTGGAAGTTCTCAGCTGTCACACCACCCTTTTCATGGTCCAGTGAACGCCACGAGCTTTTGCATTTTTGTGTCTTTGTTGGTGGTGGTGTTGGTGACTTCATTGTTTAAAATGGCCCCCAAGGATAGTGCTAAGGTGCTGTCTAGTGTCCTACGGGTAAGAAGGCTGGGATGTGCTTTATGGAGAAAACATATGTATTACATAAACTTCCTTCAGGGATGAGATCTAGTGCTGTTGGCTGTGAGTTCGATGTTAATGAATCAATAATATGCATTAAATAAAGTGTCTTTAAAAAGAAACCCACAAAACAAGGTTAAGTATTGATTGGTTGAAGAAACTGTGACGCAAGTGAACTTATCTATGAAACAGAGACAGACACACAGACATAGAGAACAGACTTGTGCTTCCCAAGGGGGAGGGAGGCTGGGGGGAGGGATGGATTGGGAGTTTGGGATTAGCAGATGTCAGCCATTATATATAGGATGGATAAACAACAAGGTCCTACTGTATAGCACTGGGAACTATATTCAATATCCTGTGATAAACCATAATGAAAAAGAATATATATATGTATAACTGAATCACTTTGCTATACAGCAGAAATTAACACAATATAAATCAACTATACTTGAATAAAATAAATTAAAAAAAATGTGACCGGAGGCTCCCAGGAGCCTAACCCTGTACTTCCCCTGGAGCAATGGTTCAGTATTCGCTAATTAAGCATTTGCTAATTCAGTATTCACGGCAACTTTACAGAACACAACTGCCACGAGTAATGAGAATCGGCTGTATTTGGACAAATGAGGACTTCCCACTGTAAGAAAACACAGGCGGAGGTGGAATTTTCCACGGAAGGATGAAATATAGGAGCTATCAGGAGGGGCAGGATGTAGCACTTATCAGGTCCCTTCGTCCTGACAATTTCCACGTTCCCCACTGCTTTCTGTTCTTTGTAATAAAGCTACGAATCCTCGCAGGGCAGCGAGTTGGACTCACATCAGCCTCTGTAGACCACAGTTGGGAAGTTTCATGGCTCGACACAGCAGATTCATGCCTTCACTCCCCAGGCTGTTTCCTGACAGGTACAGGTGTGTCAAGCTCTGGTTCTTGGTGAGAGCCGAGGCCAGATCCTGGCAGTCAGTGGCTGTGAGGCCGCAGTTCCCCAGTCTGCAAGGAGAGAGTCCCAGAAAGGCAATGATATTTCTTCTTAGATTTCCATCTCTCCCTCCCTTGCAAGGAAGGGAGAGAAAGGTCACCCTCATAGCTGACACGCCCTGGCAGATATCTGGTGATGTCACATCACGTCTGTGTTTAACTTGCAAACTCAACTCCAGTGATTTAGTCCCCAAATTCTGCTCTGAAAGAATGAAATAATGCCATTTACAGCAACAAGGATGGACCTAGAGATGGTCATACTGAGTGAAGTAAGACAGAGAGAGACAAATATCATGTGATATTGCTTATATGTGGAATCTTAAAAGAAAAGATACAAATGAATTTACAGAACAGAAATATGACTCACAGACATAGAAACAAACTTATGGTTACCAAAGGGGAAAGGTGGCGGGGAGGGATAAATTAGGAGTTTGGGATTAACAGATACGGACTACTATATATAAAATAGATAACAAATAAGCACCTACTGTATAGCACAGGGAACTCTACTCAATGTCTTGTAATAATCTACAAGGGAAAAGAATCTGAAAAAGAATATATATATGTATATACCTACATATATATACCTACACACACACACACACACATATATATATACATATACATTTTTTATCTGAATCACTTTGCTTTACACCCAAAACTAACACAACATTGTAAATCAACTATACTTCAAATCAAAACAAAACAGAACAAAACAAAAATACTACTCTAAATATTGTGGGTGATTAAATCTTCCATCAACCACCATGGGCAGCACCTGGGCAATGCAAATCTGCTCTCTATCTGGCTGTTTTACTGTGGTGTGAGGTTTTGCAGAGATGGGTGACTTCCCTATTTAGAAGGGCTTAACATTTAATACATCATGACCCATAGATATAAACTAGATAGTCCACCACTTTAGCAAAGCTTAAGAAGCAACAGTACTTGAAAATGAGAGTTTAATAGTACTTCTCTCATGGGATTGTGACAAAATTACATGAATTGACACATCTGACGTGCTTAGAGCAGTGCAATGCACATAGCAAGCACTTCTGCTGTATTATTGGTGGTGGTTCCTTTCGATGAAGGAAGAAATGCTTGCTGGGTTGGACTTGAAAGGGATCAGAACAGGCCACCTCAAAAATATGCTACTTTAGGGGCCTCCCTGGTGGCGCAGTGGTTGAGAGTCCGCCTGCCGATGCAGGGGATACGGGTTCGTGCCCCGGTCTGGGAGGATCCCATATGCCGCGGAGCGGCTGGGCCCGTGAGCCGTGGCCGCTGGGCCTGCGCATCCGGAGCCTGTGCTCCGCAACGGGAGAGGCCACAACAGTGAGAGGCCCGCATACAGCAAAAAAAAAAAAAAAAAAAAAAAAAAAATATGCTACTTTGACTTAAACAGTATTTTGAGCTGGAGACAATTAAGAAAAATCAGACACAGGAGGAGCTCTCTGCCCTCCATCTATCTGCCTGAAAGCAGGGCACACATTTCCCCCACTTCCTGTACCAGGGAAAGAACAACCTTTATCACAGAGATAGAGGTGGCACTGAGGCGACTCTTCCTATAACCCTTATTTTCTATTAGTTTCCCCCATTTACTTCCTAGTCACCTTCCCATAATTTATCAGCCCATAGAAGCCCCAACCCCCTTTCCTTTGTCTAGTCACTTCTCCACAATTCATTACCTTTTGTTAAAATGGTATATAAGCTCCTGAGTCTAACTGCTTCTTCAGGTTTTTCACTTCCTTTCTGTGAAGCCCCCATGCCCATTAAAAAAAAATTAACATCAATAAAATTTGTATGCCTTTTCTCCCGCAAATCTGTCCGTTGTCTGTTTAATTTGCAGGCACCAGATACTGATCATAAGAGTGTAGAATAAAGTTTTTCTCCCCCACCCCCCCACAGGTTGATGGCTAGGAGGTATGTTGGCTTCCACTGTGATTTTTTTTCCCCCTTCTGGGCTTGAAAGGGTCATTTGTGCCACTTGGTTTTCAACTTTTGCTCTGATTCAGAACCAAACTCCCACTGAAGGAGGAAGCTCCTGCCATGGCATGCTTTGGGAGTGGTGGGGAGAAACAACCTTGTCCAAATTGTGGGATGTCAAGGAGGAAATTCCCAGGTAACAGATCAGTTCCCTAGGTATCAAACGGGGGCTCAGATTTTAGTTGTGCCTTTTATTCCCTGTATGACCTGAGACGAGACTTCCCTTCTTTTGGATTCTGTTTTCCTTATCAGCAAGTGGGAGGAAAAAATTCCCAGCTGGTAGGTTGCTTGTGAAAATGATGTTAATGGGAGAGAACACTTAGCACAGAGCCTGGTGCTTAAGGATGCCATAGACGGCAGCTTAGCCACAATCTTACGTCTCTTTGGGATTTTGGCATTGGAGAAAGTTTCAAGTATATAGTACAGTATTGTTAACTATAACCTGAATGCTGTATGTTAGATCCCCAGAACTTATTCCTCTTATAACTGGAAGTTTATACCCTTTGACACATATCTCCCCATTTCCCCAACTCCCAGCCTCTGGAAACCTCCATTCTACTCTGTTTCTTCAAATTCAGCTTCTACTCTGGTCTTTTATATCAGTTTGGAGTCAGTAGCAAAGACATAGATGTTAGTTTTTGGGTCTTTCTCAAACCTTCACATTGGGCTCTCCCATGAGGTCCCATCTCCCATTCTAACCCTCGGCTTATGCATCAGTCAATTCCCCTCCCTTTTCCCCCATGACTTGGATGATCTCAAGAGAAGATAACTCTGGTGAACAGTTCAACTCACATAAGCTTCTGCAGGGTGCACTGTGTGACCTTCAAGGCATCACAGAGAGACTTTATGCTCTGGTCCGTCACCTTATTTCCTGCCAGGCTCAGGGATTTCAGGCTGATGGATGTAACAAGCATTTGGGAGATCACCTGACAACAGGTGTGGGTTAATTCACAGTGATCCAACCTGCAGAGACAGGCAAGGGAAGACACATCCTCATCTCCTCCCAGAAGCAAGCCATTTCCCCTCCTTCCCCACACGGCAGCCACTCAGTCCATTTGGCTGGTTCCTGGATGCTGTTTGCTCTGGCCTGAGGGTCTGAGCATTTGCTGTTTCTGTTTGCAACACCCCTCCTCATCCCAGCCCCAGGTCTTTTTGTGGTTCAATTTTCCATTCACTCTCCAGAGTGTCATTTCTTCTGAGTAAGTGGGTCTCACTACCTTCCTTAACTATGCCTGCCCTGCCCTACCCAACCCCATCCTCTTGCTTCAGTATTATTTTATTCATAGCAATTATCAAAAGCTGACATCTCATATATTTATCTGACATATAACACTGTATAAGTATCAGGTGTAACTTGATATATTTATACATTGCAACATGTATACATTGATTTGATACATTTATATATTGCAATATGATTGCCAGTGTATCAGTAGCTACAACCTGTATCACATCACATGTTATCATTTCTTTTTTTTTTTGTTTTTGGTGGGAATAATTAAGATCTAGTCTCCTGGCAATTTTTTTTTTTTTTTTCGGTATGTGGGCCTCTCACTGCTGTGGCCTCTCCCGTTGCGGAGCACAGGCTCCGGACACGCAGGCTCAACGGCCATGGCTCATGGGCCAAGCCGCTCCGCGGCATGTGGGATCTTCCCGGACCGGGGCACAAACCCGTGTCCCCTGCATCGGCAGGCGGACTCTCAACCACTGCGCCACCAGGGAAGCCCTCCTGGCAATTTTGATGTTTATAATACAATACTGGGGCGTCTATAATCATTATACTGTGCATTAGATCTCCAGGACCTATTTATCTATTGGCAAGTTGGTACCCTTAAATAGTATATCCTCTAGGCCTGATGTGTCACATAATCTGCCGTTCTGCAAGTAGCTTTACCATCTGAAACATGGAGATAACTGCTACCAATCACAGTGGTGCTTGTGAGGATTAAAAGAGTAAATACCGCAGCCAGGCATTGCTCTAACTGTGCAAACCTGTTCTTGCTTTTACCTGGATGCAGAGTTGGACTACATTTCACAGCCTGCCTTGCAGTGAGTATGATCACACAACTGAGTTCCTGCTAAGAGAATATGAGGGGAAGTGATTTGAGCCACTTCTGGGTCAGGTCCATAAGACCTCCAGGTTTCCCCAAGCTCCCTCTGCTTCTATAAGCAGACTGCCTGTGCCCAGCAGGGTCTTGGAAGCTGTGTGTTAACGGTAGGACCTGGGCTTCCCTGGTGGCGCAGTGGTTAGGAATCCGCCTGCCAATGCAGGGGACACAGGTTTGAGCCCTGGTCCACGAAGATCCCACATGCCACAGAGCAACTAAGCCTGTGTGCCACAACTACTGAGCCTGCACTCTAGAGTACGAGAGCCACAACTACTGAGCCTGTGTGCCACAACTACTGAAGCCTGCACGCCTAGAACCCGTGCTCCGCAACAAGAGAAGCCACCACAAGAAGCCTGTTCACTCAACAAAGAGTAGCCCCCGCTCACTGCAACTAGAGAATGCCTATGGGCAGCAACGAGGACCCAACACAGCCAAAAATTAATTAATTAATCAAAAAGAAATATAATGTTATATAGGTTTCATATATACAAGTCAATGTTACCACAATAAAAAATAAATGTTTTAACAGCCTAAATAAAATTGGTTTTTGCCAGAAAAAAAATTGAAAGTTACTTTTTTCTTGTGGTGGTGAAATATACATAACACAAAATTTACCATCTTAACTTTTCAGTGTAAAATTCAGTGGCATTAATTATATACACACTGTTGTGCAGCCATCGCCACCAACCTTATCCAGACTCCTGATCCTCTATAATATTTTAGCAGCTTTCTGTGAATGATTATTTCAAAATAAAAAGTAAAAACAATAAAGCCCTGAAATCCGCAAAGCAAAAACCATACCCAGGACTTACCTCAGAGACTCCAGCAAACAGTATGGGTGCTTTACTGCTTCACATGCCATCATAACATCTCTATCCTTCAAGTGAGTGCTTTCCAAGTCCAGGTATTTAATATTTCGGTTGATAAGAGTTAGCCAGAGGTGACGGAGACCAGGGGTAATCTGGGCACCTGTAAATCTACAGAAGAGGAAAGAAAACACTAGTCAGACATTTGGGTGACATTTGGGTGACACTTGGTTGTATCCTAATGTTTCCTTCTTGCTCTTTCTTCCATTTCAACTCTGATCTCTCATTATTTGCATTTACAATTGCCCCTCAAATAACATGGATTTAAACTGCACGAGTCCACTTACATGGATTTTTTTTCAATAAATATATAAAAATATATATGTAGAACATTGTGTGCAAAACTTGTACTGAAGTGGATAGCCTATCATTACACAGGAATAAGGTGAGTGATATTCAGTATAAAATTAATGTGTTTGTTTTCTCACTGTTTTATAACTTTGCTTTCAAAGAATTGCATTACTGTACAGTCTGCCTTTCTCTCTCATCATTGTAGACACTGTATCAGCTGATCATCACAGGTGTTTTTTTTAATGTAACAATGTTTCCAATACTGTATTATGAGTGTGACTGTAATATGGATGCCATAAAAATTTTATAATGATTCATTCATTAGTGTACAGGCTAGGCTACCATAAAGCAATCTTATTGCTGCTTCTTCATTATCTATGCATGAATCATTATACCTGTAAATAAATATGAATTTCTTTCACATTGTGTTTTCATTTTTGATGTTCACTGTTACACGTATGTATATACACATATGTATGTTATACATATAACATATAAAGTATTTTGTATCATATAATATTGATGGAGATTCTGACAAATGATTCCCCTTATAAATAGACAATGTCAATTTATGGTATCAATAAATACAGTACTGTAAAAATGTACTTTCTCTTCCTTATGATTTTCTTAATAACATCTTTTCTCTAGCTTACTTTATTGTAAGACTACAGTATATAATACATATATAAATATGTATTAATTGACTATGTTATTGGTAAGGCTTCTGGTCAACAGGAGACTATTACTGGTTAAGTTTTTGGGGAGTCAAAAGTTACGTTTGGATTTTTGACTGCATGGGGCCAGGGCTTGGCATTGTTCAAGGGTCAAAACAATTCCTGCATTGTTCAAAGGTCAAAAGTATCTTATCTTAAAGCAGCAAATACTTGACTACCTATGAGGCATCAGTCACTGGGAAGAGTGTATTAAACAAATGCTAATATTCTGTGCCCTATGGAGCTTAACCTATCAGGGAAGACATTCAAAACAGGCAAAAGAGTTATGCATAAGAAAGCTAAAAATAGAGCTACCATAGGATCCAGCAATCCCACTCCTGGGCATATATCCAGAGAAAGCCATAATTCAAAAAGATACGTGTACCCCAATGTTCACTGTAGCACTATTTACAATAGCCAGGACATGGAAGCAACCTAAGTGTCCATCAACAGATGAATGGGTAAAGAAGATGTGGTGCATTTATACAATGGAATATTACTCAGCCATAAAAAGAACAAACGAATGCCATTTTCAGCAATATGGATGGACCTAGAGATTATCATACTAAGTGAAGTAAATCAGACAGAGAAAGACAAATATATGATATCACTATGTGGAATCTAAAAAAAAATGGTACAAATGAACCTATCTACAAAACAGAAATAGAATCACAGATGCAGAAAACAAACTTATGATTACCAAGGGGGAAAGGGTGGGGGAGAGCTAAATTGGGAGATTGGGATTGACATATACACACTACTATATATAAAATAGATAACTAATAAGGACCTACTGTATAGCAGAGAACTCTACTCAATACTCTGTAATGACCTATATGGGAAAAGAATCTAAAAAAGAATGGATGTATGTATATGTATAGATAATTCACTTTGCTATGCAGCAGAAACTAACACAACATTGTAAATCAACTATACTTCAAAAAATTTATTAAAAAAGAATGAAATATGTTATAGTTCATTAAGAATACAGCTACAGATATCTAGCCAAGTTCAAGTTGCAGAAAAAAGTCAAATGTCAGACTGTGCAAAGTGATATCATTTGGATTAAAAACTTCATATGCCACTATATATTTATAATTCCATGGAAAATTTATGAGAACATGTGAAAGTAATTAGGCAAACAGGAAGCTGAAGAGGCATCAGGGGACTTACTGAAAATCCTTTGTACTTCCTGAATCTCTTTACCATTATCATGCATTAGGGTTGAATGACAAATACAGTGATGACATGGATTTTTTTTTTAGAGTTACTGTTTTTTTTTAACATCTTTATTGGAGTATAATTGCTCTACAATGGTGTGTTTTTGCTGTATAACAAAGTGAATCAGCCATACATATACATATATCCCCATATCTCCTCCCTCTTGCATCTCCCTCCCACCCTCCCTATCCCACCCCTCTAGGTGGTCACAAAGCACCCGAGCTGACCTCCCTGTGCTATGCGGCTGCTTCCCACTAGCTATCTATTTTATATTTGGTAGTGTATATATGGATGACATGGATTAAAGCAAGTGACAGGGTGTAACAAGAGCTTAACATAGGGGCAGCTAGTGGGAAGGGATCCCCGAGGGAAAAACAGTTAATATAACAGCTGACAGAGAAATCAAGTTTGGTGTAGGACTTAAGGTGAACAAAGCATTATTCCTTATTCTGGGATCACCAAGCTCCTTGGTTCAGCCCAGTTTAAGGAAACTAATTAGGGAACAGATAGAAGTGGCCAGGAGAGGAAAATGTTTGCAGCCAAGAACTTGACTTGGTCTAGTCTTGAGTGTCACATGTGCTTCACTTGGTCCTGGAGGGAATAGAACCTTTGTTGAAGTAGAACAAGCCCTTCATTTCCTGCTCTAGGTGTCTGGTAAGTACCCTGGCGTCTCCAACAGACCCAGGAACTTATTGGGTTGGCCCAAAAAGCTCATCTGGGTTTTTCCTTAAGATGTTATGGAAAAACCTGAATGAACTTTTGGGCCAACCCAATATATTGGGTATTTAAATATGTTACCTTATTAGCCTAAAAGCATTAAGGACTGATTTAACGGCTCTCACAGATCATGCACTTTGATCTTGCTATTGCCTCATGCTCTACCATTTATTGAAATGAGCCTCCCTCACTTTTCCCCCACTAACAAACTCCTATTCATCCTTCAAGACCCCGAGTAAATGAACCCACCTTAGTAATCCCTTCACAAGGTCTTTAGTCATTCCCCATCCTGTGCTTTTGGGAACTTGGTTCCTATACCTTCCATGGCACTTATTCCCTCCAAATACATTTTATAGATTGGTCTTCCTCAGTAGGTGGGAGAGGAGAGCCATGACACAGCCAGGCAGAGGGGCATGTACAAGGGTTGGGAAGCCTTACATCAGGTTCTGTATTTTACAGGTTGGCTGCCTCAGCTTGATGCAGAGGGTCTTCATGGCCTCTTCACTCAAGATGCTGCCGCTCAGGTCGAGCTGTCGTAGGCTTGGGTGGGTGCTGAGCACGGAGCAGAGGTGTTCCCAGTGCTCATCATGGGTTTTGATCTGCAGGCTATGTTGGAGAAGGAAATAAGCATTTGCTTCCACAGGATGGATTCTGACATGAACAACTGCCCCAAAAATGCCCGGGGAGAGAAACCAGTGTATTAGGGCGGGACAGGGATGGTTTTAGAGACTCTGAGGCCAGTGTAGCAGATCTCACCTCATGCTCTGGAGAAGTGCTCTCATAACCACCTGCCTCCTGAATATTTCGACACCCACGGGGCACACCTCCAGCTCTCGAGTAAGATTTGTGCTGAAATTCTAGCTCCCCCTTGAATGTCAGAGGGTACAGCCTCTACTGAAAACAGTATGGAGTTCCCCCCCAGATTAAAAATAAAACTACCACGTGATCCAGCAATCCCACTTCTGGGGGGTATATCAAAGAATTGAAATCAGGATCGCAAAGAGATATTTGTACTCTATTATTCACAATAGCCAAGACATGGAAACAACCCAAGTGTCCGTCAGTGGATAAGTGGATAAAGAAAATGTGGTATACACACAAAATGGAATATCATTCAGCCTTAAAAGAGAAGAAAGTCCTGCCATTTGCAACAACTGGGATGAAGCTAGAGGATATTATGCTAATGGAAAAAAGCAGTAACAGAGAGACATGCATGATCTCACTTACATGGAGATTCTAAAATAGTCGAATTCATAGAAGCAGAATGTAGAGTGGTGGTTGCCTGGGGATGGGGGTGGGGGAAATGGGGAGATGTTGGCCAAAGGGTACAAAGTTTCAGTTATGCAGGATAAATACATTCTGTAGAGCTAATGTACAACAATGTGCCTAGGGATAGTAGGTAGTCTTAAGTGTTTTCACCACACACACACACACACACACACACACACACACACACACACACACAAAGAAAATGATAACTATATGAGGTAATGGGTATGCTAATTCGCTTGATGGTGATGATTATTTCAGGTACATCAAAACACCAAGGCATACATCTTAAATATATGCAATTTTCATTTGTCAATTATAGCCCCCCTCCCAAAGATGGAAAAAAAAATTGCAGAGGTAAGGTACTCACCCTTGGGGAATGCTGGGCCATGCCTCAGCAAATTCATGCTTTGGGACCTCTCTGACATCCAACCGAATTTTCCGTAAATACTGGCAATGCCGGAAACAGAAAGAAGACACTATTAAGTCCATTGGCCGGTTCAGTGGAAGCCACACTTCTTGGAAGCTGTTCAATGCCGAGCGAACAAACTCGTCATCCTGTGTCTCAAAAAGACAGTAGAAGGCGTCAAGGAAGTCTAGCGGGGCAGTGGTGTTGGTGTGTTGACCCAACAAAGAGATCCAGTGCAGAAGCCTCTGCTTTGCCACCAGGGGCACAGGACATCCCAGGAGGGTTCCCAGCGCCCCCATCACCTCTTTGCTCATGAGGCCAAACAAGAACCTCTTCATCTGGACCAAGTGGACGTTGAAGTCGATTTGCTTGAGTTCCATCAAACTCTTTACATTCTCAGTGAACAGAGGGTAGGGGTCCCCCTCTCCTTCCAATCCTTCCAGGACATAGTACAAGGCAGCAAAGAACTCCTGGAGGCTGAGGTGTAAGAACATGTAACACTCTTCACAGCAGCTGCCTTGGAGAAGGATGCTTGGGTGAAACAGAGTGGAGAGCTCAGGCTCCTTCAGTCCGTGAATGCCCAGGTCATCGCTGTAAAACATGAACTTCGTATTCCACACACCTTCCACAGCCATCTGGCACAAGCCCTTCAAGGTGACTCTTTCTTCCTGACGCAGACAGCTCCTGACTGCATCTTTTGGAGCGAGCTGATGGAACACGAATGAGGCATACAAGCCCGTGAGAGTCTGGCAAGGGATGGAAAGGCTCTTTCCTGGTGCCTCTTGCAGCTTGAGAGCCTCACAGACCAGGGAGCACACGACGGACACCTGGCACTTGTCAAACACCTCGTGGTTGCCCACTACTGAACGCAAGGTTTGCATCTTTTGATGTTCATGCTTCATATGCTCAAGAATCAACTGCATCCTTTTTTCCACTGAGAGTCCCCCAACCAACAGATAACGGGGAGACAGGAGCACGGATTGGAGCTTTTCTATGCCTGAGTCTCGGACGGTGATGATCAGGGAAGACTCGGGGAGCAAGACCTTCTTCAGAAGACTGTGCATCAAGACGGACACGGGTTGCTTCTCCGCCCAGTCTCCAGAGAGATTTGAGTCATCATCTTTGAAGGCGAGGTCCAGGTCCTCAAATCCGTCAACCACAAACAAGAGCCTTTCTGGTTGGGACAGGATCCCCTCCACCTGGACCCGGGTGTCTGGCCACTGCCTGGAGATTAACTCTGCAAAGCTGCACTCCCTCTTCCACCGTACCTCTCTGGCGTGGAGGAAAAAGACATAGGAGAACATGTCCTGGTAGAGCTCACCTTGCGCCCAGAACAGCAGGATCCTTCTGGCCAGAGCCGATTTCCCGATTCCCGCCTTTCCATGTAGAACCACAGTGAGAGGCCGGAAGCCCCCCTGGTCTGGATTAAAAGCCCCCAACAACACGTGCACATCTGGACAGCCAGAGGCAAATTTTTCAAAGTTGTGGTGTGCATCCAGCTTCGTGGAGAATTTCCTCATCACGTGACTCTTATAGTCCTGTTGGTCATCTCTGTGGCCTGAGTCGGACAGGAGAGAGGAAGAACGAGACAGAGAGTTTGAAGAAAGTCTGGATTTTAGTAAAAAACTAGCAAAAAAGCAAAACAAAAACCGCAGACCTAGTGGATCCTCAGTCAGACGGCCTACAGCTGTGGCTCTTTTGTTTCTTCCTAGCAACGTACATACAACAAGCTCTGTCCCTCGTACCAAGATCACTTCCGCAAAGCTTACGGATGTTCTGCAAAATAGCTCTGTGTCCCTTTCACCTGATTTCTCTTTCCAGGACTTCATACCTGATAGGTTACATTTCTGTTTGCTTATTATCTGTCTCCCGCAATGGATTCTGTGCAGAGACTTTGCTACTTGCTACTGTATCTTCAGTATTTGTAACAGTACCTGGTGCCCTGTGGACACGCAGCTACGTATTCACTGAATAATCTACACTGAACATGCCTATGTGGTCTCTGGAAGACAGAGAAGCTTGGGGGAGCTGAGGATGTGTGCGTGGCCCTGCGTTCCAGACCTCGGGATGGGCGTGCACATTCAGTTCCAGCCCAGGAGTCCTGGGCTACTGTGGAGAAACAGTTCCATGTGACAGGGGACCCTGCTCTTTACGAGGAGGTAAGCACAGCCTTTGAAGTTAGACCGGTCCTGCCTGGAACTCGAAGCTCTACAGTTTCTGTGATTTGGAACAAGTTGCCTCATTTTCTGGACCTCCATTTCCTCACCTATAAGATGAGATGGACATCCTCTTCAAGGGCTGCGACAAATATTTAAGGAACACAAAGTGCATTCAATATTTATTGGCACAGGGCTTGGCAAAGATGAGCAATGGCCACTATTATCATTACAAAGTGTAATTCTTTCAACCTTATCCTCTTTATTTTATTCCCAACATTTGTCATAAATGGCAATTCTTTTATGTGCTTAATTATCTAGCTCCCAGCTTCCAAGGTGAGCTCCATGAGAAAAATACCTTGTCATTTTACCTCCATACCTGTAGCCTCTTTAACAGTCTCTGACATCCAATAGGTATGCACTAACATAAAAAATTAGATGATCATACTAGGTGAAGTAAGTGGGACAGAGAAAGACAAGTATCATAGATATCACTTATAGGTAGAATCGAAGAATGGATACAAATGAACTTCCTTACAAAACAGAAGGAGACTCACAGACCTAGAAAAGAAACTTATGGTTACCAAAAGGGGAAATGGGGGGGGAGGGAGAAAAATATACACACTACTATATCTAAAATAGATAACTGATAAGGACCTACTGTATAACACAGGGAACACAATATTCTGTAATAACCTATATGGGAAAAGAATCTGAAAAAGAAGAGATATATGTATATGTGTTACTGAATCACTTTGCTCTACACCTGAAATGAAACACAACACTGTACATCAACCATACACCAATATAAAATAAAAATTAAAAAAAATTAAAAATTCCTATCCGGTCCCTTACATTTGCTGATACTACCATTATCTTTAAAAAAAAAAAGAGAGAGCAAGACTCTCTCTATACAAACGCATGAGACAGTGACTAGCCCTACATAAAATCTCTACATAAAAGTTCTAAATCTTAAACTTCATTTTTCTGCATCAGGAAGGTCATGAACAGATCTGTATTAACAAGTAGCAGACCCTCTGAGATCTGAACAAGGTCTATTTGCTGAGGTCACACTGATGTATTATCTTCTGTCAAAAGGACAGACTGTGCTCCTGAGTTGTAGGTTTTTGTAGAGGTAGAGGAACCCCAGAAAGATAGGCTGAAGTTGAATTCAACCCTTCTTTGCCTCTTCCTCAGCCGCTTTTTCTTTTTCTTCTTTTTTTTTAAATTGAAGTACAGTTAATTTACAATGTTGTGTTATTTTCAACTATATAGCAATGTGATTCAGTTTATATATATTTATATAAATATTTGTATATATCTATATTTATTTATATATATTTATGAGTATATATAAACACATATTCTTTTTCAGATTATTTTCCATTATGGTTTATTATAAGATATTGAATATAATTCCCTGTGCTATACCGTAGGTACTTGATGTTTACCTATTTTATGTACAGTATTGTGTATATATACAATGGAATATTACTCAGCCATAAAAAAATGAAATAATGCCATTTGCAGCAACATGAATGGACCTAGAGTTTATCATACTAAGTGAGGTAAGTCAAAGACAAATATCATATGATATCACTTATATGTGGAATCTAAAAAATGATACAAATGAACTTATTTACAAAACGAATAGACTCATAGACATAGACAACAAACTTACGGTTATCAAAGGGGATACTAGGGGTCGGGGGGGAGATACCTTTTCTTCTTTCATGGATTTAATGATCATGTCTGTACTTAAGAGTTCCAAATATTGTTCTCTAGTGCTGATTTCTTCCCTAAAAATCCAGGATCATATGTCTAACTCACTACCTTAAAGGGACCTCAAATTCAATGCACCAAAAACTCATTTCAGCTTTTACCTCTAACCAAAAACTTACTCCTTCTAGTAAGTTTCCTGTAAATGATAATTAGAAAGAAGCTTCTATTTCTGAACTTACTTTGGAACAGATATTTGGCTCATTCCCTTATACAGAAATCTAATTTTAGCCCCACACCATCACTCTACAGTAGTTTTTCATCAATAAAATGGGGATATTAATACCTCCCTCATGAGATGGGTGTAGGATCCCACGACATAATCACAAAATGTGAGAACAGCGCCCGGCCCATGGCAAGTATTCTAGAAATGTCGTCATTGTTGGTATTTGTTACTACCCATTCCAACTGAAAATGGACAATACTGACAGCTATTAGGTTTTCAAATATTTGTCCAAGGAATGATTAAAGTAACCCATACCTGCCAACATAAGCTATGTTGTACAGATGGAACAAAAGCCCAGCTTGAAGTGATTTCAGAGTTTGAAATTTACTTCATTGACTTTTGGGACTTCCCTGGTGATCCAGTGGCTGAGACTCCACGCTCCCAAATGCAGGGGGCCCAGGTTCAATCCCTGGTCTGGGAACTAAGATCCCACATGCCATGCCACAACTAAGAGTTCACATGCTGCAACTAAGATCCTGAATGTGGCAACGAAGATCCCGTGTGCCGCAACTAAGACCCTGTGCAGCCAAATCAGTCAATCAATCAATAAATATTTTTGAAAAAAATCATTGACTTTCAACATCACCATCCACCAGGTTGTCTAAACAGAAAGGTGGGAGCAATTCCTGAACCTCTGTTTTTCTGAAACCCTCAACACCAAATTCTACTAGATATATCTACCCCATATCTTACTGAGATATTACTATCTTAGATCTCAGTAAATAGTTTTCTGTGATAATTTCCTTATACATAAATGTTAATAGCAGCATCATTCATACACATCCATTTTCCACCCCCCTCTGCCCCACTAACTTGGTACTTCTTCCATGCTTGGACCTTGGTCCGTCTTCATTGGTGTAGAATGTTCTGGTATTTCAGCCAGTAAATATTCTGCAATAGAGAGTAGACGAGATAATGTCTCAATAAAGTCATGGCAATTCCCCAAATCAGGGATGAGCACATCCTCTGCCCAAATTACTGAGGGCAATGAAGACTAGGCTCAGGATCTCACAGTTTATTCCATGACTAGTCTGAAATGAGGAAAATGGAGACAGACCCTCAAATACCACCAGCACAGTGAAGCAGCAGAGATTTATAGTAAAGAGTGTCTGATTTTGAGCACGTAAATGTACATTTCAGTCCCATTTTTGCTGTATGATCCTGGGTAGGTCATATAATAAGACAGTATATTATGGTTATTAAGAGTTAATTGTCAAGGGCTTCCCTGGTGGCTCAGTGGTTAAGAATCCGCCCGCCAATGCAGGGACACGGGTTTGAGCCCTGGTCCAGGAAAATCCCACATGCCGCGGAGCAACTAAACCCACGTGCCACAACTACTGAGCCTGCGCTCTAGAGCCCGTGAGCCACAACTACTGAGCCCATGTGCCACAACTACTGAAGCCCACGTGCCTAGAGCCCGTGGTCTGCAACAAGAGAAGCCACTGTGATGAGAAGCCCGCACACCACAACGAAGAGTAGCCTCCACTCGCTGAAACTAGAGAAAGCCCGCATGCAGCAATGAAAACCCAAGGCAGCCAAAATAAATAAATTAATCAATAAATTTAACAAAAGAAGAGTTAATCATCAAGAGTCATCTTAAACACCTCTCTCGACCGTCAGAATAGTTAGTTTACTACTCAGACGCCTGTGAGTTCTCCAAATAGAGGTACCTTCAACTCATAAGCTCTAACATTGACCAATCCTCCCTCCCCCTCTCCCTCCCCCATCTACTTGCTGCGAAACAGCTCTCCCAGTATTTCCTGGGATGAGGCAATGGAACCCCATCCACCCCGTCACTCATGCCAGAAACTTGGGTATCATGCTTGATACCATATTCTCCCTCTGCATTTAGTCCTCAAAAACTGTTGTGTCTGCTTCCAAAATATCTTCCAATTCCATTTCTACTTTTTCTTTAACTGCCATCATCACCCCAGTCCAAGCTGCCTTTATTTCTCCCATGGGATGCTAGAATGGACCCCTAACTGTTCTCCCCACATCTACTCATGACTCTTTCCAGACCACTCATGACTTCAGCAACAATGTTGAAATGCCAGTTTGATTATTTCTACCCCTATCCCTTTAAAACTATTTAATTGCTTATGCTTTGCTATTAAAATTATTTTCAAGATGCTGTTTGACTTCTAGACCATCCATTTTTTTTTTTTTTTGCGGTACGCGGGCCTCTCACCACTGTGGCCTCTCCCGTTGTGGAGCACAGGCTCAGCGGCCATGGCTCACGGGCCTAGCCGCTCCATAGCATGTGGGATTTTCCCGGACCGGGGCACGAACCCACATCCCCTGCATCGGCAGGTGGAGTCTCAACCACTGCGCCACCAGGGAAGCCCCTAGACCACCTTTTTATCTTCATCTCCTGCCATATTCTCTCCACTGCTTCATGGTCTATCCAACCTCTTTCTTTGTTAAAGAGTTCATAATGTTGCTCTCTTTTGCTCAGAATGTTCTTCTCTACCCAATTAGCTCAGTTAATTCCTTTTCTTCATTTTTGTCTCAGCCTGAACCTTACTTCCTCTAGGAAGTGATTCTAGTCTTCACATATTTTTCTACACCATCCATTTAAAAAATTGCCTATTTATCCCTCTTCCCTATTGCATTGCAAGCTATAAATCTCTGGCACATGACACACGAGAATTTAAAGATACGCAAAATGAATGTTAAGTAATTTTTGTCACGTATTAGGTCAAGAACTTGGTCAACTTGTGTAACTTGGTAGAATCTCTATTTTAGCTTCTGTCATGGGGAACCTATTTTTTGGGTGAGTTTGAAAATCAATAGCAGGGCACATGACAGCTTCAACATGGTATTTAGACTGGGGTACTGATTGGTAAATACCAACTATTATTTTAATTTTATAACCCTTATTTCCTGTGAATAATACTAATATGTTTTCCACCCAGGGCTTTTTTGAGGCTCCAAAGGAATAGCTTCTGTTCAAGTCCTTTGCAGCTACAGCTGATGAGCTACATATAGGCATGTAATACCTGTAAGTCTTTAGGGCCAATCTGATTGCTTACACTTGGGGCTCTTCGTTAAGTTTTTGTCCACAGTTGAGGAGACAATTCCTCCTGATGAAGGAGAGCTATTATTATTTTCTACTAACTTTCTCCTAAATACCTTAAGATAACTACACAATTTGATCTAAGTACGTTGCTATAATATGGGTACCAACATTCTGAGGAAGGTCAGTCCTTAGAGAAGTTCCTTGAACCTTAGTCCCTCAGTCTGGGGCAAGAAATAAGGGAGATGTCCATTGTACAGCCATAAGTGTTCTCGAAACATGAGTGAAGCTTTGTTAACCACTTTCTATACAGTATCTTATGGAACCTTTGCAACAGCACGGATAAGCATCACAGCTACTGTTCCCAGATGTGGGATCCAAGGGTCAGAGTAGGACAAAATTTGCCAGAAGTCACACTTGTGGTGGCACCAGACCTACGTACTTCTGACTACAAATCCCATCTGCTGACTTTGACCACATTCTCTCCAGATAGAGGGTTTACCTACCGATGTCTTCTCCTTCATTGTTTCACAGGCTGGAGATGACTCTATAGCTTCCAGCCAGGGAGGTTGACCAATGAGTGAGTTAGCTCTCCTAGTTCAGACTCACGCTGTAGAGGTGGACCCCCTGAGAGAACAAGGATACCTTTCCCATCCCCATGGGAACTTGAGGTCACCTCCCTTTTCTCCTACCCCTAGATCTGCCCCAAATGTGTCCTACTCACTTTTCATCTCATCCCTGGCCATCTCTGAGAGCGCCGACAGGCTCATCTTTTCAAAGATGTCAATGGATATCTTCCAGGCAAAAGATTCTTTATAATGCTCATGCAAGAGGGAGGTGAGCTGTTCCGAATCGGCATTATCCACTTCAACCAGAGGAAAAGAGCAGGTTGCCGGTTCCGAAGCGCTTTCCTTTAGTAATGCCTTAAATATCTGAAACTCTTCTTTGTGTAGCTGCTTGAAACACCATTGCAGTCCATAGTTGGAAAAGGAGGATAATTTGGCTTCTCCCATCTTAACGCAAGGCTGAGAGCTCAGGTTTTGATGGAGAAGTAGATTCTTTGGTAAACAAAGCAAATGGGACCTGTTGGAAAAGTGACACGATTCAAAAGAGAACCTTGTATCAAATTCTCGTTTGTACAACCAGCCTCAATTGACTCACCAGATGGAATGACATTCTCTATTCCTTTTGTGAAAGATACTGAGAAAAGCCCAACTAACAGGTAACAATTCTTCATAGACTTATAATTACTTGACACCATATCTATCTTGTTACCAGAATATAAGCTCTGGGATATTTTACTGCCTGTATCCCTAGTTCCTGAAATAGCATCTGGTACAGAGCAAGACTGAAAAACACCTGCCAGTGAATGATCTTGGCTAACAGGCTAGACTCAAGGGAATTGGCAAATAGGTTCCCACCACTTACTGAAAATCAGTCACAGTTTTTAGATCAGTTGATTCCGGTTGTGCCTGTTAATATAACATTCAGTTATACAAACACAGTAAAGATTTTTGGTATAAAAGTATACTGATAGGGCTTCCCTGGTGGCGCAGTGGTTAAGAATCCACCTGCCAACGCAGAGGACACGGGTTCAAGCCCTGGTCCAGGAAGATCCCACATGCCGCAGAGCAGCTGAGCCCGTGTGCCACAACTACTGAGCCTGCGCTCTAGAGCCAGCGAGCCACAACTACTGAGCCCGCGTGCTGCAACTACTGAAGCCTGAGTGCCCAGAGCCCCTGCTCCACAACGAGAAGCCCCCGCAATGAGAAGCCCGGGCACCGCAAGGAAGAATAGCCCGTTTGTCGCAACTAGAGAAAGCCCACGTGCGGCAACGAAGACCCAACACAGCCAAAAATAAATAAAATAAATAAATTTAAAGGTAGATGAAGGAAGGTACTACTTAAAAAAAAAGTATACTGATAAATATCTGACCTGGAACTTGTACCTAGAAAATATAAAACTGCTCTCAAGTCCAAGCTTGCTCTGCTTGCTGCACGACAGGCCAATAAATTGGAGACGAGGTGTTGAGGCAGGGAATACAACTTTATTGGGAAAGCCGGCAGACCGAGAAGATGACGGCCTAGTGTCTCAAAATAACCATCTTATCAGGGTTTGGAGGCCAGCTTCTTTTACAGAACAGAGAGGGGGGAGGAGATGAGGAAGTAAAGTAAAACAGGCCTTAAGATTTGCAAATATCTCCTGGAATGGCCGGCCTCAGGGAGGGGATGTGTTAATTTCTTCTTTCTTGCAGCCATCCACAGGTGGAACAGGGTCTGGATGTTTCCCTGAACAAAGGCGCTTTGGTTTAACCTTCAGGCAGAGGGCAGGGTTCCCAGAGGCAGGCCATTATGTATAGACAGTATCCTTTTAGTAAACAAAGGCAACAGGAAGCAAAGGTTAAAGTAAAAGAAACAGATCCAACACGTAGGCAGATTTGGCTCTTCCCTGTAACAAAACCCCTAATAAAAGGATAAATAACTCAACTAACAACAAGCAAAGGATCTGAATAGACAATTCCCCCAAAGAAGACACACTGATGACTACTAAGCACATGACAAGATGCTCAACATCATTAGCCATCGGAGCGGATTTGATAACCTCCAATCACTAAATCAACTTGTTTTACGGGTATCTATAGCGTACACTCATGACCTGTGCCAGACATTTCTTCTCTTAGTTAGAAGGCTGGTCTGTGACAACATAAATATTTTGTACTTGTTAGGAATGCTCCAGGCATAATTCTTTTTTTTTTAATTTTTTGGCCACACTAAGAGGCAAGAGGGATCTTAGTTCCCCGACCAGGGATCAAACCCATACCCCCTGCAGTGGAATCACGGAGCCCTAACCACTGGACAACTAGGGAAGTCCTTCCAGGAATAATTCTTAAATCTGGCAAATCTCCTCTTTCACTACTGAATGATCTCTGTAAATAATGCATTTAAATGTAATTATTATTAGATAGTTTTGTTCACAATAGCAAGACTGAAGGTCATTTAAGGGTTGATCAATAACATGTGGGTTAATTCAGGAATCGTTGCACTCTGCATCCTTAAAAATGCTCAGTAATCAGCATAGGTTGGTGCCTCAGCCTCTAAGACATTTAATACAACCCTCACCCCCTGTATACACACTATCTTTGGGGGATGAGCATAAAATGGATCAAGGTGGGTGGTGGTGAACTAACGGGCCTAAGAAAGGACACTTTTTTTTTTTTTCCCGGTACGCAGGCCTCTCACTGTTGTGGCCTCTCCCATTGCAGAGCGCAGGCTCTGGACGCGCAGGCTCAGCGGCCATGGCTCACGGGCCCAGCCACTCCGCGGCATGTGGGATCTTCCCGGACCGGGGCACGAACCCGTGTCCCCTGCATCGGCAGGCGGACTCTCAAACACTGCGCCACCAGGGAAGCCCAGAAAGGGCACATTTTTACTTCATATTTTCCCATACTGTTTGCTTTTTCAAAATACTAAAAGGTATCACCCATTAAAAATCATGTTTGTAGAAGCTAATAGAAATAAATGCATTTTACTAAAACAATTGAGGGACTTCCCTGGCCGTCCAGTGGTTAAGACTGTGCGTTCCCAGGGCAGGCAACACAGGCTCGATCCCTGGTCGGGGGAACAAAGATCCCCCACGGCACCGCCAAACAAACAAACAAAACCGCAATTGACACATTCTTACCATTACTCATCTATGAAAGAAAAAAAAAAGATGAACATTACTGATAATGGAGAGACAAAGTTTACATGCTGGATTACTCAAAACAGAACCCTTGAAAGAACATAAGCTTCCGTGAACATTCCTATATAATATTTAGGAAAAATATTGACCCTATTGGCAGAAAAAGTGAGAATACTTATTTCTAAGGACGCATTAAAAAGGTTGCATCCTAACCACAGAACAACTAAGATTTCCTAGGTTACAATTAAATGAAAATTATATAGAGAACAGACTTGTGCTTGCCAAGGGGGAGGGATGGATTGGGAGTTTGGGATTAGCAGATATAAACTAGTATATACAGGATGGATAAAAAACAAGGTCCTACTATATAGCACAGGGAACTATAGTCAATATCCTGTGAGAAACCATAATGGAAAAGAAAATGAAGAATATATGTGTGTAACTGAGTCACTTTGCCATACAGCAGAAATTAACACAACATTGTAAATCAACTCTACTTCGATAAAATAAATTTTAAAAAATTAAATGAAAATTTCCTAATTATATATTTCCCTCTAATGTAAAACTACCTTGATACATGGAGATTGAAAACATAAAACAAAACAAAAATCTCCCAACTATCTGGTTAAGTGACTAAATTAACAAGGGAGGCTTATTTAAAAGAGAATGCATTTCAGCTTGCCACACAAATGCCTATGTATCCACAATTCAAATTAAACATCTGCCTCACTGCTGAAGCAATCCACCAGAGGGATTAGAGGGGCAAGAAGAGAATCACAAAACCTTCAGGGGTAGTTAAAAAGAAATCAGCATGGTTTAGGGAAGGTTATTTTTAGGGCGAGATGATAGCTTTCAGGATCTTACTTCCTTGACCAGGGATTGAACCCAGGCCCCCATTGTGAAAGCGCTGAGTCCTAACCACTGGACCTCCAGGGAATTCCCATGAGATGATTGAGAAAGTTTATATGCTCAGAGCTAAGAGGAAATAAAGTGGAAGAAGCAAAGAAAAAAATTAAATGAGTACTTTTCTAAATCCCTTCTTAGGAGATTTGCAGCATCTCATGTAAACTTTCTGTAAACAGTATCAATATATAATGATTACTGTATTATTACTATAATAATAAAATTATTATTGTCCTCACTTTACAGAGTTGAAATCAGAGGTTCTGTAAAGTTCTGTAAAGTGGAAGAGCTTGCTCTCTTTTAGGAAAGAGCATTGTCCTGTGCATCTGATTCTAACGCTCCACCTCTTCCAATACATCCCAGACTGGGAACTGATACATGAAACACAAAAGACAGGTGAGTTGATGGGAGGAGAGCCCAGGTGGAAAGATTAACGTGGGATAGGCTGGCGGACACCTTCTCCTGTAAAATCGAGGCAGGATTGGTGAGAAGGCAAAGACATTATTCCAAAGAAGCAGGACTGTAAGTTGTAGGGATGTAAGTTAAGAGTGGTGGTCAGGGACTTCCCTGGTGGTGCAGTGGTTAAGAATCCGCCTGCCAATGCAGGGAACATGGGTTCAAGCCCTGGTCCGGGAAGATCCCACATGCCACGGAGCAGCTAAGGCCTTGTGCCGCAACTACTGAAGCCTGTGCGCCCCGTGCTCTGTAACAAGAGAAACTACTGCAGTGAGAAACCCGTGCACCTTAACGAAGAGTAGCCCCTGCTCACCACAGCTAGAGAAAGCCTGTGCATGCATAGCAACAAAGACCCAACACAGCCAAAAAAAAAAAAGACTGGTGGTCAAAGCTATTTTCTGGTAACAAATGACTCACCAAAGCTGTGTTTGTCTCTATCCTTTATCTGTACTCTTTCCTGAAACACCTTTCTGCACAGGTATCTTAAAAAAATTTTTTTATTGAAGTATGGTTGATTCACAATGTTGTGTTAAGTTCTGCTGTACAGCAAAGTGACTCAGCTATACTCGTATACACTTTTTTTATATTGTTTCCCATTATGGTTTGTCCCAGAGTGTAGAATATAGTTCCCTGAGCTATACAGTCGGACCTTGTTGTTTATCCATTCTATATGTAATAGTTTGCACCTGCTAACCCCAAACTCCCAACCCACCCCTTCCCCTTCCCCCTCGGCAACCGCAAGTCTGTGAGTTTGCTTCTGTTTTGTAGATAGGTTCATTTGCTGCATAGGTGTCTTGAATGATTCCACAGAAGCAGTTAAGACCACAAGGCTTGACATCAGTTAGACCCGTTTCAAATATTGAGGCACCTCTTGGCACCCCAGGAAAACGCATTTAACTCACCTGTAACTCAGTTTCCTCCCTTGACGAAGAACACCCTCAGGACCATGTAGCACTTTGATGGCTGTAAGCCATAGTGAACGTATTATTAGCAGAATTAACAAAGGAGTCTTGTAAGATGTGGACCAGACATCAGCTGGTCTCGACCCTTGAGTCAGAGCACCCCAATTCTGCCCTGCACTTTAGACCTAGAGATTAGGAAGAATCGAGAGCTGTACCGAAACACCCCAAACAGATATGTTTTGTGGGTAGACCTTTCCAGCAAAGCGGGGAACTGGGACACTTCCTTCTGTCTAAGGGTATCTTTGGTCTCTGGGCTCTGACTAGTCTAAATGGAGAGAGAGGGAGCACAGAGCAGGGCGCAACGAACAGTTCCAACCAGGAATGGAGAAAAACGGGGAGAGAAAGGTACCAGGAACAAGACAGGAGAAACTACTCACCAAGTTCACTCCTTGCCTCCAAGACCAGATCCCAACTGGCAACCACGTGGTGACGGGTCTTTGGGGAATCTTGGGCCGGTGACGTTGTTGCCGTCCATTGGCTGCCACGGTTCTAAGTGGCCAGACCCAGGGTAGATGTGCAGCAGCTGCTTTCTGCACCTGCATGCCCCGCCCCTTCCCACCTAACAGGTGAGGATGCTGCATCACCCTTAGCACACCTGTGCCCAGGACCTCTACAGCCCTCACCTGGTTGTCCCAGAGCAATGGGGTGTGTGTGTGTGTGTGTGTGTGTGTCCTCATTTTACCACACCTGGCATTTACCGCTCTCTAATGATGCTGCTGTTGTTTGTTCAAGTGACTTTCTCCATAAAACTCTCTTACCTGGAGTCCTGTGAACTCGTAATATATATACCTGTTTGTTATCAAATGAATCTTTTCCAACATTCTGAACTGCCCCTCTGCTCACCATTGCTAATCACCAGGGAAATGCAAATTAAAAATGCAATGAGATATCCCCTCATATCTGCCAAAATGGCCATCATCAGAAAGACCACAAATAACAAATGCTGGAGAGGGTGTGGAGGAAAGGGAACCCTTGTTCACTGAAATTGGTGCAGTCACTACGGAGAACTGTATGGAAGTTTCTCAAAAAACTAAAAATAAAACTACCATATGACCCAACAAGTCCACTCCTGGGTATGTATCTGGAAAAAAACCAAAAACTCTAATTCAATAAGATACCTGCACCTCAATAGTCATAGCAGCACTATTCACAATAACCAAGACATGGAAGCAGCCTAAGTGTCCACCAACAGAGGAATGGATAAGGAAGATGTGGTGCATACATACAATGGAATAGTACTCAGCCATAAAAAGAACAACATTTTGCCATTTGCAGCACCATGAATGGACTTGAAGGGCATTATGCTAAGTGAAATAAGTCAGACAGAGAAAGACAAATACTGTATTTTATCACTTATATGCAGAATCTTTAAAAAATGCAACAAACTAGTGAATATAACAAAAAAGCAGCAGACTCACAGATATAGCAAACAAGCCACTGGTTACCAGTGGGGAGGGGGAGGGGCAACAGAGTGGTGGGGGAGTAGGAGGTACAAACTATTGGGTGTAAGACAGGCTACAAGGATGTAGTGTACAGCATGGGGGAATTTAGCCAATATTTTGTAATAAATGTAAATGGAAAGTAACCTTTGAAAATTGTGTAAAAAATAAAAATTTTTTAAAAGTGCCCATCTCGGTTAATAGCAACACCAGCTACCTTGTGCCTCGAGCCTCCACATTAATGGTTACATCCCAGAGCATTTCTTTCTTTTTTTTTTCTGTCTTTATTGAGGGAATCATCAACACTGTGTAGGCTTAAGGTGTACAACATGTTGATTTCATAGACATATATTGCAAAATGGTTACCACAGTAACGATGTCTCCTACTTCAGTGGTTCCCAAACTTCACTGCAGGTTGGAATCACCTGGGAGAACTTTTAAAATCCCTTATACTCAGGCCACACCCATTCCAATTAACTCAGGATGTCTGGAGCTGGGAGCTAGGCTACAGCATCTTTAAAGATTCTGTGTTAATAAACTGTGCCACGAAGATGGGAAACCTCGTTCATACTTTCAGCCTTGCTCATCTCAAGGCATATTCCCTCCTTGCTTTAGCAAAGTGGGGGTCTCCTAGGTCCTTCTGGGGAACGTGTCAGTTGGGGGGGTTCTCTGGCTTTACATGGCCCACCTCCAAGCCTGCCCACCCCAGGCAAAGCATTTTGGGCAGCCTCACCTCAGTTACTGTGAATCCTTTTAGCAATGCATGACATGTGAAATTCTGGGCTCTGGAGAACAAATTAAAGCAAATTTTCACTTTAGAGTCCGACTTTGGATGGACATTTATTTCTGTCCACCCCTAAAGAATGGACTGGAGGTGGGGTTGAGCGTCTCAACTGCTCTGACTTTTGCAACAAAACCCCTTTAGAGAGTTGAGAAACCAACGTAGGTAATACCCGGTCATCACTTTGTGTAGAAAAAGAGGACTGTTTCAAAAGAAAATAGTTGTATGACTGCTTTCTAGATCTTTGAGTTCTACATGCTGCCCTAACTACTTTAGTCCTGTGCTAGATAGCTAGGACCTGAAAAACTGCAGTCTGGGGAATTCCCTGCTGGTCCAGAGGGCCCGGGTTCAGTCCCTGGTTGGGGAAATAAATCCCACAAGCCACACGGTGCGGCCAAAAGAAAAAAAAAGTGCAGAGTCTGCCCTGTGATGCGCAGTCTATTCCATGACGTTGCACAGGAGGCCACCTGTACATTCTAAGACTTCTCAAGGTCCTGTGATGGTCACTAGGGAGACAGAATTCAGGAAGCCACTCTCTAGACCTTCCAAACTGGGTCCAGGTTCAGCCAAGTACACCTCCAAGAGAAATTCGCTTTAATTTGTTTATTAATGGACTAAACTCCTTCAAAAAAAAAGTTGAGTCATACTTCACGTTTTATTTTTATTTATTTATTTTTAATTAATTTATTTATTTTTGGCTGCATGGGGTCTTCACTGCTGTACGCAGGCTTCCTCTAGTTGCAGAGACCTGGGGCTACTCTTTGTTGCAGTCCGCAGGCTTCTAATTGTGGTGGCTTCTCTTGTTGTGGAGCATGGGCTCTAGGTGCGCAGGCTTCAGTAGTTGTGGCACACGGGCTCAGTAGTTGTGGTCTGCGGGCTCTAGATCAAAGGCTCAGTAGTTGTGGCACACGGGCTCCGTTGCTCCGCGGCATGTGGGATCTTCCCGGAGCAGGGCTCGAACCCGTGTCCCCTGCATTGGCAGGCAGATTCCCAACCACTGTGCCACCAGGGAAGTCCCACACTTCACTTTTTAAAAAAGAGTTCCTTAAACATGATGTGATTTCCCTGTTCCATCACTTGTTATATTATCTCCCTCAGAAATTTTCTCTGGACCCTGTTTTCTTCCTATTTTTTTATTATTATTTTAAAAACTTTTTATTTTGTATTGGATTGGAATATAGCCGATTAACAACGTTGTGATAGTTTCAGGTGCACAGCAAAGGGACTCAGCCATACATATACACGTATCCATTCTCCCCCAAAGTCTCCTCTCATCCAAGCTGCCACATAACATTGAGCAGAGTTCCCTGTGCTATACAGTAGTGGACCCTCTTTCGAGGCAAGATGTTTTCCTTCGTAACAGTTGATGTACAAGTCTATTTGTAAATAAACAACACTTGACAAGTTTTTGAATTGCATTCATGCACATTTTTAATTCAATTCTCACAATACTCCAGTAGGTGAGTCAGATATTTCCCAGACAATGTTAACATGACATATTCAATGACTTCCAGAAGCCAGGAGTATAAGTGAGCTGGAATGCTCCTTACCGTGGTGCCCCCAATTCCATGACTAATCTATGTCTGACACGTGACCTTCAGGATCTCCGAGAGAGCTATTTGGAGGTCACGCGTTACACCATTTCCCAGAACTAACTGATCCATTGTAGACTCAGAATGGCCCGCAGAATAGGAAACCATTGCCCAATTTTTCATCAGGAAAAAATTATCCAGGGCGTCACCAGATCAATTCGTCCACGCTGCCTTATCACAGCACTCATCTTTCCAGTCCTGAACTATCTTCAGGATTTCATTGTTCACCACTGGGCCCTCCAGTCTTCTCATCATATCCACTCCATCACTCTGTTTCTTCTCCCTGAGAAGGATAAGAATCAGGTTTGGTTCTCCTATGCTCGGTTTTCTTTTGCAGTGCTGGAAAATATGTAAAACCTCTAGGACAGAAATTTACCACCCATGAGATTGATATAGTAAGTCCCCTACATAAGAACACATTCCATGACTTCCCAACCACGTGGAAAGGCAGAGGCTGTCACGTGTGTCTAGCATATGACTTCATAAAACATTGAATGTCCAAAAAAAGGGAAAGAATCCTTGCAAACCCTGCAATTGTTTCTTTTTCAAGTCACGTTTACTTTTTGGTTCTGTCATTCCATTTTCCTAATATTTATTAGCTTTATAAATCATAATAAGGTACAAAAAAAAAAGAACACATTCCATTCTGAGAGCGTGTTTGTAAGTCCAATTTGTTCATAAGTCCAACAAAGTTAGCCTAGGTACCCAACTAACACAATCAGCTATATAGTAGTGTACTGTAATAGGTTTATAATACTTTTCACGCAAATAATACATAAAAGCAAAGAAAACTTTTTTTCTTTTTTTTTTGCGGTACATGGGCCTCTCACTGTTGTGGCCTCTCCCGTTGCGGAGCACAAGCTCCGGACGCACAGGCTCAGCGGCCATGGCTCACGGGCCCAGCCACTCCGCGGCATGTGGGATCTTCCCAGACAGGGGCACGAACCCGTGTCCCCTGCATCGGCAGGCGGACTCTCAACCACTGCACCACCAGGGAAGCCCAAGAAAACATTTTTAATCTTACAGAACAGTACCTTGAAAAGTACAGTAGTACAGTATAACAGCTGGCATCCAGGGGCTGGCATTGAGTGAACAGGCAAGAAGAGTTACCGACTGGAGGAGGGAGAGGAGGTGGGAGATGGCAGAGCTGAAGGATCCTCAGCCGTAGGAGACGGAGGGCGAGATGCACAACGAGTAGAGGACGCACGCACGAGACAATGTATGCCAGACAGATGAACTAACTTACGTGATTGGATATGTGAATGCACATTCTCATCTCTGAAAGCTCGCCACTTGAAGGCTCGTATTTAGGGGACTCACTGTAAATGGAATATTGCCTGCCGTATCAGTAAACAAAGGATGTCACAGTCATCAGTGATTGCAACCCAGTGGTGAGCTGGTGAGCACCGAGGGAACTCAGGAAGGAAACGAATACCTGCTATCTAGCAGCCATCAGACTGCAGCCACGCCCCACGGTGAGCCCTGAGGGAACTCAGGATGAGAAAACACAGGATACTGGCCCCAAGTAGCTGAGATACATATCAAAGGAATGATATCAGTGAGCCCAGACTCTTGCATCTTCCCATACATAGAAAAGTGCTAAATGCCTTAACTTGAGATATCTGCTTTTCTTTTATTAACAGTAACCTTTTGTTCCTACAACCTGCCCTTTGTTGCAAAACTCCTGTATATCCTAGCTGCCCCGTCACCTGCTCAGAGCAGTTTTCTCAGGGTTACTTGAGACTCTGACTCCTGGGCTTGAAGTCCTAAAAATTCCTACTGAATAAAACCTACCTCTCAACTTTTAGGTTGTGAATATATATATATATATATATATATATATATATAGTGTGTGTGTGTGTGTGTGTGTGTGTGTGTGTGTGTGGTACGTGGGCCTCTCACTGCTATGGCCTCTCCCGTCACGGAGCACAGACTCTGGACGCGCAGGCTCAGCGGCCATGGCTCATGGGCCTAGCCTCTCCGCGGCATGTGGGATCTTCCCAGACCAGGGCACGAACCCGTGTTCCCTGCATCGGCAGGCAGACTCTCAACCACTGCGCCACCAAGGAAGCCCTGTGAATATATTTTTCTAGCCAACAAGCTCAAGATCAATGGTGCAGCTCTCAAGAGCTCAGGGGTGAAGCCCAGGAGCCTTGGATCCACCAATTACAAGGTGTGGCCAGTGCCTCCAAGTGGCCCCAAAGATTCTTCTTCCTGTTATTCACACTATCATGTAGCCCCCTCTCTCACTGGGCTACAGTGGGTCTGTGTGACCATTAGAATAAAGCAGAAGGGATGGGTCTTTCAAGATTCAGTAATAAAAGACTGTGGCTCTGTTTTGGGCACTTTTGCCCCCCCTGCCCCCTTCCTCCCTCTCCCATCACTTGTTCAGGAGGGAGCTAGCTGCAACGTTACGCACAGCCTTGCAGAGAGCAACTGAGGCCGCCTGCCAACAGCCACGTGGGTGAGCTTGGAGGTTGGTCCTCCAGCCTCATCACCCTCCAGTCAACACCTTAACTCAGCTCGTAAAAGAGCCTGAGTAGAACCATCCAGTTAAACTGCTCCCATATTTCTGACCTTCAGAAATTTTACAACAAATGTGTGTTGCCTTATTAAGCATTGAGATAATGTGTCCCAGGGCAATAGATAATGAATACACCAGCTGTTTCCTATGACCTTTACCCAGAATCCATCGATAATTGAGATCATGATGGTCTCAGGCACTGAACTTAGTGCCTTATAGATGCACTTTCTTCCAATCCTCATAGTATCTCCTGCAGGAGGATGCCAACCCAAAATTACAGATGGAGAAACAGAAAGATCCACGAAGCCCTTCACAGCTGCAGATCTGGTAAGTGATGATAACACATTCATTTGTTTAAGACAGGAGAGAAGATGAAGAAACAAACAGTTTAAGAGCAGATGGCTACGTTTTTACCTTTTTTTTTTACAGTTGGCCAAGAGGCACATGAAAAGATGCTCAACATCGCTAATTATTAGAGAAATGCGAATCAAAACTACAATGAGGGGACCTCCCTGGCGATCCAGTGGTTAAGGCTCCGCACTTCCAATGCAGGGGGTGTGGATTCGATCCCTGGTCAGGGAGCTAAGATCCCACAAGCTGTGAGGCATAGCCAAAAATAAATAACTAAAAATTTTTTTAAAACTGCAGTGAGCTACCACCTCATACCAGTCAGAATGGCCATCATCAAAAAATCTAGAAACAATAAATGCTGGAGAGGGTGTGGAGAAAATGTAACCCTCCTACACTGTTGGTGGGAATATAAATTGGTACAGCCACTATGGAGAACAGTGTGGAGTTTCCTTAAGAAACTAAAAATAGAGCTACCATATGATCCAGCAATCCCATTCCTGGCCATATATCCAGAGAAAACCATAACCCGAAAGAATACATGCTCCCCAGTGTTCACTGTAGCACTGTTTACGATAGCCAAGACATGAAGCAACTTAAATGTCCATCAACAGAGGAATGGGTAAAGAAGATGTGCTACATATACACAATGGAATATTAATTACTCAGACATAAAAAAGAACGAAATAATGCAATTTGCAGCAACATGCATGGACCTGGAGATTATCATACTGAGTGAAGTAAGTCAGACAGAGAAAGACAAATACCATATGATATTGCTTATATGCGGAATCTAAAAAAAAATGACACAAGTGAACTGATTTACAAAACAGAAACAGACTCACAGACTATGGTTACCGGGGCGGGGGGAAGAGTGCAGGGGAGGGGTAGATTGGGAGTTTGGGATTGATATGTATACACTATACTTAAAATAGGTAACCAACAAGGACCTACTGTAAAAAACAAATGAACAAATAAATATTTTTAAAATGCAAAAAAAAAAAGAGCAGACAGTAGAATCCAGGTTTATTTTCTCATTTCACACACAGGAATTGTGGTTTGTCAGCCACATGAAGGAAACTATAAATCCCCAGGAGGACTTCCCTGGGGGCGCAGTGGTTAAGAATACGCTTGCCAATGCAGGGGACACAGGTTCGAGCCCTGGTCCGGGAAGATCCCACATGCCGTCGAGCAACTAAGCCTGTACGCCACCAACTACTGAGCCTGCGCTCTAGAGCCCGCGAGCCACAACTACCGAAGCCCACACGCCTAGAGCCCGTGCTCTGCAACAACAGAAGCCACTGCAATGAGAATCCCGTGCACCGCAACGAAGAATAGCCCCCACTCGATGCAACTAAAGAAAACCAGTGCACAGGAACGAAGACCCAACGTAGCCAAAAATAAATAAATAAATTTATTTTTTTAAAATCCCCAGGAAAGGAACAAAGGTCATTAGCAACATCTGCCGACAGCATCTGGGGTCCAGAATCTCACTGCTGATGAGGGGCTTTCCTAGGGCTATGCATCCTGCACAGGGAACCCAGAAGATACTTACAGAGAGACCTCAGATCCCCACTTCCTCTTCCTGACGGCCTCACGCAGGTGGAGGATGCCCCCAAACCCGATGTCGTTCTTGCTCAAGTCCAGGTATCTCAGGGTTTGGTTGTTGAGGAGCACAGAAGCCATGGCCCGGCAGCAGATGGAGGTGAACAGGCACTTTTCCAGCCTATGGGAGAGAAACAGGCAGCAGAAAAGTCACCACATCCCTCACCTGAGAGCTCAGCCAGCCTAGCTGCTCACAGCCTGGAAATCACACTCTGGCCGGAATGAGTCATTTCATTCCAAGTAGCTTATTTTTCTTTTTAAAAATGTTATTTTATTTTGAAGTATAGTTGATTAACAATGTTGTGTTAGTTTCAGACATACAGCAAAGGGATTCAGTTGTACATATACATGTATCTATTTTTTTCAAATTCTTTTCCCATTTAGGTTATTATAGAATATTAAGCAGAGTTCTCTGTGCTATACAGTAAGTCCTTGTTGATTATTTTAAATATAGTAGTAGGACTTCCCTGATGGCACAGTGGTTAAGAATCCACCTGCCAATGCAGGGGACAGGGGTTTGATCCCTGGTCAGGGAAGATCCCACATGCCGCGGAACAACTAAGCCCATCTGCCACAACTACTGAGCCTGTGCTCTAGAGCCCATGAACCACAACTACTGAGCCTGCTCGCCTAGAGCCCGTGCTCTGCAACAAGAGAAGCCACCGCAATGAGAAGCCTGCACACTGCAACAAAGAGTAGCCACTGCTCGCCGTAACTAGAGAAAGCCCGCGAGCAGCAATGAAGACCCAACACAGCCAAAAATAAATAAATAAATAAATATTTTTTAAAAAAACAAAACAAGACTAACCTTCTGGAGTAAAAGAATTGTGACCTCCAGAACTCCCTTCGAGTAATTATGAACAAAAATGAAATCCATTATCAGGACTAATCCTAGAAATTAAGGATGTAACATAATGTGATTTAAATGCTCTAGACTTCTGTGATATCACTTACATGTGCAATATTAAAAAGAACACAAATGAGTATATATGTAAAATAAAAGTGAGGCAGGAGATAGATGGGCTCCAGGCTAGACAGTTACAACTGGCCTCCTGTTTACACTTCCTGAGGTGAGAAGAAGATGGGCTCCAGGCCAGACATTCATTACCAGCCCCCTGTTTACATTTCCTGAAGCAAGAGACAAACAGACTCCAGGACTACATATTTATGACCGGATTCCTGTCTATATTTCGAGATCTGCACCTTGATGTAAAAACCAGTAACAGAAATAGGGTAAATAACCAGACACTGGACAGAGTGGGACAAACCGTTAAAAGATCAAGAGGTTGGGCTTCCCTGGTGGCACAGTAGTTGGGAGTCTGCCTGCCGATGCAGGGGACACAGGCTCGTGCCCCAGTCCGGGAAGATCCCACATGATGCAGAGTGGCTGGGCCCGTGAGCCATGGCCGTTGAGCCTGCGCATCCCGAGCCTGTGCTCCGCAACGGGAGAGGCCACAACAGTGAGAGGCCCACATACGGCAAAAAAAAAAAAAAAGATCAAGAGGTTATGTATTTCCCATCCTTGGGGCAAGGGAGACATTGCACATGTGCAGAAAGGCTCCTTGGGGGTCAAAAAGGAGGGGCACCACCCCATAACATGTGATGCTAAGGCCGTCCCATAGGCCTGTGGGCTGAAATCCATCTTGGAAAAAAGTTGCACACGCAAGTTGGGGAGGGTCCTAGAGAAGGTCAGGTGTGGAAAAAGAAATCAGATAACTGGCCAAAGGTAAACAAAGACCCGGAAGAACTGCCGTATATGAATGACTTAACCACCTCTTTATGGGGCTCCTCCTTATTAGGGGGGACGCCCACACCCTTTCTCTCCGGGTGTGCGTCTCTGACCTGCTTCTATCTCAACTAAGCAAACTGTTTCTCTGTGTGCTCTCCCACTTGTTGTTGTGCTATGTCTCTAATAATAAACTTTGTACCTGTTTTACAGGTTTCTTTTTTGCTCCGTGAGAAATGCATTTTTCACTGGGGGCAAGAGCCAGCGGGTGTGGTGGCTGGGATTCCTGGTTTTCATCCAGGCTTCCCAGGTTCAATTCCTGGGCAGGGAATTAAGATGTTGCTTCACGCCACCGCTCACTGCCGCCTCTCCGAGATCAGAAGCGGCCTCAGAGACATAGAAAACAAACTGGTGGTTACCAAAGGGGAGAGGGAAGAGGGGAGGGACAAGTTAGGTGTACAGAATTAAGAGATACAAACTAGTATGTATAAAATAGATAAGCAACAAGAATATATTGTACAGCATAGGGAATTGTAACCATTATCTTATAATAATGTTTAATGGGGGTATAATCTATAAAAATACAGAATCACTATGCTATATACCTAAAACTAATATAATATTATAAATCAACTATACTTCAATAAAAAATAAAAGCTAACATTTCTGAGTGAAAAAAGTGATCTAGACTTAGAGCCCAGATCATACCAATAGTGAACAGAAAAGGCAGGTAGGAAAGAGGCAAGAAAAAGTTGTACATGTATAACTGAATCACTTTGCTGTACATCTGAAACTAACACAACATTGTTAATCAACTATACGCCAATAAAAAATTTAAAAAATAACTCAAAAAAAGTTTCAACCTTTGTCATCAGAGATGTCTATAAATCTTTTCTAAATATTTAGGGTAACCACTAAAACAATTAAAAATAGGATGAATTCTTTCAAATCACTTGGCTAGTATGCATGTTAGCATAGAGACCTTTAGGAGAAGGAAAAAATACATACAAAAAAAAGATTCCCTAAGCATAAACATTGATTTTGGAAGACTCGCCATCTAAGGTATTAGTCTAAAATTAACAAGTTCTTCTTTATCTTTCATTGAATGGAAGAATTTAACAATGGTCCTTAAACTCTAGCCTTCACGGGAATCATGGGAGGTGATTGTGAAGCACAGACTGGGGGGTCCCCACCCTCAGGACACCACAAGATCCAGCGACCCCACTTCTGCTTATGGACCCAAAGGAATCGAAACCAGGATATGGAAGAGATACCTGCACCCTCATGTTCATAGCAGCACTATTCACAATAGCCAAGACACGGAAGCAACCTCAATTCCCATTGACAGATGAGTGGATAAAGATGTGATATATACATACAATGGAATACTACTCAGCCAATAAAAAGAATGAAATTCTGTTTGTGACAACATGGGTGGACCTTGAGGGCATTATGCTCAGTGACATAAACCAGACACAGAGAGACAAAGGATGCAAGAATTTGCCTTTCTAACAACTTCCCTGATGAAGAGGTTCCTAGTCTGAGGACTGTACTTTGAGAATCACTGCTCTGAAGTTTCCAAGTCCTCCAACCAAATGGGGGGAACACCCAGAAGTGCAAAACACATTCCCACATTCTACCCTAAGAGAATTTCACAGACACTTGGTCTCAAAGAAGGAAACGGGGACAACTTACTCAAGAATCTGTAGGCCCGAGTCAGGGTTCATCAGGGCCTGACAGAGCAGGATAACCCCGTCGTCCCTCAGGCTATTAAAACCAAGGTCCAGACTTCTCAGGGTTTTATTTTCATCAAGAGCAGAAGCCATATCCTGACAGCATTCAGAGGTCAAGGCACAATTTCTCAGCCTGCAGAGAAACACCCACCAAAACACCCTTAGCTTTCTTTCCTGCCTTTTTTTTTTTTTGGTATAACAGCTTTATCAAGATATAATTAATGTGCCATATAGTTCACCCACTGGAAGTGTACACACCATTGGTTTTCAGTATATTTACAGAGTTGCACAACATTTACCACGATTCTAGAACATTTTCATCACCCCGAAAAGGAAAATGGTGTACGTTTTAGCAGTCATTCCCAATTTCTTCCCCACCCACCCCCACTCTACCAACCACTAATCTGCTTTCTCTTCCTGTCAATTTGCCTATTCTGGACATTTAATATAAATAGAATCATACTATATGTGGTCTTTTGTGATTGGTTTCTTTCATTTAGCATAATATTTTCAAGATTCATCCACTTTGCAGCATGTATTAATATATAGTTTGTTGCTTTTTATGGTTGGATAATACTCCATCCTATGGATAGACCACACTTTATCCATTCATCAGCTTTTGGACACTTCGATTGTTTCCCACTTTTTTGTTACTACAAATAATGCTGTTATGGAAATCCACGTACAATTTTTTGTGCAGATTTTGTTTTTATTTCTCTTGCATATATACCAAGGAGTAGAATTGCTGACTCATGTTACGTTTCTGTTTAACCTTTTGAGGAGATACCCGTCTGTTTTCCAAAGCAGCTGCGCCATTTCCTGCTTCTTTTTGGGATCCTGCAAGCTTCAATGGGTTCAGGGGATATTGCGTGTCAGTTCAGCATTTCTGGTTTTAGGAACTGCACATTTCTTTAGGGTTTAAGACAGTCTGAGTTTAATTTCTGTCAGTGACAGCCAATGATACCTAGGGGAAGTCATTTAAAGAATTCAGGATAGAGTGAGGTAAACACCAAACAGGATATCACTTAGTATGTATCCTGGTCCATATCACTGAGGTTGATACATGACTCACTTCTAAGCAGAAAGCCAGGTCATATTACATTATTCTGATCTCAGAGGTATAACACTCACTCCCAACCTCTAGGAGTTAGAGGAACACATTGGATCAGAGGTTCCCCAACTTTCCCCATTTATGCCCTCCTTAGTGTCTCACTTTTTTCACATCACCCGTGACTTCATTAAATTTTGCTCTGTGGAATTCCCTGGGGGTCCACGGGTTAGGGCTCCATGCTTTCACTGCCGAGGGCCCAGGTTCAATCCCTGGTCAGGGAACTAAGATCCCACAAGTCGCACGGCATGGCCAAAAAATAAAAAAGTAAAATAAAATCTGTTAAAAAACATTTTTGCAATGCACTTGCTCTCGCGATCGCTAAAGACAGAGCTTTGCAAAGATATGACATCATTGAAAGGCATGTAGCACAACCTGATGTTAGAACAGAACTACCTCAAGCTAATAGTTCTTGCGGCAATGAACAGATGTCAGTATCTCTTACATTTAAAATATCCTGCAGCGCCTCTGTGAGTTCACCCCTGGGTACCTCGGCACACAGTTTGAGAACTCTGCTGCTAGATAATTTGCCTCTGAAACTGAACTCATAACCACCTTCCTTTTTATTATGCTTTCTTCCAGCGTCAGCACAATGCCTAAAATGCAGTAGGTGCTTAATAAGTATGTTGCATAAATGGACACATATATCACAGTTGTTCTCCATTGCCCTATTCTACTCCAGGGAGTTCCCAAAAGAGGACATTTGGGGACTTACACCAGCCTCTGCAGAGGATACTGAGAGCGTTGCAAGGCATTCCAAAGCTGTTTCGCCCCATCATCCTTCAAGGCATTTTTTGCCAAGCTCAGATGGGTCAGATTCTTGTTACTCGCAAGAGAAGAGATAAGACTTTTGCAGGAAAGTGACGTGAGGTCACAGTTCTCCAATCTGTGGGAGAGACACACACAGACGGGGTGCAATTTAATTCATGCCTGCGACAGGATTTTCCTTGTCTCATGTCGAGAGATGAAGATTTCAATCAGGGCTTTCCTTCTAAATGCAAACGCCTCATCCTACTTCTGTTACCAGCTCTTAGGGCTTCCCAGATTTAAGGGGGAGGATAGCACTTTGATGTGAGAAGCAATTGGGGATCAGGAAAACAGTTACAGAGAGGCATGAAGAGGGAAGAGAAAGGGACCAGCAATGACTAAACAGTAAATAACATATATGGAGGTGACCTGGGAAGAGACACCATCTCACAAGGTAAAGAAAAATAGAAACACGCACTGAGGACAGAAGCGGGCACTCGTATTAGAGAAACTAAGATGTATAGGAAGGTCCTGAAAACGTTTTCATGTGTGGTGAGGGAAGTGCAAACGTAAACAAGAAAGTATCTAATGTAATAACTTTGTATGGTGACAGATGATAACTAGACATCATGGAGATCATTTTGTAACGTAGAAAAATATCAGATCACTGTGTCGTACACCTGAAACTCATATAATATTGTAAGTCAATTATACTTCAATTAAAAAATAATGAAGTGGGGTTTCCCTGATGGCGCAGTGGTTGAGAGTCCGCCTGCCAATGCAGGGGACACGGGTTCATGCCCCGGTCCGGGAAGATCCCACATGCCACGGAGTGGCTGGGCCCGTGAGCCATGGCCGCTGGGCCTGCATGTCCGGAGCCTGTACTCCATGATGGGAGAGGCCACAGTGGTGAGAGGCCTGCATACCACAAAAAAAAAAGTAGTACTTGAGTCATAAATAAACAATAACGTTATTTTCTGCTCAACAGATTGGCAAAAGCAGTAACAGTAACAAGAGTCGGATGAGAATTTGGGGGGAACTTTCTTACACACCATTGGTGGGACTGCAAATTGGTACCAACAGTCTGGAAACAAGCCTGGTAGAACTGAAGATGAATGCTCTCCATGACGTGGCAATTCTACTAGCGTGTGTCGGTGTGTCGGGGTGTGTGTGTGTGTGTGTGTGTTAATAGCTCAACTCTTGGTGGCAGGTAAGACGGACACCTAAATTGTTGCACATTCATACAAATGTTATCATTCAGCACCAAAGAGGAACAGCCTATAGAAACAACTAAACACAGATGAAGACTAAAATGTCGGTTGATTGGAAAAAGCACACATGCTCAATGAGGCCACTTATGTGAAATTCAAAGCACTGCAAAACCGTGCTCTGCTTAAGGATCCATGTATAGTATTATCAGTGTAAATACAAATAAGGAGCCTGATCAACCCAATTCAAGATGGCTCTGGGGGGGTGGGGGTCACGGGGTTGGGGACTGATGTGATCAGTGAGGAAGGAAAATAGTACCAGTGAGGTTCTATCTCATAAACTGGATGATGGATACATCAGGCTCATGATAGTTATATATTCTAGAATATTAGCTGCAAATATGTACTTTTATGTAGTTCTGTCTCTGTCTGTCTCTCTCAGCTCAGGCCTTCATTGCCCCATCTACGTCATTAACAATCACAAGACAATTTTGTTCCATTATACACACATTCCCCCATTTCTGTTTTGCTCCTAGAAACACTCAATCTACCAAACAACTGGGCAACAGCATGACAACCACAAAAAGACTTACGACAGCTTCTCCAGTTGGGCCACTGGCAGGTGGTGACATGGTTCAAACCTCTCCAGGGAGCTACGTTTCAGCATGAGAGTCTTCAGGTGAACATTGTTTTTGAGATTCCTGGCAAGATCAGTCCAATTTCTCGGGCTGAAAGGGCAATCTTCCAACCTACAGAAGCCACGCAAAAACACTGAACCTTAGCTCCCGGGGAAAATGGTGCCCACAGAGCCACCTGGACCTCACCTCCTGTCTCACAGCCTTGTTCTGCTCCCAAGAGTGACCGGAGGGGTCACTTCCCTGAGTAAACCTGCATCAAATTCAGCGTCTGAATTGCAAATAATCAATAGAAAATAATACACACTCAGGGCCATGACAAATTGGCATGGGCTAACTGTCCGGCTGTAATTCCAAACCAGGGACTTGATTCTGCCCTTGAAATACAACTTCTTTTTACATTTATTTGCCAAACCATTTTCAGGATAAAGAATGAGATTCAGTCAAACTATGGCCCGTGGACAAAATTTGCATTACTACCTGGTCCTGTACAGCTTGTGAACTGAGTGATCTAAAATTTTTTTTTAATTTATTTTTGGCTGTGTTGGGTCTTTGTTGCTGCACATGGGCTTTCTCTAGCTGCAGTGAGAGGGGGCTACTCTTTGTTGCAGTGCGTGGGCTTCTCATTGCAGTGGCTTCTCTTGTTGCGGAGCACAGGTTCTAAGGCGCACGGGCTCAGTAGTTGTGGCTTGTGGGCTCTAGAGTGCAGGCTCAGTAGTTGTGGTGCACGGGCTTAGTTGCTCCGTGACATGTGGGATCTTCCCAGACCAGGGCTCGACTTATGTCCCCTGCATTGGCAGGCGGATTCTTAACCACTGCACCACCAGGGAAATCCCTAAAATTTTTTTAATAGTTAAAGAATATTTTGTGACACATGAAAATTAAATGAAATTCAAATTGCAGTGTTCATACATAAATAAAATCACTAGTAAATTATATAATTATTAGTTATTAATAATACAATTGATACTTAATAAATCATTAAAGTTATTGATGAACTCTGTGAATACATAATTATTAATCATAATGAAGTTTTATTGGAACACAACCATGCCTATTCATTTGCATACTGGCAATGGATATTTTAGCACTCTGTCACCACTATTTAATTCAGATGTTATAGCAGAGTAGAATAGTCGTGACAGAGACGGTACGTCTTGCAAAGTTGAAAATATTCCTTACCTGGCCCTTCATAGAAAAGGTTTGCTGAACACTGACACCGATAATAATATAGTAAGAAAAATTAGGAAGTAATGAGTTTTAACTGTTACCTTTGTTTTTTAATATAATTTATTCGATACTAAGTTTATGTGAGTTAGTTTTTTAATAATGCTGTTTAACAGCCCTCACCAAATTTCTGAATGTTTAACAATCAGCTCTTGCAAGCCAGGGTGGGCTGGCCCAAGCTCACCCCTAGAGCTATGGCTCACCCCAGGGCTATGGTTTCCCTATCTCAGACACACCTGGGACATCAAATTGTAGTTTTCAAGCTGAGTGAAACTTAGAACCAGAGGGTAGAATGGTGGTTGCAGGGGCTGGGGTGGGGGAAATGATGGTCAAAGGGCACAAACTTCCAGTTAGAAGATGAATAAATTCTGGAGCTCTAATGTACAGCACGGTGACAATGGTTAACAAGACTGTAGTGTATACTTGACGTTTGCTAAGAGAGTTGATCTCAAGTGTTCAGATGGTGGCTTTGTGAGGTGGCACACTGGTTATGTAGCTTGACTGTGGCAATCATTTCACAGTGCATACATATATGAAATTGTCACCTTAAAAAAAATCTGAGTGAACAGCCATAAAAAAGAATGAAATATTGCCATTCGCAGCAACATGGATGGACCCAGAGATTATCATACTGAGTGAAGTGAGTTAACGACAAATATTTTGAGATCACTTATATTGGAATCTAAAACATAATATAAATAAATTTATTTATAAAGAGAAACAAACTCACAGACAGAAAATAAACTTATGGTTACCAAAGGGGAAAGGGGTGGGGAGAGGGATAAATTAAGAGTTTGGGATTAACAGATATATACCATTATATATAAAATATATAAACAATAAAGGTTTACTGTATAGCACAGGGAACTATATTCAATATCACAATAATCTATAATGGAAGAGCATCTGCAAAAATATATGTATAACACAACAATGTAAAGCAATTATACACCAATAAAGATGTTAAAAATATATATACGTAGGGCTTCCCTGGTGGCGCAGCGCTTAAGAATCCCGCCTGCCAATGCAGGGAACACGGGTAAGAGCCCTGGTCCGGGAAGATCCCACACGCCGCGGAGCAACTAAGCCCGTGCACCACAACCACTGAGCCTGCACTCTAGAGCCCATGAGCCACAACTACTGAAGCCCGCAAGCCTAGAGCCCGTGCTCTGCAACGAGAGAAGCCACTGCAATGAGAAGCCCGCACACTGCAACAAAGACCCAACTCAGCCAAAATTAAATAAATTTATTAAAAAAATATATATATATGTATAACTGAATCACTTTGCTGTACACCCGAAACTAACACAATATTGTAAATCAACTATACTTTGATAAAAGAAAAAAGCGGAGTGAAACTGACAATTGATTACAGTAATATGTCAGGCAGGCTGAGCATGTAACCCCCACCTCTGAACGGACCGCCTGGGTGCCAGGGTTCTCTCTCCATCCGTCCCAGTCTCACCTCAGACACTGTAGAAAACACTGGGGGTGTTTCAAGGCATTGCACAGAAACTCCATGACCTGGCATCTCACTTCCGTGTCTTGTATTTCCAAGTATCTCAGGTACTGGTTTTCCACCAGAACTCCGATTAAGTCTTCATTCAACACGAGGGGGCTCACGTGCCTAAAGCTGCAGAGGTAAGCAGTGTCTGGTTATCATAGGCTCGTATCAGCCCATCAGCTCTTTTTTCTTGAACAGCTTTATTGAGGTATAATCGACACACCAAAAAAAGTGCATCTATCATATATCTAATGCACCCAATTTCATGAGGTTGGACATGTTCCTACACCCGTGAAACCATCACCACAATCAAGGTGGCTAATTAGATTTTTTTTCCCTCCAGCTTTGTTGAGATAATACAGGTAACAATGTATCAGTTTAAAGTGTACAGCACTTGTTGATTTGATGCGCTTACATATTGCAAAACGATTACAACCTGAGCGTCAGCTAACTGCCTCCATCTGGTCACATACTTACCATTTTTTGGGGGGGTGGTGAGAACATTGAAGATCTATTCTCTTAGCAACTTTCAAGTATACCATAAGGTATTGTTAACTATAGTCACCATGCTGTGCATTAGATCCCCAGAAAGTATTCAATGTTTAACTGGAAGTTTATAGTACATTTTTTTTTTTCGGTACGCAGGCCTCTCACTGTTGTGCCTCTCCTGTTGCGGAGCACAGGCTCCGCATGTGCAGGCTCAGCGGCCATGGCTCACGGGCCCAGCCGCTCCCTGGCATGTGGGATCTTCCCGGACCGGGGCATGAACCTGTATCCCCTGCATCGGCAGGCGGACTCTCAACCACTGCGCCACCAGGGAAGCCCTACTGTACATTTTGACCAACATTTCCCCATTTGCTAATTAGTTCTCCTTCGTTCAATCAGTCCATAAATGCGTGAGGCCCCTTTCTGTGCAGCCCAGGGTTCCAAACTGGATTCTCTTCTCAGCTCAGCCTCCTAGTTGGACGACCTTATGTGAGTCACTTAATCTCCCCAAGATTCATTTCATGTCCTCAAGAGAGCTCATGACATTTTCCAGTTAGGACGGTCACGAGAATTAACACAAGTGATGCCTGTAAGAGGTTCTGCATAGGGCTTGATGTAGAAAGGAAGGCACTCAAAAAATGGGAGCTAGAGACTTCCCTGATGGTCTAGGGGTTAAGACTTCGCCTTCCAATGCAGGGGGTGGGGGTTCGACCTCCGGTCGGGGAGCTAAGATTCCCACATGCCTTGTGGCCAGAAAAGCAAAACACAAAACAGAAGCAATAGTGTAACAAATTCAATAAAGATTTTTAAAAAATTGGTCCACATAAAAAAAATCTTTTTAAAACAATGGGAGTTAATGATAGTCATTATAATAACAGGAGAGAAAATAGGTCAGATACTGGTCAAGTGGGCTATTTCAAGGAATTTTTTTTTTTTTTTTTTTTTTTTTTTGCTGTACGCGGGCCTCTCACTGCTGTGGCCTCTCCCGTTGCGGAGCACAGGCTCCGGACACACAGGCTCCGCGGCCATGGCTCGCGGGCCCAGCCGCTGCGCGGCATGTGGGATCCTCCGAGATAGGGGCACGAACCCGTGTCCCCTGCATCGGCAGGCGGACTCTCAACCACTGCGCCACCAGGGAAGCCCCTATTTCAAGGAATTTTGATGAAGTATTGAGTTTCTGGGTTTTAAAACCATAGGGAGAGGGTGTATAAGGTAATAGCTAAGATAACTGATTCTGGAGTTTAAATCTGTATTCCAATTACGTACCAGCTGTGTAACCTCGTGCCCTAGCTTCCTCATGAAATACCTACTTCTTTAGGATGGCTGTGGGTTTTAAGAGCACTGAAATGTAACGCTGGACCTAAGACAGCCCAGCAGAGGGTGAGTGCTACATAAATGTCTGTACATTTTTTGCTGTTGAAGATAATGTTGCAGTGATGTTCTCAACCATTCCTCTGAGTTTGTGCATATGTATTTACCTTGGGTGGATTTTAAAAAGTGGACCTTGGGGTCAAGGTGTACATGCATGTTTCATTTTGTAGACCCTGCCTAACTGCAATTGGATCTGGCTCACCTTCTTCCCTCTTTCATGGAAATCTTGACCTGTGACACGCAGGGGCCTGCTAAGCGTGATGCATCACAGAAGTGTGGTGTGGTGATGGAGGAGGCGAGCCTCAGACCACCTGAGATGGAGAGCGTTCCCCAAAGCTTACCAGCTGTGTGACCTCAGACAAGTCACTTAACCTCTCTGGTTCTCCCTTTAAAAAAATCAGGATAACAGTACTTACCTCAAAGGAATGCAGTGGTATACCATACTAAGTACCTGCTTAGCACATCACCATTCAGGCAGTAAAAACAACTAGGAGTTTTAGTTTTTTGAGGAACCTCCATGCTGTTTTCCACAGTGGCCGCCAATTCACACTTTCACCAACAGTGCATTGGGGTTCTCTTTTCTCTGAATCCTCACCAACACCTATTATCTCTTGTGTTTTTGATGACAGGTGTGGGGTGATATGTCATTGTGGTTTTCATCTGCATTCCTCTAATGTTTAGTGATGTTGAGCCTCTTTTCATGAGCCTGTTGGCCATCTGTATGTCTTCTTTAGAAAAACAACCTCACTTACATGTGGAATCTAAAAAATAACGAAACTCTTAGAAAAAGAGATCAGATTTATGGTTGTCAGAGGCGGGGGTGGGTGAATTGAGTGAACATGGTCAGAAGGTACAAACGTCCAAGTATAAGACAAATAAGTGCTGGGGTGACTGTAGTTAACACTGCTGTGTGGTAGATGGGAAAGATGCTAAGAGAGTAGACCATTCAGTCACTAGGAAAGAGCATGTTGGTAACTGTGTGAGGTGATGGATGTTAACTAAACTTACTGTGGTCATCATTTTGCAATATATGTACGTCAAGTCATTATGCTGTAAAACTTAAACCTACAGTGTTATATGTCAATTCTATCTCAGTAAGACTAGGAAAAAAACCTACGGACATGGATGCCTTCAGCAAGTCTAGTGTGAGCAGAGAGGGAAACAGACTGTTTCCATGGAATTCCTTCCAACTAGGATTTGTTTTATACTCACATCAGTTTTTGGAGTTTACAGTGTGGATGTTTCAGTGCTGTAGAAAGGACCTTCACTGAATCAGGATCCATAGTACTGTTTGTCACAGCCAGGACTTCCAGACTCTCATGTGTCCTAAACACAGAGCAGAAGTCTTGCCACCAGAGATAACACCTCTCACTGCCCTCTGGTCTGTGTGGGAGAAAAAGAGAAAAGGGCTCACCGTTAGAGATTAAGCTTGAGAAAACCTACTAGCAAACCCAGGGCTTCCTTATGATCACAGACCCCTTTATGACTTTCATAAGATGCCCTCATTTAAGAAGATGCCCAGCAGAACTGTTACAGGATTTTTCATTTCATTCCAGGAAGACTTGTGACCTCACTTATATTTTCCTATGACTTAGGGAAAAAAGGAGTTGCCTTTTAATCACTTAGGATTTATATGGGGGCAGAGATGAGGATGCAAAACATAATCCATATTCTTACTCTGTGCTTATGAAGTTGTTCCTAAAAAGAAAAAACTCTATATAGGAACAGAATAAGGGAAAATTATTCTTTCTTTTTGGGGGGTGGGGGAGGGGCATGGTGAGCGCAGAATCCAAAATCCAGAGCAAGATCAGCATGTAGTGTCTTTGGCTCTGAGAGTCCCTCTAATTTTCTCCTTCATTCTTCCCCATCATAGAAAGTCTTGTTGGATAGCACTTCCTTAGAGACTAAAAGGCTTCTGATATACAGAATTGGGGTGATAGATGAAACAGTCCCCACATACATGGGAAGGAGGGTGTGCAGCATAGAGGCAAGGTAGGTGAACCACTCATCTTGGTTTTTTCCAGGATTCTCCCAGTTTTAGCATGGAAATTGGCACCCCAGGAACACCTTCTGTTTTTTTTAACATCTTTATTGGAGTATAATTGCTTTACAACGGTGTGTTAGTTGCTGCTGTATAACAAAGAGAATCAGCTATTCATATACACATATCCCCATATCTCCTCCCTCTTGTGTCTCCCTTCCACCCACCCTCCCTATCCCACCCTTCTAGGTGGTCACAAAGCACCGAGCTGATCTCTCTGTGCTATGCGGCTGTGTCCCACTTGCTATCTATTTTACGTTGTGTTCTGTTTTTAAGACTGAAAGTCCCATGTGCAAGGGATCCCCTCAAGACGGAGGTGGTCGCCCTAGATGCCCAGGAGATGGTAGGCAAGGTCCCCGATAGGACCGTGAATCTACCAAGGGAGAGGTGGGCGCACTTACCCAGAGGCAGGAAGGCGATCCGGGTAGCGACTGCTCGCCTTGGCGATGATCAGGGTGAGAGTCAGCTCTAACTCCTGCAAACGTCGGCAGAACTTCAGGCAAAAGGCAGACACTTGCATGTCTTTACTTCTGCTGATGACCAAAGCAGCTTTCCGACAGTTGTTTAGGATCTGACTCACAAATACCTCCTCCCGGATTTCATGCAGACAGGTGAATAGCTGTGGGACCCCGTGGTGCGGGGTTGGTGGATCACATTCATGTGGCTGGGCTGCGACTTTCAGCAATTTCTTCTTGTTGCCCAAGGACACCTTGCATCTGAACACCTGCTCCACAGCTAGAGCGCACGTGTCATTTAAAAGGCCAAATAAAAAAAGCGCCATCTGGGCAAGATGGTTTCTCTTTCTTCCGGGATGTGCTATCAGGCGTAGGACACGGAACCGGTCCAACACATGGAAATTTCTGAGTCTTCGTGGGAAGCAGAGAACATACAACAAGGCAGCAAAAAATTCCTGGAAGCTCAAGTGGGCAAAGGCGTAAAGGTCTTTGTCGCCCACCACCCTTCGAAAAATATTCGCGCTGAGAAAAGTCTCAACGTCTGTTTCATCCAGTCTGGCCAGGTTGAGATCTCTCTTATTAAACACCCATCTCCTTTCCCACATACCCTCTGCGGCCAAGGAGCACAGACCTTTCAACTGTTCTTGGTGAGTCTTATTGAAAAGGTCTCTAACCCTGGCTGGAAACAAGTTGGAAAGAAAGTAGACGAATACAGCTGTGGCGTTTGGAAATGTGTGCAGGAGATTTGCTCCTCTCTCCATCTGCTGTTTCAGACAAGAACATACCATCCAGCAGATGACAGGGACCTGGCACATGGAGAAGAGAATCGTGTTTCCCATGACAAAACTCAAGGCTTCATCGGCTTCGCTCTTGTTTCTGAAGTACGTCCTGAAATACCTGGATCTCTCAGGCACACTAAACCCTGTAAGGGTTATCAGAGACGGGCATTTCAGAAAGGGATTCAAGTTCTTCCAAGAGGTGAACCTCAGGAAGATGATTAGCGTGGCCCCGGGAAGCATTCTTTTGCTCAGCAAACTGGTCAGGAGGACAGACCAGGGCACCTTCTGGCTCCAGTCCTCACTCAGGTCCTCGGGTCTATTTATGAGGGTTGAGGTTAGTTCCTCGAAGCCATCAAAGAGGAGTAGAAGCTGGTCTTCTTTGGATATGATCTTGGACGCCAGAGCCCGAGACCCGGACAACTTGCGTGCAATGAGCTCAGCGAAGCTCTGCTCGTCCAACTGGTCCATCTCCTGGCAATGGAAGTAGAAAGCGTTCCAGAGCTTGTGGGCATAGAACTTGTTTTCTGCCCATTCTAACATCACTTTTTCGGCCAGGCTTGTTTTTCCAACCCCGGCGACCCCCTGAAGAACCACAGTCTTGGGCTGTCTTCCTTGAGGTTTTCTGGGAAGAAGTAGACAGGGTAAGAATGTCTCTTCTCTGTGTAGGTCTTGGTAAAAGAAGTCCATGTGGTTCCCAGGCCAAGCGGTCCTGTTCCATAGGGTCGAATATTCATTCATCAAGTGTAGTCTGTACTCCCGTAATTTATCTGGATGAATGAGATGGGAGAGATACAGGGTACAACATCAGTTGTTTGTGAGAACTAACTGAATAAGCAGAAAACGAGGCTTGATGTCTACATCCAGCTCCAGGACACAGTGCATCAATCACGCACGTTTCAGAGAGCAGTGCATCAATTAAGAAGCTGCAAGGAACAGAACAGACACCTTGAAGTGGCTTAGACAAAGCAAGAACTGCTCTTTACATAAGAAGTGGGGGGCGGTTATAAAGCTCTTGAAATTGGTTCAGTGACCCCATAGCTTCTATTGGCACCGCAGTTCTTTGGTCCTTTCTTCCTATTTCTTAATTCTCAGAAGATGGCTGGGGTAGCTTTATCTATGTTATTTGTATTTTTTTAATTAAAAAATATATTTAAAAAATTTTATTTTGGCTGCGTCACACGGCTTGTGGGATCTCAGCTTCCCCAACCAGGGATGGAACCTGGGCCCTCGGCAGTGAAAGCGCTGAGTCCTAATCACTGGACCCCCAGGGAATTCCCTAGACTCCTACTTTGATGGTCCAGGATAATGGAGTAGGGGAAGGAGGGATGGATTCAGATAGCTGCTGTATTTGCCTACCTACTGACCATTCCTAGCCTGGCAACAGCACCCTAAATTTTTTGGAGAACCGCCCCCTTCCCACTCTCCGACCGTTACTTTGGACTGTGGCTGGACCTACCATCAAGCTGTCTCATAAGCACATGAGCCAGTGTCCACCCACCAGAGCATTTCACCACATCATTCATCAACGAGCTCATGGTCTCAGTTCATTCAAGGCAGTGAGCTCTAGGACTTGTGTTGGAAAAATGAGAAATAAGCACTCTTTTTTCCTGCTGGTGTTGCTAAGGGCAGCTGGTGGCAGAAACAGCCAGTGAGCAGATGAGGGGCCACTCAAAACTGAATCCAATGGAAGGAGGCAGAGAAGTGATGTCTCGAGGATGTAGCCTGAGCCCCTGCATCCAGCTGGGTCGGTGGCTGGACTTCCCGCTTAGGTGAGTGCACAGCTGCTCTTTTTTCTGAAGTTCTGATTCACAGAAGGGACACTAGACATACTCATTTACAACCTGCCTTGCCTTAGGGACTGGGCTTCTCATCCCCACCCATAGCCTGTTTTCCACCAGAATCTGCACAGGGCCAGCACATACCAGACTCATCTTCCTCCAAGTTCATTTGTGTTTCTCTTGGGTTCAAGGCCTCTGGTTCCAAGTTAGGTAAAATGTCTGGAACAGACAAACAACAAGCCCCTCGTGGGCATGATAAGGTGGACAGAACAGGGAGAGCCACGTGGAGGGAATGGGGCCGCGTAGGAGAGCGGCGGCCCCGCCAGTCACGGGTCTCATTCGCTCAGCACCTTAGTTCAGGGAGAAGAAGATTACCCAGACCTCCCATCGCGATGCTGGGAAGTGAGAAAATGGGGGTGTGTCAGGAGGTCCTGGGGAGGGTGTTCAATAACATATAAATGTACAGCCCAGCCGAACACTGCACTCACACACACACATATATGTAAAACACACAAACACTCTAATATACATGTATGTGCATTTAGGAAGCAACCTAAATGTCCATCGAGAGATGAATGGGGAAAAAGATGTGGTACATACACACAATGGAATAGTACTCGGCCATAAGAAAGAATGAAATAATGCCATTTGCAGCTACATGGATGGAATTAGAGACATGTGGAATCTAAAAAAATGATACAAATGAACTTATTTACAAAACAGGAATAGACCCCCACACACAGAAAACAAACTTATGGTTACCAAAGGGAAAAGGTATGGGGAGGGATAAATTGGGAGATTGGGATCGACATATACACACTACTATATATGAAATAGGTAAGTAATAAGGACCTACTGTATAGCACAGGGAACTCTACTCAGTACTCTGTAATGGCCTATATGGGAAAAGAATCTAAAAAAGAGTGGATATATGTGTATGTATAACTGATTCACTTTGCTGTACTAACACGTGAAACTGAAACTAACACAACACTGGAAATCAACTATACTCCAATAAAAATTTAAAAAATAATAAAATAAACAACAATATTCTACTGTATAGCACAGGGAACTCTACTCAGTATTTTGTAATAAGCTATAATGGAAAGAATCTGAAAAAGAATATATATATTCGTATATATTTATATATATGGTTTTTTTTTTTTTTTTTTTTTGTGGTATGTGGGCCTCTCATTGTTGTGGCCTCTCCCGTTGCGAAGCACAGGCTCCGGACGCGCAGGCTCAGCAGCCATGGCTCACGGGCCCAGCCGCTCCGCGGCATGTGGGATCTTCCCAGACCGGGGCACGAACCCGTATCCCCTGCATCGGCAGGCGGACTCTCAACCACTGCGCCACCAGGGAAGCCCATATTTATATATATGAATCACTGTTCAGTACACCTGAAACTAGCACAACACTGTAAATCAACTATATGTCAATGAAAAAGGGAGCCAATTTCCAAATTAAAAAATAAAACCATAGTCGAAAAATTAAAAAATAAACGCTTTAATATACATGTATGTATGTGCTATATGTATATATATCTTTGTATGTGTACATTTAGATGTATAAGAAAATAAAGTGTAAGTATAGTGTATCTACATAGGAGTGGCTAGTGAAGCGTCTAGCTCTGTAGCACCCAAGCCCAACCCCGTCTTGTATACCGGATTCTTACTCACCATTCAGCTCCATCTGTACCCGAAGACACAGTTCTGCCTGGTTCATCTTGGCGAAGATGTCGTGAGTCACCTCCCAAGCGAGGCGTCCAGGGAAGGACTCGATTAGGAGGTGAACCACCTCCCCCCACCGGGCTGTCTTCAGCTGGTCCCAGCTGATCTGGAGAGAGCCAGGTCTGGGGCTCTCTTCCACTAAAAGCTGCTTGAACCTTTGTAGATTCTCCTTGTTTAAATAGACCATGTACAGCATGACTCCATCTTTGAAAGGGAAGGTGGAGGAGGGAGAGGATGAGAAGAAAGAAGGCGAGTGAGAGGAGAAAGAAGTGGGGGAAGGAGAGGAGGAAGAGCAGGAGGAAGAGTCAGAATTCCAGTTCACGTCACTCATCTTCACTCGAGGCCGAGAGCCTCAGCGCCAGCGATAAAGGGGACCAGTTGGAAGAGAGAAGAGACGCGACCTGGGGAGACATGAAGTTACACGAACGTGAGAACACCACCCCGGGGGACATATTTATGTAATCCATATTTGATGGAGCAAACCACGTGCTGGATATCCTCTTCCCCCCTTCCTCAAAGAGTCTCTGGCCTGCGGAAAACCCGGGGAGCCTCTCCACTATTGGGGCTCAGTGTTTAGACTCAAAACCACTTTGTAGTGTTTAATTCTCTCTGCCACTTATTAGCAAGGTGACTTTTGGAAAATTGCAGAGCCTCTTTGCACCTCTTTTCTCATCTCTGATACTGGGATCTTATCATATGTGCTCTTGGGGTTGTGAGGATTCTCAAAGACATACACCCACAAGTACATTTAAGACAGTGCCTGGTTCATCATAGCTAACAATGACTCAGGGCTTCCTCCTATACCATGATTATTTTAAAGGCTCAATGGGAATTTATAAAAAGCACCTGGAATCAAAGGTTTATTCCCTTCTATGCATCTTCTTGCATCTTCGCCACCACATGTCTTTCTTTTGTCTTCCTCCATCGTGTTTATTGTGTGTAAAAAGTGGAATGTGGAGGACAAAAGAATGAAGTCACAGGGGGAGTGGGGCGTTCGCCTTGGTCTACCTACTACTCGTATCCTATCACTTTTCTGAGTTATCTTTTTTACATATTATCATCTGTTAACTCTCATCTCCATCATCCGAGAACTTCCTGGATACTTAAGTCATCATGCATTGGGCACTGACTCAAAGTTTTATCTCCTTCAATTCACTGCAGTGGTTTTGGAGAATTGCAAGCTCCCTGTGGATGACGACCACCTCTTAAGTAGCCACGCTACTTAAGCTTCACCTCCACTCTTGATTCTGTTATTCTGATATTTGAGCACAAAGAAAAAGTCTACCTTAGGAAAAAAGAAAGGTCTCAAGTAAACAACCTGACTTTACAGCTCAAGGAACTGGGGAGAGAAGAAGAAACTGAGCCCAACTGGACCTGCTGAACTCAAGTATCTGATATAGTAACTGTAAGAAAGTGATGTGGAAACATAGGAGACAGAAGAGAGAGGAGAACAGCACCACCACTCACCGCTGAAGGGAACTAGGCTTCCTGTCTCCTCCTGTCACAAACATCTCCCAAGGCAGGAAGAAAAAGCACTTGGTCTGCCCCACTTTCCACCCTAATAGGCTCTGGGGTTCTGGGCAACATGCATCCTCCCTTCCCATTGGCTGGGGCTGGTGCATTATCACTCTTCTCCATGACACAGATTTGAAAGCATTTAGCATCCTCGGTCAGAGGAATTGGGCTACAAGGCTTATTCTCACAGGTGCTTCCCATTTGTGAAGGACCTGCTCCCCTACCTCTTAGATTCAGAAGAACAAGCAACTTTAGAAAATTACAGGATTGGAGTGTTCCCCAAACTCACGGAGGGCTGACACTGCTGTCAGTCCAAAGGTGCTGCATCCAACGGAAAACATCTACAGCAATTAATTGGATGATCTTGTTCACATGAGCATCTCCCCTATTTGGAATGTAATCTTACTAAGCAAAAGGAGGGTTTCAGTATCACCAGGACCTAATGTGGGTCCCAAAGCAATAGACCCTGTCGAAGGAGACTCAGAGACAGAGCATGTAGGAAAATGACACACACACACACACAGACACACACACAGACACACACACAGACATATATATAAACACATATATTGGTAGTAGATTTCCTTGCGGTCTTTTGGGTTTTCTGAAATGTAATCAAGTCATCTGCACATATAGTTTTACCTGTTCCTTTCCAATTCTTATGCCTTTCTCTACTTGCTTCCTAATTGCTGATTTAAATTTAAAATTAGTTACAATTGTCAACTTCCTGGATCCCCAGAGCCTATGAAGTTGGAAGGTGGGGCAAACCAAGTGCATTTTCCTTCTGCTTTGGGAGATGTTTCTGACAGGAGCCAGGAAGCCTAATTCCCTCCAGGGTGAGTTAAATTAGTTAAAATTGTAGTTAAAATTGCTAATTTAATTGGCTAAAACCTCCAACAGGACGTTAGTTAGTGGTGGCCACGAGACCATCTGTCTCGTTCCTGACTTCAGAATAAAAGCCTCCGTGTTATGATGGAACAGTTTCACAGGTGGTTTTCCTGGCATTGGGAGAAGAAATGGTCCCTAGATGCGGTTACCTCTGTGGTTTTCAGGCCTCAAGGACACTTTTTAAAAATTTTATTGTAGTTGATGTACAATGCTGTGTTAATTTCTGCTGTACGGCAAAGTGATTCAGTTATACATATATATATACATTCTTTTTACTATTCTTTTCCATGATGGTTTATCCCAGGAAATTGAGTATAGTTCCCTGTGCTATACGGTAGGACCTTGTTGTTTACCCATTCAATACATAATAGTCTGCATCTGCTGACCCCAAACACCCAATCCTTCCCTCCCCCCCCACCTCCCCCTTGGCAACCACTAGTCTGTTCTCCGTATCTGAGGCCTCAGGCACTCGTGATTCCTCTCGTCCTTCATTGTTCTACAAGTTCCCTCAGATGGTAGGAGAGGTGTTCACATCAGTGACCTTTGGCTAAAGTGGAAGATTCCATTTACATCAGATGGGTTTTAATTAGAAACCCATCTCTGCCTCTCCTCTCCCAGGTGGGGATGATTTACACCTAAAAGAGAAGCCCTCTGCAATTACCTGTAGCAGCTGGGTCTTGGTGGCTTCTTGCCCTATCCCCAGACACGCTGCAACAGAGGGGGCGGGACGCCTGGAGACAGACCTGTTAGGAGCCAGAGGGACCCGAGGACCAATCACAGGCTAGGGAGGGCGTGGATTTGACTTTATTTGAGGTTCCCTGAATCCGCCATCTAGAAACTTGTGTGAGATTGGAAGTCTGCTTGGTAAGGGACGTCTCCTTCCTATGGGGCTCTGAACTTTCCTTTCCTTTGGTTTTTCCTTTTCTTTTTTAAAAGAACAGCTTTATTGTGATTGATTTAAAGTCGTGGGGTGGGTAGAAACAACCAGCTTTTTTGAGGTATAATTAATATACGAAAAAACACTGCACATATTTTAACATATGTAACTTGATGAGTTTGGACACAGGCATACACCACAATCAAGGGAATAGACATAGCCAGCACCTCCAAAATTTCTTTGTGTCGTGTGTGTGTCGTGTGTGTGTGTGTGTATAGCAGGAACATTTACCATGACACCCATCCTCTTAAAATTTTCAGGGTACAATAGAGTATGGATGACTACGGGCACGTTGCTGTAGGGCAGATCCCCAGAACTGATTCATCTTGCATAACTAACACTTTACACCGATACAATAGGACTTTATTCAGCCTTAAAAAAGAAGGAAATCCTGCTATTTGTGTGATGACGCTGGAGAACATTATCCTAGGTGAAGTAAACCAGTGCCAGAAGGAAAATACAGCAAGATTCCACGTCTGTGAGGTACCGAAAAGACTCCAACTTTTAGAAGCAGAGATTAGAACGGTGGTTACCAGGAGCTTGGGGTGGGGGAGTGGAAGATGGGGAGTTGTTGCTGGCGTTTTCTTAATCAGCAGGAATCTGTTGCACCTTTGTCCTCTCATTTGAAGCTTCCTGCTTTCTAGACCCAGGAGATTCTACACAGGTCTTTGAGAAATTGCAGATGAATTTTTCCCTTCTTGTTTTTTCTCCCTCCAGGGTTTTTGCGCCTGTTTTCACAGCCCACTGCTCTGTAACCCTTTCCACCCTCCTTGGCTCAGGCTGATGCATCCTTCAAGTCTCTTATAATTCCCTTTCCTAGGCTCGCTTGTTCTACACGGTATAATCTCATGGCTCCTGTCGGGGGGAAAAAAATCCCGTCTCACACTCAATACACATGATACTAATTAACAGTTGATCCTCCTTATTGATGGATTCCATGTTTGTGAATTCACCTGCTTGCTAAAATTTATTAGTAACTCCCAAAATCAATAATTTGGGTACTCTCTCTGCTCATTCTTGGGCATGCACAGAAAGTTGAAAAATTTGAGTCCCCTGACACACTCCCAGCCGAGGTTGGACCAGGCAGTTCTTTGCCTTCTTGTTTAAGCCCAGCTCTCATCCTCTATACAGGTGTCGTTTATGTGGATCTATTTGGTGCCAATTTCTGGGTGTGACATTGCTGTTTAACAAACCCAAGTACAGTCCTGAAGTGTGGTCTAATGTTCCTGAGCACCTGAAGGCTGTCATGTGTCTTCTGGAGAAACAGGTGTGTTATATAAGCTTCCTTCAGGCATGAGTTATAGTGCTGTTGGCTGTGAGTTCAACATTAGTGAATCAACAATACATTTTGAGTAAGGTGTCAGAGACACACATAAAACAAGGTTACGTATTGATTTGTTGACCAAAATGTTGTAACCAGAGGCTCGAAGGTACTTAATCCTGTATTTCACATAGAAGCAGTGGTTCTGTTATCACTGCTTCAGTGTACTGGTGACTTTATAAAACATAAGTAGTGTGAATAATGAGAATTGAGAATCGGGTGTCCTTATGACAGGAAATGATAGACATTTAATGAACACCTCCTGTGCGCCTCGTGTACCTGGGAATGGAGGATGGAAGGAGGCAGACAAGGATTTCCTAAACATCATCTTCATCACCAACATGTAAGCCTGTGAGACCTGCTCATTCACACCCGTGTCACCAGTTCCTAGTGTAGCTCTGAGGAACTAATGTAAAACGTGCGGACTCTAGCTGATAACACTGTCTTATATAATGGCAATTTGCTAAGGGAGCAGAACTTCAATTTTCTCACCCCAAAATATGTGTGTATATATATGATATCACATACAGTGATGGATGTATTAACCAGATGGGGACAGTCCTTTTACAATGTGTACATATATCAAATCACCACGATGCACACTTTAAGTATCCTACAATTTTGTCAATTGTACCCCAGTAAAACTGATTTTTTTTAAAGGAGGAAGAGGAAAGTCTCTGTGCCTGTTTACATGAGTGAGAATTAAAGTTAAAAAGTTTTGACTTGGGCCTCCCTGGTGGCGCAGTGGTTGAGAGTCCGCCTGCCGATGCAGGGGATACGGGTTCGTGCCCCGGTCTGGGAGGATCCCATATGCCGCGGAGCGGCTGGGCCCGTGAGCCATGGCCGCTGGGCCTGCGCATCCGGAGCCTGTGCTCCGCAACGGGAGAGGCCACAACAGTGAGAGGCCCGCATACCGCAAAAAAAAAAAAAAAAAATAGTTTTGACTTGTATTTGTCCTCACAATGGCTTAATGCATTTTATGTCTACACCCACAGACCATCTCCCTGCTCAAGCTACAGAACATTTCTGGTGCCCTAGAACGCCTCCAAATGCTCCCCTCGGCACTGACCACTATTCTCAACACATGGTAGAGTTGGTTCCTTTTTGCCCATTTTTGAACTTCATATAAAGGTATTATGCAGTGGGAACGTTTGGTATTTTTTCTTCTCAACATAACTGTGAGGTTCATGTGTCCTGTTGCCTGTATCAATTAGTTATTTTTATTACTCTGTAGAATTCCATCATACGAAGGTAACACATTCTCCTCGGTGCACATTTTGTTTGTTTCAAATGTTTATCATTGAGTAAAGCTGCTGTTAATATCCTTGCACATGTCTTTTGATGGATGTTTCTTGGATAGTAGCTGGGAGTGGAATTACAGGGGTGTATGTACATATATGCTGCAAACAATTTTAGAAAGTGGACGTATCTTTTTAAACTCTCACGAGTAATGTATGGGCATTCCAGTTGCTGCGCATTTTTGATAACACTTGGTGATGTCAACTCTTATCGTTTTAGTCACATGGGGTGCAATATTATTTCCTTGTGGTTTTAATGGAAATTTGCTGAGTCATGCTTATTGGTCATTTGGTTAACCTCATTTGTGAGGTTCCTGTTGAAGTATTTTGACCACCTAAATATTTTTATTGCAGTTGTTGGGTGTAGTTGTATCTATATCAATTAGGTCAGATTGATTAATGATGTGATTCAAATAATCTATATCCTCACATGATTTTCCTGCTTGTTCACTTTGCTATTGAGATGTGTTTAAATCTCCAATGTATTGTCATTTTTTTTCTCAGTGTGTGGGCCTCTCACGGTTGTGGCCTCTCCCGTTGCGGAGCACAGGCTCCGGACACGCAGGCTCAACGGCCATGGCTCACGGGCCCAGCCGCTCCACGGCATGTGGGATCTTCCCGGACCGGGGCACGAACCCGTGTCTCCTGCATCGGCAGGCGGACTCTCAACCACTGCGCCACCAGGGAAGCCCTGTATTGTCCTTTTAGTTCTGTTTTTGCTTTATATATTTTGAAGCTATGCTATCTGGTACATAAAATTTTAGACTTGCTATATCTTCCTGCTGTACTCAACAATATATAGTGTGCTCCGTATTTAGTAGTAATTTTGCTTTAAAATCTACTTGACAATGATATAGCTATGCACATTTATTTCTGGTTAGGGTGTACATACTGCATTACTCCCCATTAATTTACTTTAAATGGTTTATGCTCTGATACTTGAAATGTATCTTTATTATCTTTATTTTTTTAACATCTTTATTGGAGTATAATTGCTTTACAATGTTGTGTTAGTTTCTGCTGTATAACTAAGTGAATCAGCTATATATATACATATATCCCCATATCCCCCCCTCTTGCATCTCCCTCCCACCCTCCCTATCCCACCCCTCTAGGTGATCACAAAGCATTGAGCTGATCTCCCTGTGCTATGCGGCTGCTTCCCACTAGCTATTTATTTTACATTTGGTAGTGTATATATGTCCATGCCACTCTCTCACTTCGTCCCAGCTTACCCTTCCCCCTCCCCGTGTCCTCAAGTCCATTCTCTATGTCTGTGTCTTTATTCCTGTCCTTCCCCTAGGTTCATCTGAACTATTTTTTTTAGATTCCATATATATGGGTTTGCATACTGTATTTGTTTTTCTGACTTACTTCAGGCCTCTCACTGTTGTGGCCTCTCCCATTGTGGAGCACAGGCTCCGGATGCGCAGGCTCAGCGGCCATGGCTCACAGGCCTAGCTGCTCCGCGGCATGTGGGATCTTCCCGGACCGGGGCACGAACCCCTGTCCCCTGCATCCGTAGGCGGACTCTCAACCACTGTGCCACCAGGGAAGCCCCCACTTAGGTTTATTAATTTATTTTTGTGGTCAGAAGTTTTTATTGAAGCAGAGCTGATTTACAGTGTTAATTTCTACTGTACAGCAAAGTGATTTTTATACATATATATGCATTCTTTTAAATATCCTTTTTATTATGGTTTATCCCAAGATGTTAAATATAGTTGCCTGTGCTATACAGTAGGACTTGTTGATCCATTCGATATATAATAGTTTGCTTCTGCTAAAACCCAAACTCCAGCCCTTCACCCTACCCACCTACCCACCTACCTACCTACCTACCCACCCACCCCTTGGCAGTCACTAGTCTGTTCTTTGTATCTGGGGCCTCACAGACTCTTGATTCCTCTCATCTTTCTTTCTTCTACAAGAACCTTCAGATGGTAGGATACCATCAGTGGCCTTTAGCTGAAGTGGAAGATTCCGTTTACATCGGATGGGTTTTTAAGTAGAAACCCATCTCTGCCTCCCCTCTCCCAGGTGGGGATGATTAACACCTAAAAGAGGAGGACTCTGCAATTACCTGTAGCAGATGGGTCTTGGTGGCTTCTTGCCCTATCCCAAGACACGCTGCAACACAGGGGGTGGGATGCCTGGAGACAGACCTGATAGGAGCTAGAGGGACCCAAGGGCCAATCACAGGCTGCAGTCCACCATCCTCTGGGTGCACTAGCCTTGCTTTAGCTGTAGGGGGGCCCCCCTGGATCTGGAGATTGTGGGCCCATGCAGAGGGGACCAGGCACTCTAGGTCAAAGGGGGTTCTTTGCTGTCACATCATCCCCAGCTCCCACACCCATGCACAGTCCAGCCTTGGGACCCACCCTGCTTAGGTTCCAGGGATGTGTGACACCAGCCCAGATCACTGAGGCCTGAAGGGAATAGAGTCAGCATTTCTTTTATTCTCTTATTTTAGTTTTTATTCTGTATTGGTGTATAGGTAATTGACAGTGTTGGGGTATTGAGTTGTTTGTTTTTGCGGGGAGTGGAGCAACTTGATTCAATTATACACAGAGGGATAGTTGTTCCTTTTTGGGCTCCTTTCACATTCAGGTTATTACAGTGTAGAGTTCCTTGTGCTATCCAGTGGGTCCTTGTTAATTATCTATTTTACAAATACTTCTATGTATAGGTCAACCTCAAATGGCTAATTTCCCTACATGCTCCTTTCCCTTGTGGTATCCATAAGTTTGTTTTCTAAGTCTGTGAGCCTGTTTTTCTTTCGGAAACAGGTTCATTTCTTTCCATTTTTACATTCGACCTGTAAGTGATATCATCTTGTCTTCCTAGGTCTGGGTTACTTCACTTAGTGTAATCATCTATGCTTCCATCCCTGTTGCTGCAAGTGGAATTCATGTGTCCTTTTTTATGGCTTAATAATATTCCATTAGGTACAGGTGCAACACCTTCTTGATCAATTCATCAGTCATTACACAATTTGTTTGCATGTCCTGGCTATTGTAAGCGGTGCTGTCATGAACGTTACGGAGCAGGTGTCTCTCCAAATTTAGGTTTTCTCCACATCTCGGCAGTGTGAGGTGATACCTGATTGTAGTTTTACTCTGCATTTCTCTAATAATGAGTGATGCTGAGTGTCTTTCCATGTGCTTTTTTTTTTCCTACAGTGTGAGTAAAATTGACACCTTCAAATTGGCTTCTTGAACGGCTGCCCTGTTGTGCATTCTTTGTCGAGGAACTAGCCCCGGGTTTTTCTGGAGGGCAGCTGTTATGTATTGACAGCCCCACAGGCCTTGTGATTATTCGGGGCCCATCAGCTTCGTTTTCCACGTTGTAGGTACAGGAAACGTCCACAAGGCGGCAGCATTTCTTCAGGCCCGACTGTGGTTACTCGGGAAAGCCGAGCCTGAGGGAAAGTTCTGTCCCTGGGTCCTCAGTTTGAGTGGAATGCGCCAGAAGGAACAGCGAAGGGGCTGTGTGTCACTACTTCCTCACCCATGCCCTTCACCCCCGAGAACAATCCCAGTGGCTGGGAAAGTGTTCTGATGACGGAGCTGTGGTCCATAGGTGGGGCATCTCCATGGAAGGAGGCTGTAGGAGGGAACCCCACCCCCAGGAGACGTGGGCCCCCGGGGATATTTGAAAGCTCTCTTTCCCGCCCAGAATGCAGCATCGATTCTAGTGCCCGAGGCTTGGTGTAGGTGTAGGGGAGCCCCCCTGGATCTGGAGATTGTGGGCCCACACAGAGGGGACCAGGCACTCCAGGTCCAAGGGGTTAGTTACTTTGCTGTCACATCGTCCCCAGCTCTCTCAGCACCGCGACAGTGCAGGCTTGGGCCGCAAGCCTGCTCCGCGTCCAAGGATGAGACTCCAACCCAGTTCCCAGAGGCCATAGGGGAATGGGGTCGGCATTATATTTTTAATTGCAATGTGTATTTTGTACTGGAGTATAGTTGATATAGTCAGGAGTGTGGTTTGTTTTGGGTTTTTTTTTGGAGTACAGCAAGTGATTCAGTTATACGTGGATGTATATATGTTCCTTTTCGGGATCTCTTCCAGTATAGGTTATTACAGAGTGTTGAGTCGAGTTCCTTGTCCTATCCAGTGGGTCCTTCTGAATTACCTGTGTTTTAAATATTAGCCTGTATACATTTATGTGAACCTGTCAATTTCTCCCTCACCCCACCTTTCCTGTTTTGTAAGCATTACTTCGTTTTCCCTATCTGTGAGGCTGTCTCTGTTGTGCAAATTAACTCCTCTGGATCCCTCAGATCGAGGGGCCCGTCAGCAGCGTTTTCCACATTGTAGTTACAGGAAACGTCCACAAGGCGGCAGCATTTCTCCTTGCCCGACTCTGTCTGTGGTTCTTTTTTTTTTTTTTTTCGTTTCAAGTTAATTTTTATTTTCTATGAGAGTAGAGTTGACTTGCAGTGTCGTGTTTTGGCTTTACCTGTTCAGCAACGTGATTCCGTGATACATAGAGGGCTGTCTAGTCTTTTTCGGGTTGATCTTCCAGAAGGTGATTACAGTGTGTTGAGTAGAGCTCCTTGAGCTATTCCCAAGGTCCTTTGGGATGAGCTACGATGGATCATAATGTTTATATGCTAATCCCAACCTCCAAATGTATCCCTCAACCCACCTTTCCTGTATGGTCACCGTAAATCTCTTGTCTACCTGTGAGAGTCTCTTTCTGTTTTTTCAATTAGATCATTTGCATGAATAGATAGGTTTCACCTATAAAGGAGATCTCATGCTCTTTGTCCTTCTCTCTCTGACCTCATTCACCTCGTAGGATAATCTGTTAGTCCATCCTTGCTGCTGCAGTTGGTATGTTTTCATTCTTCTTGTTGGCTGAGTAGTATTTCTTTGTATGTATGTACCGCATAATGTTCATTTTTCTGTTGATGGACATTTGGGTGGAATGTATGTCTGCACTTGTCCTAATTGTGCTGCCATGAAAATACAGGTGGCACGTGGTGTTCCGAATTATGATCATATCGGGATGCAAGGCCAGGAGGGGGAATGCCGGATCACATATGGTTCTGTGTTTAGTTATGTTACAGGAAGCTCCATACATTTCTCCATAGTGGCTGCACCTGTTGATATTGCCAGCAAGTGTGTAGGACGATTCCCTTTTGCACACGTCCTCTGCAGCCTTGATTCCTTGTAGAGTTTTTTGGAGATGACCAGTGAGAGTGGTGTGAGGTGATACCTGATTGTAGTTTTACTCTGCATTTCTCTAATAATGAGTGATGCTGAGCGTCTTTCCATGTGCTTTTTTTGTCTCTACAGTGTGAGTAAAATTGACACCTTCAAATTGACTTCTTGAACGGCAGCCCTGTTCAGCATTCTTTTGGGAGGAATTAGCCCCGGGTTTTTCTGGAGGGCAGGTGTTATGTATTGACAGCCCCACAGGCCTTGTGATTATTCAGGGCCCGGCAGCGGCGTTTTCCATGTTGTAGTTACAGGAAACGTCCACAAGGCGGCAGCATTTCTTCAGGCCCGACTGTGGTTACTCAGGGAAGCTGAGCCTGAGGGAAAGTCCTGTCCCTGGGTCCTCAGTTTGAGTGGAATGTGCCAGAAGGAACAGCGAAGGGGCTGTGTCTCACTGCTTCCTCACCCTTGTCCTTCACCCCTGAGAACAGTCCCAATGCCTGGGAAACTGTTCTGATGACAGAGCTGTGGTCCATAGGTGGGGCGTCTCCATGGAAGGAGGCTGGAGGAGGGAACCCCACCCCCAGGAGACGTGTGGCCCGGGGGATATTTGAAAGCTCTCCTTCCCGCCCAGAATGCAGCATCGGTTCTGGTGCCCGAGGCTTGGTGTAGGTGTAGGGGAGACCCCCTGGATCTGGAGATTGTGGGCCCATGCAGAGGGGACCAGGCACTCCAGGTCCAAGGGGTTACTTTGCTGTCACAACGTCGCCAGGTCGCTCAGCACCGCGGCAGTCCAGCCTTGGGCCCCAAGCCTGCTCCGCGTCCAAGGATTAGACTCCAGCCCAGGTCCCAGAGGCCGTAGAGGAATGGGGTTGGCTTTATTTTTTTTAATTGCAATGTGTATTTTGTACTGGAGTATAGTTGATATAGTCAGGAGTGTGGTTTGTTTTGGGGTTTTTTTTTTGGAGTACAGCAAGTGATTCAGTTATACGTAGATGTATATATGTTCCTTTTTGGGATCTCTTCCAGTATAGGTTATTACAGAGTGTTGAGTCGAGTTCCTTGTCCTATCCAGTGGGTCCTTCTGGATTACCTGTGTTTAAAATATTAGCCTGTATACATTAATGTGAACCTGTCAATTTCCCCCTCACCCCACCTTTCCCGTTTTGTAAGCATTACTTCGTTTTCCCTATCTGTGAGGCTGTCTCTTTTGTGCAAATTAACTCCTCTGGATCCCTCAGATCGAGGGGCCCGTCAGCAGCGTTTTCCACATTGTAGTTACAGGAAACGTCCACAAGGCGGCAGCATTTCTCCTTGCCCGAGTCTGTGTGTGGTTTTTTTTTTTTTTCGTTTCAAATTAATTTTTATTTTCTATGGGCGTAGAGGTGACCTGCAGTGTCGTGTTTTGGTTTTACCTGTTCAGCAACGTGATTCCGTGATACATAGAGGGCTATCTAGTCTTTTTCTGGTTGGTTTTCCAGAAGGTGGTTATAGTGTGTTGAGTAGAGCTCCTTGAGCTGTTCACAAGGTCCTTTGGGATAATCTACAATTGATAATAATGTTTATATGCTAATCCCAATCTCCAAATGTATCCCTCACCCTACCTTTCCTGTATGGTCACCGTAAGTCTCTTGTCTACCTGTGAGAGTCTCTTTCTGTTTTTTCAATTAGATCATTTGCATGAATGGATAGGTTTCACCTATAAGGGAGATCTCATGCTCTTTGTCCTTCTCTCTCTGACCTCATTCACCTCGTAGGATAATCTGTTAGTCCATCCTTGCTGCTGCAGTTGGTATGTTTTCATTCTTCTTGTCGGCTGAGTAGTATTTCTTTGTATGTATGTACCCCATAATGTTCATTTTTCTGTTGATGGACATTTGGGTGGAATGTATGTCTGCACTTGTCCTAATTGTGCTGCCATGAAAATACAGGTGGCACGTGGTGTTCCGAATTATGATCATATCGGGATGCAAGGCCAGGAGGGGGAATGCCGGATCACATATGGTTCTGTGTTTAGTTATGTTACAGGAAGCTCCATACATTTCTCCATAGTGGCTGCACCCGTTGATATTGCCAGCAAGTGTGTAGGACGATTCCCTTTTGCACACGTCCTCTGCAGCCTTGATTCCTTGTAGAGTTTTTTGGAGATGACCAGTGAGAGTGGTGTGAGGTGATACCTGATTGTAGTTTTACTCTGCATTTCTCTAATAATGAGTGATGCTGAGTGTCTTTCCATGTGCTTTTTTTGTTTCTACAGTGTGAGTAAAATTGACACCTTCAAATTGGCTTCTTGAACGGCTGCCCTGTTGTGCATTCTTTGTCGAGGAACTAGCCCCGGGTTTTTCTGGAGGGCAGGTGTTATGTATTGACAGCCCCACAAGCCTTGTGATTATTCGAGGCCCATCAGCTTCGTTTTCCACGTTGTAGTTACAGGAAACGTCCACAAGGCGGCAGCATTTCTTCAGGCCCGACTGTGGTTACTCAGGGAAGCCGAGCCTGAGGGAAAGTCCTGTCCCTGGGTCCTCAGTTTGAGTGGAATGTGCCAGAAGGAACAGCGAAGGGGCTGTGTCTCACTGCTTCCTCACCCTTGTCCTTCACCCCTGAGAACAGTCCCAATGCCTGGGAAACTGTTCTGATGACAGAGCTGTGGTCCTTAGGTGGGGCGTCTCCATGGAAGGAGGCTGGAGGAGGGAACCCCACCCCCAGGAGACGTGGGGCTCCGGGGATATTTGAACGCTCTCCTTCCCGCCCAGAATGCAGCATCGTTTCTGGTGCCCGAGGCTTGGTGTAGCTGTAGGGGAGCCCCCCTGGCTCTGGAGATTGTGGGCCCATGCATAGGGAACCAGGCACTCCAGGTCCAAGAGGTTTCTTTGCTGTCACAACGTCCCCAGCTCGCTCAGCACTGCAGCAGTCCAGCCTTGGGCCCCAAGCCTGCTCCGCGTCCAAGGATGAGACTCCAGCCCAGGTCCCAGAGGCTGTAGGGGAATGGGGTCGGCTTTATTTTTTGTAATTGCAATGTGTATTTTGTACTGGAGTATAGTTGATATAGTCAGGAGTGTGGTTTGTTTTGGGTTTTTTTTTGGAGTACAGCAAGTGATTCAGTTATACGTAGATGTATATATGTTCCTTTTTGGGATCTCTTCCAGTATAGTTTATTACAGAGTGTTGAGTCGAGTTCCTTGTCCTATCCAGTGGGTCTTTCTGGATTACCTCTGTTTAAAATATTAGCCTGTATACATTAATGTGAACCTGTCAATTTCTCCCTCACCCCACCTTTCCCGTTTTGTAAGCATTACTTCGTTTTCCCTATCTGTGAGGCTGTCTCTGTTGTGCAAATTAACTCCTCTGGATCCCTCAGATCGAGGGGCCCGTCAGCAGCGTTTTCCACATTGTAGTTACAGGAAACGTCCACAAGGCGGCAGCATTTCTCCTTGCCCGAGTCTGTGTGTGGTTTTTTTTTTTTTTTCGTTTCAAGTTAATTTTTGTTTTCTATGGGCGTAGAGGTGACCTGCAGTGTCGTGTTTTGGCTTTACCTGTTCCGCAACGTGATTCCGTGATACATAGAGGGCTACCTAGTCTTTTTCGGGTTGGTTTTCCAGAAGGTGGTTATAGTGTGTTGAGTAGAGCTCCTTGAGCTATTCACAAGGTCCTTTGGGATGATCTACGATGGATCATAATGTTTATATGCTAATCCCAACCTCCAACTGTATCCCTCACCCCACCTTTCCTGTATGGTCACCGTAAGTCTCTTGTCTACCTGTGAGAGTCTCTTTCTGTTTTTTCAATTAGATCATTTGCATGAATGGATAGGTTTCACCTATAAGGGAGATCTCATGCTCTTTGTCCTTCTCTCTCTGACCTCATTCACCTCGTAGGATAATCTGTTAGTCCACCCTTGCTGCTGCAGTTGGTATGTTTTCATTCTTCTTGTTGGCTGAGTAGTATTTCTTTGTATGTATGTACCGCATAATGTTCATTTTTCTGTTGATGGACATTTGGGTGGAATGTATGTCTGCACTTGTCCTAATTGTGCTGCCATGAAAATACAGGTGGCACGTGGTGTTCCGAATTATGATTATATCGGGATGCAAGGCCAGGAGGGGGAATGCCGGATCACATATGGTTCTCTGTTTAGTTATGTTACAGGAAGCTCCATACATTTCTCATAGTGGCTGCACCCGTTGATATTGCCAGCAAGTGTGTAGGACGATTCCCTTTTGCACACGTCCTCTGCAGCCTTGATTCCTTGTAGAGTTTTTTGGAGATGACCAGTGAGAGTGCTGTGAGGTGATAACTGATTGTAGTTTTACTCTGCATTTCTGTAATAATGAGTGATGCTGAGCGTCTTTCCATGTGCTTTTTTTGTTTCTACAGTGTGAGTAAAATTGACACCTTCAAATTGGCTTCTTGAACGGCTGCCCTGTTGTGCATTCTTTGTCGAGGATCTAGCCCCGGGTTTTTCTGGAGGGCAGGTGTTATGTATTGACAGCCCCACAGGCCTTGTGATTATTCGGGGCCCATCAGCTTCGTTTTCCACTTTGTAGTTACAGGAAACGTCCACAAGGCGGCAGCATTTCTTCAGGCCCGACTGTGGTTACTCGGGGAAGCCGAGCCTGAGGGAAAGTTCTGTCTCTGGGTCCTCAGTTTGAGTGGCATGTGCCAGAAGGAACAGCGAAGGGGCTGTGTCTCACTGCTTCCTCACCTTTGCCCTTCACCCCCGAGAACAGTCCCAATGCCTGGGAAACTGTTCTGATGACGGAGCTGTGGTCCATAGGTGGGGCGTCTCCATGGAAGGAGGCTGGAGGAGGGAACCCCATCCCCAGGAGACGTGGGGCCCCGGGGATATTTGAAAGCTCTGCATCCCGCCCAGAATGCGGCATCGTCTCTGGTGCCCGAGGCTTGGTGTAGCTGTAGGGGAGCCCCCCTGGCTCTGGAGATTGTGGGGCCATGCAGAGGGGACCAGGCACTCCAGGCCCAAGGGGTTACTTTGCTGTCACAACGTCGCCAGCTCGCTCAGCACTGCGGCCGTCCAGCCTTGGGCCCCAAGCCTGCTCCGCGTCCAAGGATGAGACTCCAGCCCAGGTTCCAGAGGCCGTAGGGGAATGGGGTCGGCTTTATTTTTTGTAATTGCAATGTGTATTTTGTACTGGAGTATAGTTGATATAGTCAGGAGTGTGGTTTGTTTTGGGGTTTTTTTTGGAGTACAGCAAGTGATTCAGTTGTACGTAGACGTATATATGTTCCTTTTCGAGATCTCTTCCAGTATAGGTTATTGCAGAGTGTTGAGTCGAGTTCCTTGTCCTATCCAGTGGGTCCTTCTGGATTACCTGTGTTTTAAATATTAGCCTGTATACATTAATGTGAACCTGTCAATTTCTCCCTCACCCCACCTTTCCCGTTTTGTAAGCATTACTTCGTTTTCCCTATCTGTGCGGCTGTCTCTGTTGTGCAAATTAACTCCTCTGGATCCCTCAGATCGAGGGGCCCGTCAGCAGCGTTTTCCACATTGTAGTTACAGGAAACGTCCACAAGGCGGCAGCATTTCACCTTGCCCGAGTCTGTGTGTGGGTTTTTTTTTTTTTTCGTTTCAAGTTAATTTTTGTTTTCTATGGGAGTAGAGGTGACCTGCAGTGTCGTGTTTTGGCTTTACCTGTTCAGCAACGTGATTCCGTGATACATAGAGGGCTACCTAGTCTTTTTCAGGTTGGTTTTCCAGAAGGTGATTACAGTGTGTTGAGTAGAGCTCCTTGAGCTATTCACAAGGTCCTTTGGGATCATCTACGATGGATCATAATGTTTATATGCTAATCCCAACCTCCAACTGTATCCCTCACCCCACCTTTCCTGTATGGTCACGGTAAGTCTCTTGTCTACCTGTGAGAGTCTCTTTCTGTTTTTTCAATTAGATCATTTGCATGAATGGATAGGTTTCACCTATAAGGGAGATCTCATGCTCTTTGTCCTTCTCTCTCTGACCTCATTCACCTCGTAGGATAATCTGTTAGTCCATCCTTGCTGCTGCAGTTGGTATGTTTTCATTCTTCTTGTTGGCTGAGTAGTATTTCTTTGTATGTATGTACCGCATAATGTTCATTTTTCTGTTGATGGACATTTGGGTGGAATGTATGTCTGCACTTGTCCTAATTGTGCTGCCATGAAAATACAGGTGGCACGTGGTGTTCCGAATTATGATTATATCGGGATGCAAGGCCAGGAGGGGGAATGCCGGATCACATATGGTTCTGTGTTTAGTTATGTTACAGGAAGCTCCATACATTTCTCCATAGTGGCTGCACCCGTTGATATTGCCAGCAAGTGTGTAGGACGATTCCCTTTTGCACACGTCCTCTGCAGCCTTGATTCCTTGTAGAGTTTTTTGGAGATGACCAGTGAGAGTGGTGTGAGGTGATACCTGATTGTAGTTTTACTCTGCATTTCTCTAATAATGAGTGATGCTGAGTGTCTTTCCATGTGCTTTTTTTGTTTCTACAGTGTGAGTAAAATTGACACCTTCAAATTGGCTTCTTGAACGGCTGGCCTGTTGTGCATTCTTTGTCGAGGAACTAGCCCCGGGTTTTTCTGGAGGGCAGGTGTTATGTATTGACAGCCCCACAAGCCTTGTGAGTATTCGAGGCCCATCAGCTTCGTTTTCCACGTTGTAGTTACAGGAAACGTCCACAAGGCGGCAGCATTTCTTCAGGCCCGACTGTGGTTACTCAGGGAAGCCGAGCCTGAGGGAAAGTCCTGTCCCTGGGTCCTCAGTTTGAGTGGAATGTGCCAGAAGGAACAGCGAAGGGGCTGTGTCTCACTGCTTCCTCACCCTTGTCCTTCACCCCTGAGAACAGTCCCAATGCCTGGGAAACTGTTCTGATGACAGAGCTGTGGTCCTTAGGTGGGGCGTCTCCATGGAAGGAGGCTGGAGGAGGGAACCCCACCCCCAGGAGACGTGGGGCTCCGGGGATATTTGAACGCTCTCCTTCCCGCCCAGAATGCAGCATCGTTTCTGGTGCCCGAGGCTTGGTGTAGCTGTAGGGGAGCCCCCCTGGCTCTGGAGATTGTGGGCCCATGCATAGGGAACCAGGCACTCCAGGTCCAAGAGGTTTCTTTGCTGTCACAACGTCCCCAGCTCGCTCAGCACTGCAGCAGTCCAGCCTTGGGCCCCAAGCCTGCTCCGCGTCCAAGGATGAGACTCCAGCCCAGGTCCCAGAGGCCGTAGGGGAATGGGGTCGGCTTTATTTTTTGTAATTGCAATGTGTATTTTGTACTGGAGTATAGTTGATATAGTCAGGAGTGTGGTTTGTTTTGGGTTTTTTTTTGGAGTACAGCAAGTGATTCAGTTATACGTAGATGTATATATGTTCCTTTTTGGGATCTCTTCCAGTATAGTTTATTACAGAGTGTTGAGTCGAGTTCCTTGTCCTATCCAGTGGGTCCTTCTGGATTACCTGTGTTTTAAATATTAGCCTGTATACATTAATGTGAACCTGTCAATTTCTCCCTCACCCCACCTTTCCCGTTTTGTAAGCATTACTTCGTTTTCCCTATCTGTGAGGCTGTCTCTGTTGTGCAAATTAACTCCTCTGGATCCCTCAGATCGAGGGGCCCGTCAGCAGCGTTTTCCACATTGTAGTTACAGGAAACGTCCACAAGGCGGCAGCATTTCTCCTTGCCCGAGTCTGTGTGTGGTTTTTGTTTGTTTTTTTTTCCGTTTCAAGTTAATTTTTATTATCATGGGAGTAGAGGTGACCTGCAGTGTCGTGTTTTGGCTTTACCTGTTCAGCAACGTGATTCCGTTATACATAGAGGGCTATCTAGTCTTTTTCGGGTTGGTTTTCCAGAAGGTGGTTATAGTGTGTTGAGTAGAGCTCCTTGAGCTGTTCACAAGGTCCTTTGGGATGATCTACGATGGATCATAATGTTTATATGCTAATCCCAACCTCCAACTGTATCCCTCACCCCACCTTTCCTGTATGGTCACGGTAAGTCTCTTGTCTACCTGTGAGAGTCTCTTTCTGTTTTTTCAATTAGATCATTTGCATGAATGGATAGGTTTCACCTATAAGGGAGATCTCATGCTCTTTGTCCTTCTCTCTCTGACCTCATTCACCTCGTAGGATAATCTGTTAGTCCATCCTTGCTGCTGCAGATGGTATGTTTTCATTCTTCTTGTTGGCTGAGTAGTATTTCTTTGTATGTATGTACCCCATAATGTTCATTTTTCTGTTGATGGACATTTGGGTGGAATGTATGTCTGCACTTGTCCTAATTGTGCTGCCATGAAAATACAGGTGGCACGTGGTGTTCCGAATTATCATTATATCGGGATGCAAGGCCAGGAGGGCGAATGCCGGATCACATATGTTTCTGTGTTTAGTTATGTTACAGGAAGCTCCATACATTTCTCCATAGTGGCTGCACCCGTTGATATTGCCAGCAAGTGTGTAGGACGATTCCCTTTTGCACACGTCCTCTGCAGCCTTGATTCCTTGTAGAGTTTTTTGGAGATGGCCAGTGAGAGTGGTGTGAGGTGATACCTGATTGTAGTTTTACTCTGCATTTCTCTAATAATGAGTGATGCTGAGTGTCTTTCCATGTGCTTTTTTTGTTTCTACAGTGTGAGTAAAATTGACACCTTCAAATTGGCTTCTTGAACGGCTGCCCTGTTGTGCATTCTTTGTCGAGGAACTAGCCCCGGGTTTTTCTGGAGGGCAGGTGTTATGTATTGACAGCCCCACAAGGCTTGTGATTATTCGGGACCCATCAGTTTCGTTTTCCACATTGTAGTTACAGGAAACGTCCACAAGGCGGCAGCATTTCTTCAGGCCCGACTGTGGTTACTCAGGGAAGCCGAGCCTGAGAGAAAGTCCTGTCCCTGGGTCCTCAGTTTGAGTGGAATGTGCCAGAAGGAACAGCGAAGGGGCTGTGTCTCACTGCTTCCTCACCCTTGCCCTTCACCCCTGAGAACAGTCCCAATGCCTGGGAAAGTGTTCTGATGACGGAGCTGTGGTCCATAGGTGGGGCGTCTCCATGGAAGGAGGCTGGAGGAGGGAACCCCATCCCCAGGAGACGTGGGGCCCTGGGGATATTTGAAAGCTCTGCATCCCGCCCAGAATGCGGCATCGTCTCTGGTGCCCGAGGCTTGGTGTAGCTGTAGGGGAGCCCCCTTGGCTCTGGAGATTGTGGGCCCATGCATAGGGAACCAGGCACTCCAGGTCCAAGGGGTTACTTTGCTGTCACAATGTCGCCAGCTCGCTCAGCACCACGGCCGTCCAGCCTTGGGCCCCAAGCCTGCTCTGCGCCCAAGGATGAGACTCCAGCCCAGGTCCCAGAGGCCGTAGGGGAATGGGGTCGGCTTTATTTTTTGTAATTGCAATGTGTATTTTGTACTGGAGTATAGTTGATATAGTCAGGAGTGTGGTTTGTTTTGGGTTTTTTTTTGGTGTACAGCAAGTGATTCAGTTATACGTAGATGTACATATGTTCCTTTTCGGGATCTCTTCCAGTATAGGTTATTACAGAGTGTTGAGTCGAGTTCCTTGTCCTATCCAGTAGGTCCTTCTGGATTACCTGTGTTTTAAATATTAGCCTGTATACATTAATGTGAACCTGTCAATTTCTCCCTCACCCCACCTTTCCCGTTTTGTAAGCATTACTTCGTTTTCCCTATCTGTGAGGCTGTCTCTGTTGTGCAAATTAACTCCTCTGGATCCCTCAGATCGAGGGGCCCGTCAGCAGCGTTTTCCACATTGTAGTTACAGGAAACGTCCACAAGGCGGCAGCATTTCTCCTTGCCCGAATCTGTGTGGGTTTTTTTTTTTTTTCCGTTTCAAGTTAATTTTTATTTTCTATGGGCGTAGAGTTGACCTGCAGTGTCGTGTTTTGGCTTTACCGGTTCAGCAACGTGATTCCGTTATACATAGAGGGCTATCTAGTCTTTTTCGGGTTGGTTTTCCAGAAGGTGGTTATAGTGTGTTGAGTAGAGCTCCTTGAGCTGTTCACAAGGTCCTTTGGGATGATCTACGATGGATCATAATGTTTATATGCTAATCCCAACCTCCAACTGTATCCCTCACCCCACCTTTCCTGTATGGTCACCGTAAGTCTCTTGTCTACCTGTGAGCGTCTCTTTCTGTTTATTCAATTAGATCATTTGCATGAATGGATAGGTTTCACCTATAAGGGAGATCTCATGCTCTTTGTCCTTCTCTCTCTGACCTCATTCACCTCGTAGGATAATCTGTTAGTCCATCCTTGCTGCTGCAGTTGGTATGTTTTCATTCTTCTTGTTGGCTGAGTAGTATTTCTTTGTATGTATGTACCGCATAATGTTCATTTTTCTGTTGATGGACATTTGGGTGGAATGTATGTCTGCACTTGTCCTAATTGTGCTGCCATGAAAATACAGGTGGCACGTGGTGTTCCGAATTATGATTATATCGGGATGCAAGGCCAGGAGGGGGAATGCCGGATCACATATGGTTCTCTGTTTAGTTATGTTACAGGAAGCTTCATACATTTCTCCATAGTGGCTGCACCCGTTGATATTGCCAGCAAGTGTGTAGGACGATTCCCTTTTGCACAAGTCCTCTGCAGCCTTGATTCCTTGTAGAGTTTTTTGGAGATGGCCAGTGAGAGTGGTGTGAGGTGATACCTGACTGTAGTTTTACTCTGCATTTCTCTAATAATGAGTGATGCTGAGTGTCTTTCCATGTGCTTTTTTTGTTTCTACAGTGTGAGTAAAATTGACCCCTTCAAATTGGCTTCTTGAACGGCTGCCCTGTTGTGCATTCTTTGTCAAGGAACTAGCCCCGGGTTTTTCTGGAGGGCAGGTGTTATGTATTGACAGCCCCACAGGCCTTGTGATTATTCGGGGCCCATCAGCTTCGTTTTCCACGTTGTAGTTACAGGAAACGTCCACAAGGCGGCAGCATTTCTTCAGGCCCGACTGTGGTTACTCGGGGAAGCCGAGCCTGAGGGAAAGTCCTGTCCCTGGGTCCTCAGTTTGAGTGGCATGTGCCAGAAGGAACAGCGAAGGGGCTGTGTCTCACTGCTTCCTCACCCTTGCCCTTCACCCCCGAGAGCAGTCCCAATGCCTGGGAAACTGTTCTGATGACGGAGCTGTGGTCCATAGGTGGGGCGTCTCCATGGAAGGAGGCTGTAGGAGGGAACCCCACCCCCAGGAGACGTGGGGCCCCGGGGATATTTGAAAGCTCTCCTTCCCGCCCAGAATGCGGCATTGTTTCTGGTGCCCGAGGCTTGGTATAGCTGTAGGGGAGCCCCCCTGCCTCTGGATATTGTGGGCCCGTGCAGAGGGACCAGGCACTCCAGGTCCAAGGGGTTACTTTGCTGTCACAACGTCGCCAGGTCGCTCAGCACCGCGGCCGTCCAGCCTTCGGCCCCAAGCCTGCTCTGCGTCCAAGGATGAGACTCCAGCCCAGGTCCTAGAGGCCGTGGGGGAATGGGGTCGGCTTTATTTTTTTTAATTGCAATGTGTATTTTGTACTGGAGTATAGTTGATATAGTCAGGAGTGTGGTTTGTTTTGGGGTTTTTTTTGGAGTACAGCAAGTGATTCAGTTATACGTAGATGTATATATTTTCCTTTTCAGGATCTCTTCCAGTATAGGTTATTGCAGAGTGTTGACTCGAGTTCCTTGTCCTATCCAGTGGGTCCTTCTGGATTACCTGTGTTTAAAATATTAGCCTGTATACATTAATGTGAACCTGTCAATTTCTCCCTCACCCCACCTTTCCCGTTTTGTAAGCATTACTTCGTTTTCCCTATCTGTGAGGCTGTCTCTGTTGTGCAAATTAACTCCTCTGGATCCCTCAGATCGAGGGGCCCGTCAGCAGCGTTTTCCACATTGTAGTTACAGGAAACGTCCACAAGGCGGCAGCATTTCTCCTTGCCCGAGTCTGTGTGTGGTTTTTTTTTTTTTTTTCGTTTCAAGTTAATTTTTGTTTTCTATGGGCGTAGAGGTGACCTGCAGTGTCGTGTTTTGGCTTTACCTGTTCCGCAACGTGATTCCGTGATACATAGAGGGCTATCTAGTCTTTTTCGGGTTGGTTTTCCAGAAGGTGGTTATAGTGTGTTGAGTAGAGCTCCTTGAGCTATTCACAAGGTCCTTTGGGATGATCTACGATGGATCATAATGTTTATATGCTAATCCCAACCTCCAACTGTATCCCTCACCCCACCTTTCCTGTATGGTCACCGTAAGTCTCTTGTCTACCTGTGAGAGTCTCTTTCTGTTTTTTCAATTAGATCATTTGCATGAATGGATAGGTTTCACCTATAAGGGAGATCTCATGCTCTTTGTCCTTCTCTCTCTGACCTCATTCACCTCGTAGGATAATCTGTTAGTCCACCCTTGCTGCTGCAGTTGGTATGTTTTCATTCTTCTTGTTGGCTGAGTAGTATTTCTTTGTATGTATGTACCGCATAATGTTCATTTTTCTGTTGATGGACATTTGGGTGGAATGTATGTCTGCACTTGTCCTAATTGTGCTGCCATGAAAATACAGGTGGCACGTGGTGTTCCGAATTATGATTATATCGGGATGCAAGGCCCGGAGGGGGAATGCCGGATCACATATGGTTCTGTGTTTAGTTATGTTACAGGAAGCTCCATACATTTCTCATAGTGGCTGCACCCGTTGATATTGCCAGCAAGTGTGTAGGACGATTCCCTTTTGCACACGTCCTCTGCAGCCTTGATTCCTTGTAGAGTTTTTTGGAGATGACCAGTGAGAGTGGTGTGAGGTGATAACTGATTGTAGTTTTACTCTGCATTTCTGTAATAATGAGTGATGCTGAGCGTCTTTCCATGTGCTTTTTTTGTTTCTACAGTGTGAGTAAAATTGACACCTTCAAATTGGCTTCTTGAACGGCTGCCCTGTTGTGCATTCTTTGTCGAGGATCTAGCCCCGGGTTTTTCTGGAGGGCAGGTGTTATGTATTGACAGCCCCACAGGCCTTGTGATTATTCGGGGCCCATCAGCTTCGTTTTCCACTTTGTAGTTACAGGAAACGTCCACAAGGCGGCAGCATTTCTTCAGGCCCGACTGTGGTTACTCGGGGAAGCCGAGCCTGAGGGAAAGTTCTGTCTCTGGGTCCTCAGTTTGAGTGGCATGTGCCAGAAGGAACAGCGAAGGGGCTGTGTCTCACTGCTTCCTCACCTTTGCCCTTCACCCCCGAGAACAGTCCCAATGCCTGGGAAACTGTTCTGATGACGGAGCTGTGGTCCATAGGTGGGGCGTCTCCATGGAAGGAGGCTGTAGGAGGGAACCCCATCCCCAAGAGACGTGGGGCCCCGGGGATATTTGAAAGCTCTGCATCCCGCTCAGAATGCGGCATCGTCTCTGGTGCCCGAGGCTTGCTGTAGCTGTAGGGGAGCCCCCCTGGCTCTGGAGATTGTGGGGCCATGCAGAGGGGACCAGGCACTCCAGGTCCAAGGGGTTACTTTGCTGTCACAACGTCGCCAGCTCGCTCAGCACTGCGGCCGTCCAGCCTTGGGCCCCAAGCCTGCTCCGCGTCCAAGGATGAGACTCCAGCCCAGGTCCCAGAGGCCGTAGGGGAATGGGGTCGGCTTTATTTTTTGTAATTGCAATGTGTATTTTGTACTGGAGTATAGTTGATATAGTCAGGAGTGTGGTTTGTTTTGGGGTTTTTTTTGGAGTACAGCAAGTGATTCAGTTGTACGTAGACGTATATATGTTCTTTTTCGAGATCTCTTCCAGTATAGGTTATTGCAGAGTGTTGAGTCGAGTTCCTTGTCCTATCCAGTGGGTCCTTCTGGATTACCTGTGTTTTAAATATTAGCCTGTATACATTAATGTGAACCTGTCAATTTCTCCCTCACCCCACCTTTCCCGTTTTGTAAGCATTACTTCGTTTTCCCTATCTGTGCGGCTGTCTCTGTTGTGCAAATTAACTCCTCTGGATCCCTCAGATCGAGGGGCCCGTCAGCAGCGTTTTCCACATTGTAGTTACAGGAAACGTCCACAAGGCGGCAGCATTTCTCCTTGCCCGAGTCTGTGTGTGGGTTTTTTTTTTTTTTCGTTTCAAGTTAATTTTTGTTTTCTATGGGAGTAGAGGTGACCTGCAGTGTCGTGTTTTGGCTTTACCTGTTCAGCAACGTGATTCCGTGATACATAGAGGGCTACCTAGTCTTTTTCAGGTTGGTTTTCCAGAAGGTGATTACAGTGTGTTGAGTAGAGCTCCTTGAGCTATTCACAAGGTCCTTTGGGATGATCTACGATGGATCATAATGTTTATATGCTAATCCCAACCTCCAACTGTATCCCTCACCCCACCTTTCCTGTATGGTCACCGTAAGTCTCTTGTCTACCTGTGAGAGTCTCTTTCTGTTTATTCAATTAGATCATTTGCATGAATGGATAGGTTTCACCTATAAGGGAGATCTCATGCTCTTTGTCCTTCTCTCTCTGACCTCATTCACCTCGTAGGATAATCTGTTAGTCCATCCTTGCTGCTGCAGTTGGTATGTTTTCATTCTTCTTGTTGGCTGAGTAGTATTTCTTTGTATGTATGTACCGCATAATGTTCCTTTTTCTGTTGATGGACATTTGGGTGGAATGTATGTCTGCACTTGTCCTAATTGTGCTGCCATGAAAATACAGGTGGCACGTGGTGTTCCGAATTATGATTATATCGGGATGCAAGGCCAGGAGGGCGAATGCCGGATCACATATGGTTCTGTGTTTAGTTATGTTACAGGAAGCTCCATACATTTCTCCATAGTGGCTGCACCCGTTGATATTGCCAGCAAGTGTGTAGGACGATTCCCTTTTGCACACGTCCTCTGCAGCCTTGATTCCTTGTAGAGTTTTTTGGAGATGACCAGTGAGAGTGGTGTCAGGTGATACCTGATTGTAGTTTTACTCTGCATTTCTCTAATAATGAGTGATGCTGAGTGTCTTTCCATGTGCTTTTTTTGTTTCTACAGTGTGAGTAAAATTGACACCTTCAAATTGGCTTCTTGAACGGCTGCCCTGTTGTGCATTCTTTGTCGAGGAACTAGCCCCGGGTTTTTCTGGAGGGCAGGTGTTATGTATTGACAGCCCAACAAGCCTTGTGATTATTCGAGGCCCATCAGCTTCGTTTTCCACGTTGTAGTTACAGGAAACGTCCACAAGGCGGCAGCATTTCTTCAGGCCCGACTGTGGTTACTCAGGGAAGCCGAGCCTGAGAGAAAGTCCTGTCCCTGGGTCCTCAGTTTGAGTGGAATGTGCCAGAAGGAACAGCGAAGGGGCTGTGTCTCACTGCTTCCTCACCCTTGCCCTTCACCCCTGAGAACAGTCCCAATGCCTGGGAAAGTGTTCTGATGACGGAGCTGTGGTCCATAGGTGGGGCGTCTCCATGGAAGGAGGCTGGAGGAGGGAACCCCATCCCCAGGAGACGTGGGGCCCTGGGGATATTTGAAAGCTCTGCATCCCGCCCAGAATGCGGCATCGTCTCTGGTGCCCGAGGCTTGGTGTAGCTGTAGGGGAGCCCCCCTGGCTCTGGAGATTGTGGGCCCATGCATAGGGAACCAGGCACTCCAGGTCCAAGAGGTTTCTTTGCTGTCACAACGTCCCCAGCTCGCTCAGCACTGCAGCAGTCCAGCCTTGGGCCCCAAGCCTGCTCCGCGTCCAAGGATGAGACTCCAGCCCAGGTCCCAGAGGCTGTAGGGGAATGGGGTCGGCTTTATTTTTTGTAATTGCAATGTGTATTTTGTACTGGAGTATAGTTGATATAGTCAGGAGTGTGGTTTGTTTTGGGTTTTTTTTTGGAGTACAGCAAGTGATTCAGTTATACGTAGATGTATATATGTTCCTTTTCGGGATCTCTTCCAGTATAGGTTATTGCAGAGTGTTGACTCGAGTTCCTTGTCCTATCCAGTGGGTCCTTCTGGATTACCTGTGTTTTAAATATTAGCCTGTATACATTAATGTGAACCTGTCAATTTCTCCCTCACCCCACCTTTCCCGTTTTGTAAGCATTACTTCGTTTTCCCTATCTGTGAGGGTGTCTCTGTTGTGCAAATTAACTCCTCTGGATCCCTCAGATCGAGGGGCCCGTCAGCAGCGTTTTCCACATTGTAGTTACAGGAAACGTCCACAAGGCGGCAGCATTTCTCCTTGCCCGAGTCTGTGTGTGGTTTTTGTTTGTTTTTTTTTCCGTTTCAAGTTAATTTTTATTATCTATGGGAGTAGAGGTGACCTGCAGTGTCGTGTTTTGGCTTTACCTGTTCAGCAACGTGATTCCGTGATACATAGAGGGCTATCTAGTCTTTTTCGGGTTGGTTTTCCAGAAGGTGGTTATAGTGTGTTGAGTAGAGCTCCTTGAGCTGTTCACAAGGTCCTTTGGGATGATCTACGATGGATCATAATGTTTATATGCTAATCCCAACCTCCAACTGTATCCCTCACCCCACCTTTCCTGTATGGTCACCGTAAGTCTCTTGTCTACCTGTGAGAGTCTCTTTCTGTTTTTTCAATTAGATCATTTGCATGAATGGATAGGTTTCACCTATAAGGGAGATCTCATGCTCTTTGTCCTTCTCTCTCTGACCTCATTCACCTCGTAGGATAATCTGTTAGTCCATCCTTGCTGCTGCAGATGGTATGTTTTCATTCTTCTTGTTGGCTGAGTAGTATTTCTTTGTATGTATGTACCCCATAATGTTCATTTTTCTGTTGATGGACATTTGGGTGGAATGTATGTCTGCACTTGTCCTAATTGTGCTGCCATGAAAATACAGGTGGCACGTGGTGTTCCGAATTATGATTATATCGGGATGCAAGGCCAGGAGGGCGAATGCCGGATCACATATGGTTCTGTGTTTAGTTATGTTACAGGAAGCTCCATACATTTCTCCATAGTGGCTGCACCCGTTGATATTGCCAGCAAGTGTGTAGGACGATTCCCTTTTGCACACGTCCTCTGCAGCCTTGATTCCTTGTAGAGTTTTTTGGAGATGGCCAGTGAGAGTGGTGTGAGGTGATACCTGATTGCAGTTTTACTCTGCATTTCTCTAATAATGAGTGATGCTGAGTGTCTTTCCATGTGCTTTTTTTGTTTCTACTGTGTGAGTAAAATTGACACCTTCAAATTGGCTTCTTGAACGGCTGCCCTGTTGTGCATTCTTTGTCGAGGAACTAGCCCCGGGCTTTCCTGGAGGGCAGGTGTTATGTATTGACAGCCCCACAAGGCTTGTGATTATTCGGGGCCCATCAGTTTCGTTTTCCACATTGTAGTTACAGGAAACGTCCACAAGGCGGCAGCATTTCTTCAGGCCCGACTGTGGTTACTCGGGGAAGCCGAGCCTGAGAGAAAGTCCTGTCCCTGGGTCCTCAGTTTGAGTGGAATGTGCCAGAAGGAACAGCGAAGGGGCTGTGTCTCACTGCTTCCTCACCCTTGCCCTTCACCCCTGAGAACAGTCCCAATGCCTGGGAAACTGTTCTGATGACAGAGCTGTGGTCCTTAGGTGGGGCGTCTCCATGGAAGGAGGCTGGAGGAGGGAACCCCACCCCCAGGAGACGTGGGGCTCCGGGGACATTTGAACGCTCTCCTTCCCGCCCAGAATGCAGCATCGTTTCTGGTGCCCGAGGCTTGGTGTAGCTGTAGGGGAGCCCCCCTGGCTCTGGAGATTGTGGGCCCATGCATAGGGAACCAGGCACTCCAGGTCCAAGAGGTTTGTTTGCTGTCACAACGTCCCCAGCTCGCTCAGCACTGCAGCAGTCCAGCCTTGGGCCCCAAGCCTGCTCCGCGTCCAAGGATGAGACTCCAGCCCAGGTCCCAGAGGCTGTAGGGGAATGGGGTCGGCTTTATTTTTTGTAATTGCAATGTGTATTTTGTACTGGAGTATAGTTGATATAGTCAGGAGTGTGGTTTGTTTTGGGTTTTTTTTTGGAGTACAGCAAGTGATTCAGTTATACGTAGATGTATATATGTTCCTTTTTGGGATCTCTTCCAGTATAGTTTATTACAGAGTGTTGAGTCGAGTTCCTTGTCCTATCCAGTGGGTCCTTCTGGATTACCTGTGTTTTAAATATTAGCCTGTATACATTAATGTGAACCTGTCAATTTCTCCCTCACCCCACCTTTCCCGTTTTGTAAGCATTACTTCGTTTTCCCTATCTGTGAGGGTGTCTCTGTTGTGCAAATTAACTCCTCTGGATCCCTCAGATCGAGGGGCCCGTCAGCAGCGTTTTCCACATTGTAGTTACAGGAAACGTCCACAAGGCGGCAGCATTTCTCCTTGCCCGTGTCTGTGTGGGTTTTTTTTTTTTCCGTTTCAAGTTAATTTTTATTTTCTATGGGCGTAGAGTTGACCTGCAGTGTCGTGTTTTGGCTTTACCTGTTCAGCAACGTGATTCCGTGATACATAGAGGGCTATCTAGTCTTTTTCGGGTTGGTTTTCCAGAAGGTGGTTATAGTGTGTTGAGTAGAGCTCCTTGAGCTGTTCACAAGGTCCTTTGGGATGATCTACGATGGATCATAATGTTTATATGCTAATCCCAACCTCCAACTGTATCCCTCACCCCACCTTTCCTGTATGGTCACCGTAAGTCTCTTGTCTACCTGTGAGAGTCTCTTTCTGTTTTTTCAATTAGATCATTTGCATGAATGGATAGGTTTCACCTATAAGGGAGATCTCATGCTCTTTGTCCTTCTCTCTCTGACCTCATTCACCTCGTAGGATAATCTGTTAGTCCATCCTTGCTGCTGCAGTTGGTATGTTTTCATTCTTCTTGTTGGCTGAGTAGTATTTCTTTGTATGTATGTACCGCATAATGTTCATTTTTCTGTTGATGGACATTTGGGTGGAATGTATGTCTGCACTTGTCCCAATTGTGCTGCCATGAAAATACAGGTGGCACGTGGTGTTCCGAATTATGATTATATCGGGATGCAAGGCCAGGAGGGGGAATGCTGGATCACATATGGTTCTCTGTTTAGTTATGTTACAGGAAGCTTCATACATTTCTCCATAGTGGCTGCACCCGTTGATATTGCCAGCAAGTGTGTAGGACGATTCCCTTTTGCACACGTCCTCTGCAGCCTTGATTCCTTGTAGAGTTTTTTGGAGATGGCCAGTGAGAGTGGTGTGAGGTGATACCTGACTGTAGTTTTACTCTGCATTTCTCTAATAATGAGTGATGCTGAGTGTCTTTCCATGTGCTTTTTTTGTTTCTACAGTGTGAGTAAAATTGACCCCTTCAAATTGGCTTCTTGAACGGCTGCCCTGTTGTGCATTCTTTGTCAAGGAACTAGCCCCGGGTTTTTCTGGAGGGCAGGTGTTATGTATTGACAGCCCCACAGGCCTTGTGATTATTCGGGGCCCATCAGCTTCGTTTTCCACGTTGTAGTTACAGGAAACGTCCACAAGGCGGCAGCATTTCTTCAGGCCCGACTGTGGTTACTCGGGGAAGCCGAGCCTGAGGGAAAGTTCTGTCCCTGGGTCCTCAGTTTGAGTGGCATGTGCCAGAAGGAACAGCGAAGGGGCTGTGTCTCACTGCTTCCTCACCCTTGCCCTTCACCCCCGAGAGCAGTCCCAATGCCTGGGAAACTGTTCTGATGACGGAGCTGTGGTCCATAGGTGGGGCGTCTCCATGGAAGGAGGCTGTAGGAGGGAACCCCACCCCCAGGAGACGTGGGGCCCCGGGGATATTTGAAAGCTCTCCTTCCCGCCCAGAATGCGGCATTGTTTCTGGTGCCCGAGGCTTGGTATAGCTGTAGGGGAGCCCCCCTGGCTCTGGATATTGTGGGCCCGTGCAGAGGGACCAGGCACTCCAGGTCCAAGGGGTTACTTTGCTGTCACAACGTCGCCAGGTCGCTCAGCACCGCGGCCGTCCAGCCTTCGGCCCCAAGCCTGCTCTGCGTCCAAGGATGAGACTGCAGCCCAGGTCCCAGAGGCCGTAGGGGAATGGGGTCGGCTTTATTTTTTTTAATTGCAATGTGTATTTTGTACTGGAGTATAGTTGATATAGTCAGGAGTGTGGTTTGTTTTGGGGTTTTTTTTGGAGTACAGCAAGTGATTCAGTTATACGTAGATGTACATATGTTCCTTTTCGGGATCTCTTCCAGTATAGTTTATTACAGAGTGTTGACTCGAGTTCCTTGTCCTATCCAGTGGGTCCTTCTGGATTACCTGTGTTTTAAATATTAGCCTGTATACATTAATGTGAACCTGTCAATTTCTCCCTCACCCCACCTTTCCCGTTTTGTAAGCATTACTTCGTTTTCCCTATCTGTGAGGGTGTCTCTGTTGTGCAAATTAACTCCTCTGGATCCCTCAGATCGAGGGGCCCGTCAGCAGCGTTTTCCACATTGTAGTTACAGGAAACGTCCACAAGGCGGCAGCATTTCTCCTTGCCCGAATCTGTGTGGGTTTTTTTTTTTTTTCCGTTTCAAGTTAATTTTTATTTTCTATGGGCGTAGAGTTGACCTGCAGTGTCGTGTTTTGGCTTTACCCGTTCAGCAACGTGATTCCGTTATACATAGAGGGCTATCTAGTCTTTTTCGGGTTGGTTTTCCAGAAGGTGGTTATAGTGTGTTGAGTAGAGCTCCTTGAGCTGTTCACAAGGTCCTTTGGGATGATCTACGATGGATCATAATGTTTATATGCTAATCCCAACCTCCAACTGTATCCCTCACCCCACCTTTCCTGTATGGTCACCGTAAGTCTCTTGTCTACCTGTGAGAGTCTCTTTCTGTTTATTCAATTAGATCATTTGCATGAATGGATAGGTTTCACCTATAAGGGAGATCTCATGCTCTTTGTCCTTCTCTCTCTGACCTCATTCACCTCGTAGGATAATCTGTTAGTCCATCCTTGCTGCTGCAGATGGTATGTTTTCATTCTTCTTGTTGGCTGAGTAGTATTTCTTTGTATGTATGTACCGCATAATGTTCATTTTTCTGTTGATGGACATTTGGGTGGAATGTATGTCTGCACTTGTCCTAATTGTGCTGCCATGAAAATACAGGTGGCACGTGGTGTTCCGAATTATGATTATATCGGGATGCAAGGCCAGGAGGGGGAATGCCGGATCACATATGGTTCTCTGTTTAGTTATGTTACAGGAAGCTCCATACATTTCTCCATAGTGGCTGCACCCGTTGATATTGCCAGCAAGTGTGTAGGACGATTCCCTTTTGCACACGTCCTCTGCAGCCTTGATTCCTTGTAGAGTTTTTTGGAGATGACCAGTGAGAGTGGTGTGAGGTGATACCTGATTGTAGTTTTACTCTGCATTTCTCTAATAATGAGTGATGCTGAGTGTCTTTCCATGTGCTTTTTTTGTTTCTACAGTGTGAGTAAAATTGACACCTTCAAATTGGCTTCTTGAACGGCTGCCCTGTTGTGCATTCTTTGTCGAGGAACTAGCCCCGGGTTTTTCTGGAGGGCAGGTGTTATGTATTGACAGCCCCACAAGCCTTGTGATTATTCGAGGCCCATCAGCTTCGTTTTCCACGTTGTAGTTACAGGAAACGTCCACAAGGCGGCAGCATTTCTTCAGGCCCGACTGTGGTTACTCAGGGAAGCCGAGCCTGAGGGAAAGTCCTGTCCCTGGGTCCTCAGTTTGAGTGGAATGTGCCAGAAGGAACAGCGAAGGGGCTGTGTCTCACTGCTTCCTCACCCTTGTCCTTCACCCCTGAGAACAGTCCCAATGCCTGGGAAACTGTTCTGATGACAGAGCTGTGGTCCTTAGTTGGGGCGTCTCCATGGAAGGAGGCTGGAGGAGGGAACCCCACCCCCAGGAGACGTGGGGCTCCGGGGATATTTGAACGCTCTCCTTCCCGCCCAGAATGCAGCATCGTTTCTGGTGCCCGAGGCTTGGTGTAGCTGTAGGGGAGCCCCCCTGGCTCTGGAGATTGTGGGCCCATGCATAGGGAACCAGGCACTCCAGGTCCAAGAGGTTTCTTTGCTGTCACAACGTCCCCAGCTCGCTCAGCACTGCAGCAGTCCAGCCTTGGGCCCCAAGCCTGCTCCGCGTCCAAGGATGAGACTCCAGCCCAGGTCCCAGAGGCTGTAGGGGAATGGGGTCGGCTTTATTTTTTGTAATTGCAATGTGTATTTTGTACTGGAGTATAGTTGATATAGTCAGGAGTGTGGTTTGTTTTGGGTTTTTTTTTGGAGTACAGCAAGTGATTCAGTTATACGTAGATGTATATATGTTCCTTTTTGGGATCTCTTCCAGTATAGTTTATTACAGAGTGTTGAGTGGAGTTCCTTGTCCTATCCAGTGGGTCTTTCTGGATTACCTCTGTTTAAAATATTAGCCTGTATACATTAATGTGAACCTGTCAATTTCTCCCTCACCCCACCTTTCCCGTTTTGTAAGCATTACTTCGTTTTCCCTATCTGTGAGGGTGTCTCTGTTGTGCAAATTAACTCCTCTGGATCCCTCAGATCGAGGGGCCCGTCAGCAGCGTTTTCCACATTGTAGTTACAGGAAACGTCCACAAGGCGGCAGCATTTCTCCTTGCCCGATTCTGTGTGTGGTTTTTTTTTTTTTTTTCGTTTCAAGTTAATTTTTGTTTTCTATGGGCGTAGAGGTGACCTGCAGTGTCGTGTTTTGGCTTTACCTGTTCCGCAACGTGATTCCGTGATACATAGAGGGCTATCTAGTCTTTTTCGGGTTGGTTTTCCAGAAGGTGGTTATAGTGTGTTGAGTAGAGCTCCTTGAGCTATTCACAAGGTCCTTTGGGATGATCTACGATGGATCATAATGTTTATATGCTAATCCCAACCTCCAACTGTATCCCTCACCCCACCTTTCCTGTATGGTCACCGTAAGTCTCTTGTCTACCTGTGAGAGTCTCTTTCTGTTTTTTCAATTAGATCATTTGCATGAATGGATAGGTTTCACCTATAAGGGAGATCTCATGCTCTTTGTCCTTCTCTCTCTGACCTCATTCACCTCGTAGGATAATCTGTTAGTCCATCCTTGCTGCTGCAGTTGGTATGTTTTCATTCTTCTTGTTGGCTGAGTAGTATTTCTTTGTATGTATGTACCGCATAATGTTCCTTTTTCTGTTGATGGACATTTGGGTGGAATGTATGTCTGCACTTGTCCTAATTGTGCTGCCATGAAAATACAGGTGGCACGTGGTGTTCCGAATTATGATTATATCGGGATGCAAGGCCAGGAGGGCGAATGCCGGATCACATATGGTTCTCTGTTTAGTTATGTTACAGGAAGCTCCATACATTTCTCCATAGTGGCTGCACCCGTTGATATTGCCAGCAAGTGTGTAGGACGATTCCCTTTTGCACACGTCCTCTGCAGCCTTGATTCCTTGTAGAGTTTTTTGGAGATGACCAGTGAGAGTGGTGTCAGGTGATACCTGATTGTAGTTTTACTCTGCATTTCTCTAATAATGAGTGATGCTGAGTGTCTTTCCATGTGCTTTTTTTGTTTCTACAGTGTGAGTAAAATTGACACCTTCAAATTGGCTTCTTGAACGGCTGCCCTGTTGTGCATTCTTTGTCGAGGAACTAGCCCCGGGTTTTTCTGGAGGGCAGGTGTTATGTATTGACAGCCCAACAAGCCTTGTGATTATTCGAGGCCCATCAGCTTCGTTTTCCACGTTGTAGTTACAGGAAACGTCCACAAGGCGGCAGCATTTCTTCAGGCCCGACTGTGGTTACTCAGGGAAGCCGAGCCTGAGAGAAAGTCCTGTCCCTGGGTCCTCAGTTTGAGTGGAATGTGCCAGAAGGAACAGCGAAGGGGCTGTGTCTCACTGCTTCCTCACCCTTGCCCTTCACCCCTGAGAACAGTCCCAATGCCTGGGAAAGTGTTCTGATGACGGAGCTGTGGTCCATAGGTGGGGCGTCTCCATGGAAGGAGGCTGGAGGAGGGAACCCCATCCCCAGGAGACGTGGGGCCCTGGGGATATTTGAAAGCTCTGCATCCCGCCCAGAATGCGGCATCGTCTCTGGTGCCCGAGGCTTGGTGTAGCTGTAGGGGAGCCCCCCTGGCTCTGGAGATTGTGGGCCCATGCATAGGGAACCAGGCACTCCAGGTCCAAGAGGTTTCTTTGCTGTCACAACGTCCCCAGCTCGCTCAGCACTGCAGCAGTCCAGCCTTGGGCCCCAAGCCTGCTCCGCGTCCAAGGATGAGACTCCAGCCCAGGTCCCAGAGGCTGTAGGGGAATGGGGTCGGCTTTATTTTTTGTAATTGCAATGTGTATTTTGTACTGGAGTATAGTTGATATAGTCAGGAGTGTGGTTTGTTTTGGGTTTTTTTTTGGAGTACAGCAAGTGATTCAGTTATACGTAGATGTATATATGTTCCTTTTTGGGATCTCTTCCAGTATAGTTTATTACAGAGTGTTGAGTCGAGTTCCTTGTCCTATCCAGTGGGTCCTTCTGGATTACCTGTGTTTTAAATATTAGCCTGTATACATTAATGTGAACCTGTCAATTTCTCCCTCACCCCACCTTTCCCGTTTTGTAAGCATTACTTCGTTTTCCCTATCTGTGAGGCTGTCTCTGTTGTGCAAATTAACTCCTCTGGATCCCTCAGATCGAGGGGCCCGTCAGCAGCGTTTTCCACATTGTAGTTACAGGAAACGTCCACAAGGCGGCAGCATTTCTCCTTGCCCGAGTCTGTGTGTGGTTTTTGTTTGTTTTTTTTTCCGTTTCAAGTTAATTTTTATTATCATGGGAGTAGAGGTGACCTGCAGTGTCGTGTTTTGGCTTTACCTGTTCAGCAACGTGATTCCGTTATACATAGAGGGCTATCTAGTCTTTTTCGGGTTGGTTTTCCAGAAGGTGGTTATAGTGTGTTGAGTAGAGCTCCTTGAGCTGTTCACAAGGTCCTTTGGGATGATCTACGATGGATCATAATGTTTATATGCTAATCCCAACCTCCAACTGTATCCCTCACCCCAGCTTTCCTGTATGGTCACCGTAAGTCTCTTGTCTACCTGTGAGAGTCTCTTTCTGTTTTTTCAATTAGATCATTTGCATGAATGGATAGGTTTCACCTATAAGGGAGATCTCATGCTCTTTGTCCTTCTCTCTCTGACCTCATTCACCTCGTAGGATAATCTGTTAGTCCATCCTTGCTGCTGCAGTTGGTATGTTTTCATTCTTCTTGTCGGCTGAGTAGTATTTCTTTGTATGTATGTACCCCATAATGTTCATTTTTCTGTTGATGGACATTTGGGTGGAATGTATGTCTGCACTTGTCCCAATTGTGCTGCCATGAAAATACAGGTGGCACGTGGTGTTCCGAATTATCATTATATCGGGATGCAAGGCCAGGAGGGCGAATGCCGGATCACATATGTTTCTGTGTTTAGTTATGTTACAGGAAGCTCCATACATTTCTCCATAGTGGCTGCACCCGTTGATATTGCCAGCAAGTGTGTAGGACGATTCCCTTTTGCACACGTCCTCTGCAGCCTTGATTCCTTGTAGAGTTTTTTGGAGATCGCCAGTGAGAGTGGTGTGAGGTGATACCTGATTGTAGTTTTACTCTGCATTTCTCTAATAATGAGTGATGCTGAGTGTCTTTCCATGTGCTTTTTTTGTTTCTACAGTGTGAGTAAAATTGACACCTTCAAATTGGCTTCTTGAACGGCTGCCCTGTTGTGCATTCTTTGTCGAGGAACTAGCCCCGGGTTTTTCTGGAGGGCAGGTGTTATGTATTGACAGCCCCACAAGGCTTGTGATTATTCGGGACCCATCAGTTTCGTTTTCCACATTGTAGTTACAGGAAACGTCCACAAGGCGGCAGCATTTCTTCAGGCCCGACTGTGGTTACTCAGGGAAGCCGAGCCTGAGAGAAAGTCCTGTCCCTGGGTCCTCAGTTTGAGTGGAATGTGCCAGAAGGAGCAGCGAAGGGGCTGTGTCTCACTGCTTCCTCACCCTTGCCCTTCACCCCTGAGAACAGTCCCAATGCCTGGGAAAGTGTTCTGATGACGGAGCTGTGGTCCATAGGTGGGGCGTCTCCATGGAAGGAGGCTGGAGGAGGGAACCCCATCCCCAGGAGACGTGGGGCCCTGGGGATATTTGAAAGCTCTGCATCCCGCCCAGAATGCGGCATCGTCTCTGGTGCCCGAGGCTTGGTGTAGCTGTAGGGGAGCCCCCTTGGCTCTGGAGATTGTGGGCCCATGCAGAGGGGACCAGGCACTCCAGGTCCAAGGGGTTACTTTGCTGTCACAATGTCGCCAGCTCGCTCAGCACCACGGCCGTCCAGCCTTGGGCCCCAAGCCTGCTCTGCGCCCAAGGATGAGACTCCAGCCCAGGTCCCAGAGGCCGTAGGGGAATGGGGTCGGCTTTATTTTTTGTAATTGCAATGTGTATTTTGTACTGGAGTATAGTTGATATAGTCAGGAGTGTGGTTTGTTTTGGGTTTTTTTTTGGTGTACAGCAAGTGATTCAGTTATACGTAGATGTACATATGTTCCTTTTCGGGATCTCTTCCAGTATAGGTTATTACAGAGTGTTGAGTCGAGTTCCTTGTCCTATCCAGTGGGTCCTTCTGGATTACCTGTGTTTTAAATATTAGCCTGTATACATTAATGTGAACCTGTCAATTTCTCCCTCACCCCACCTTTCCCGTTTTGTAAGCATTACTTCGTTTTCCCTATCTGTGAGGGTGTCTCTGTTGTGCAAATTAACTCCTCTGGATCCCTCAGATCGAGGGGCCCGTCAGCAGCGTTTTCCACATTGTAGTTACAGGAAACGTCCACAAGGCGGCAGCATTTCTCCTTGCCCGAATCTGTGTGGGTTTTTTTTTTTTTTCCGTTTCAACTTAATTTTTATTTTCTATGGGCGTAGAGTTGACCTGCAGTGTCGTGTTTTGGCTTTACCTGTTCAGCAACGTGATTCCGTTATACATAGAGGGCTATCTAGTCTTTTTCGGGTTGGTTTTCCAGAAGGTGGTTATAGTGTGTTGAGTAGAGCTCCTTGAGCTGTTCACAAGGTCCTTTGGGATGATCTACGATGGATCATAATGTTTATATGCTAATCCCAACCTCCAACTGTATCCCTCACCCCACCTTTCCTGTATGGTCACCGTAAGTCTCTTGTCTACCTGTGAGAGTCTCTTTCTGTTTATTCAATTAGATCATTTGCATGAATGGATAGGTTTCACCTATAAGGGAGATCTCATGCTCTTTGTCCTTCTCTCTCTGACCTCATTCACCTCGTAGGATAATCTGTTAGTCCATCCTTGCTGCTGCAGTTGGTATGTTTTCATTCTTCTTGTTGGCTGAGTAGTATTTCTTTGTATGTATGTACCGCATAATGTTCATTTTTCTGTTGATGGACATTTGGGTGGAATGTATGTCTGCACTTGTCCCAATTGTGCTGCCATGAAAATACAGGTGGCACGTGGTGTTCCGAATTATGATTATATCGGGATGCAAGGCCAGGAGGGCGAATGCCGGATCACATATGGTTCTCTGTTTAGTTATGTTACAGGAAGCTTCATACATTTCTCCATAGTGGCTGCACCCGTTGATATTGCCAGCAAGTATGTAGGACGATTCCCTTTTGCACACGTCCTCTGCAGCCTTGATTCCTTGTAGAGTTTTTTGGAGATGGCCAGTGAGAGTGGTGTGAGGTGATACCTGACTGTAGTTTTACTCTGCATTTCTCTAATAATGAGTGATGCTGAGTGTCTTTCCATGTGCTTTTTTTGTTTCTACAGTGTGAGTAAAATTGACCCCTTCAAATTGGCTTCTTGAACGGCTGCCCTGTTGTGCATTCTTTGTCAAGGAACTAGCCCCGGGTTTTTCTGGAGGGCAGGTGTTATGTATTGACAGCCCCACAGGCCTTGTGATTATTCGGGGCCCATCAGCTTCGTTTTCCACGTTGTAGTTACAGGAAACGTCCACAAGGCGGCAGCATTTCTTCAGGCCCGACTGTGGTTACTCGGGGAAGCCGAGCCTGAGGGAAAGTCCTGTCCCTGGGTCCTCAGTTTGAGTGGCATGTGCCAGAAGGAACAGCGAAGGGGCTGTGTCTCACTGCTTCCTCACCCTTGCCCTTCACCCCCGAGAGCAGTCCCAATGCCTGGGAAACTGTTCTGATGACGGAGCTGTGGTCCATAGGTGGGGCGTCTCCATGGAAGGAGGCTGTAGGAGGGAACCCCACCCCCAGGAGACGTGGGGCCCCGGGGATATTTGAAAGCTCTCCTTCCCGCCCAGAATGCGGCATTGTTTCTGGTGCCCGAGGCTTGGTATAGCTGTAGGGGAGCCCCCCTGGCTCTGGATATTGTGGGCCCGTGCAGAGGGACCAGGCACTCCAGGTCCAAGGGGTTACTTTGCTGTCACAACGTCGCCAGGTCGCTCAGCACCGCGGCCGTCCAGCCTTCGGCCCCAAGCCTGCTCTGCGTCAAAGGATGAGACTCCAGGCCAGGTCCTAGAGGCCGTGGGGGAATGGGGTCGGCTTTATTTTTTTTAATTGCAATGTGTATTTTGTACTGGAGTATAGTTGATATAGTCAGGAGTGTGGTTTGTTTTGGGGTTTTTTTTGGAGTACAGCAAGTGATTCAGTTATACGTAGATGTATATATGTTCCTTTTCGGGATCTCTTCCAGTATAGGTTATTGCAGAGTGTTGACTCGAGTTCCTTGTCCTATCCAGTGGGTCCTTCTGGATTACCTGTGTTTAAAATATTAGCCTGTATACATTAATGTGAACCTGTCAATTTCTCCCTCACCCCACCTTTCCCGTTTTGTAAGCATTACTTCGTTTTCCCTATCTGTGAGGCTGTCTCTGTTGTGCAAATTAACTCCTCTGGATCCCTCAGATCGAGGGGCCCGTCAGCAGCGTTTTCCACATTGTAGTTACAGGAAACGTCCACAAGGCGGCAGCATTTCTCCTTGCCCGAGTCTGTGTGTGGTTTTTGTTTGTTTTTTTTTCCGTTTCAAGTTAATTTTTATTTTCTATGGGCCTAGAGTTGACTTGCAGTGTCGTGTTTTGGCTTTACCTGTTCAGCAACGTGATTCCGTGATACATAGAGGGCTATCTAGTCTTTTTCGGGTTGGTTTTCCAGAAGGTGGTTATAGTGTGTTGAGTAGAGCTCCTTGAGCTGTTCACAAGGTCCTTTGGGATGATCTACGATGGATCATAATGTTTATATGCTAATCCCAACCTCCAACTGTATCCCTCACCCCACCTTTCCTGTATGGTCACCGTAAGTCTCTTGTCTACCTGTGAGAGTCTCTTTCTGTTTTTTCAATTAGATCATTTGCATGAATGGATAGGTTTCACCTATAAGGGAGATCTCATGCTCTTTGTCCTTCTCTCTCTGACCTCATTCACCTCGTAGGATAATCTGTTAGTCCATCCTTGCTGCTGCAGTTGGTATGTTTTCATTCTTCTTGTTGGCTGAGTAGTATTTCTTTGTATGTATGTACCCCATAATGTTCATTTTTCTGTTGATGGACATTTGGGTGGAATGTATGTCTGCACTTGTCCTAATTGTGCTGCCATGAAAATACAGGTGGCACGTGGTGTTCCGAATTATGATTATATCGGGATGCAAGGCCAGGAGGGGGAATGCCGGATCACATATGGTTCTCTGTTTAGTTATGTTACAGGAAGCTCCATACATTTCTCATAGTGGCTGCACCCGTTGATATTGCCAGCAAGTGTGTAGGACGATTCCCTTTTGCACACGTCCTCTGCAGCCTTGATTCCTTGTAGAGTTTTTTGGAGATGGCCAGTGAGAGTGGTGTGAGGTGATACCTGATTGTAGTTTTACTGTGCATTTCTGTAATAATGAGTGATGCTGAGCGTCTTTCCATGTGCTTTTTTTGTTTCTACACTGTGAGTAAAATTGACCCCTTCAAATTGGCTTGTTGAACGGCTGCCCTGTTGCGCATTCTTTGTCGAGGATCTAGCCCCGGGTTTTTCTGGAGGGCAGGTGTTATGTATTGACAGCCCCACAGGCCTTGTGATTATTCGGGGCCCATCAGCTTCGTTTTCCACTTTGTAGTTACAGGAAACGTCCACAAGGCGGCAGCATTTCTTCAGGCCCGACTGTGGTTACTCGGGGAAGCCGAGCCTGAGGGAAAGTCCTGTCCCTGGGTCCTCAGTTTGAGTGGCATGTGCCAGAAGGAACAGCGAAGGGGCTGTGTCTCACTGCTTCCTCACCCTTGCCCTTCACCCCCGAGAGCAGTCCCAATGCCTGGGAAACTGTTCTGATGACGGAGCTGTGGTCCATAGGTGGGGCGTCTCCATGGAAGGAGGCTGTAGGAGGGAACCCCACCCCCAGGAGACGTGGGGCCCCGGGGATATTTGAAAGCTCTGCATCCCGCCCAGAATGCGGCATCGTCTCTGGTGCCCGAGGCTTGGTGTAGCTGTAGGGGAGCCCCCCTGGCTCTGGAGATTGTGGGCCCATGCAGAGGGGACCAGGCACTCCAGGTCCAAGGGGTTACTTTGCTGTCACAATGTCGCCAGCTCGCTCAGCACCGCGGCCGTCCAGCCTTCGGCCCCAAGCCTGCTCTGCGTCCAAGGATGAGACTGCAGCCCAGGTCCCAGAGGCCGTAGGGGAATGGGGTCGGCTTTATTTTTTGTAATTGCAATGTGTATTTTGTACTGGAGTATAGTTGATATAGTCAGGAGTGTGGTTTGTTTTGGGGTTTTTTTTGGAGTACAGCAAGTGATTCAGTTGTACGTAGACGTATATATGTTCCTTTTCGAGATCTCTTCCAGTATAGGTTATTACAGAGTGTTGAGTCGAGTTCCTTGTCCTATCCAGTGGGTCCTTCTGGATTACCTGTGTTTTAAATATTAGCCTGTATACATTAATGTGAACCTGTCAATTTCTCCCTCACCCCACCTTTCCCGTTTTGTAAGCATTACTTCGTTTTCCCTATCTGTGAGGGTGTCTCTGTTGTGCAAATTAACTCCTCTGGATCCCTCAGATCGAGGGGCCGTCAGCAGCGTTTTCCACATTGTAGTTACAGGAAACGTCCACAGGGCGGCAGCATTTCTCCTTGCCCGAGTCTGTGTGTGGTTTTTTTTTTTTTTTCGTTTCAAGTTAATTTTTGTTTTCTATGGGAGTAGAGGTGACCTGCAGTGTCGTGTTTTGGCTTTACCTGTTCAGCAACGTGATTCCGTTATACATAGAGGGCTATCTAGTCTTTTTCGGGTTGGTTTTCCAGAAGGTGGTTATAGTGTGTTGAGTAGAGCTCCTTGAGCTATTCACAAGGTCCTTTGGGATGATCTACGATGGATCATAATGTTTATATGCTAATCCCAACCTCCAACTGTATCCCTCACCCCACCTTTCCTGTATGGTCACCGTAAGTCTCTTGTCTACCTGTGAGAGTCTCTTTCTGTTTTTTCAATTAGATCATTTGCATGAATGGATAGGTTTCACCTATAAGGGAGATCTCATGCTCTTTGTCCTTCTCTCTCTGACCTCATTCACCTCGTAGGATAATCTGTTAGTCCATCCTTGCTGCTGCAGTTGGTATGTTTTCATTCTTCTTGTCGGCTGAGTAGTATTTCTTTGTATGTATGTACCCCATAATGTTCATTTTTCTGTTGATGGACATTTGGGTGGAATGTATGTCTGCACTTGTCCTAATTGTGCTGCCATGAAAATACAGGTGGCACGTGGTGTTCCGAATTATGATTATATCGGGATGCAAGGCCAGGAGGGCGAATGCCGGATCACATATGGTTCTGTGTTTAGTTATGTTACAGGAAGCTCCATACATTTCTCCATAGTGGCTGCACCCGTTGATATTGCCAGCAAGTGTGTAGGACGATTCCCTTTTGCACACGTCCTCTGCAGCCTTGATTCCTTGTAGAGTTTTTTGGAGATGGCCAGTGAGAGTGGTGTGAGGTGATACCTGATTGTAGTTTTACTCTGCATTTCTCTAATAATGAGTGATGCTGAGTGTCTTTCCATGTGCTTTTTTTGTTTCTACAGTGTGAGTAAAATTGACACCTTCAAATTGGCTTCTTGAACGGCTGCCCTGTTGTGCATTCTTTGTCGAGGAACTAGCCCCGGGTTTTTCTGGAGGGCAGGTGTTATGTATTGACAGCCCCACAAGGCTTGTGATTATTCGGGACCCATCAGTTTCGTTTTCCACATTGTAGTTACAGGAAACGTCCACAAGGCGGCAGCATTTCTTCAGGCCCGACTGTGGTTACTCAGGGAAGCCGAGCCTGAGAGAAAGTCCTGTCCCTGGGTCCTCAGTTTGAGTGGAATGTGCCAGAAGGAACAGCGAAGGGGCTGTGTCTCACTGCTTCCTCACCCTTGCCCTTCACCCCTGAGAACAGTCCCAATGCCTGGGAAAGTGTTCTGATGACGGAGCTGTGGTCCATAGGTGGGGCGTCTCCATGGAAGGAGGCTGGAGGAGGGAACCCCATCCCCAGGAGACGTGGGGCCCTGGGGATATTTGAAAGCTCTGCATCCCGCCCAGAATGCGGCATCGTCTCTGGTGCCCGAGGCTTGGTGTAGCTGTAGGGGAGCCCCCTTGGCTCTGGAGATTGTGGGCCCATGCAGAGGGGACCAGGCACTCCAGGTCCAAGGGGTTACTTTGCTGTCACAATGTCGCCAGCTCGCTCAGCACCACGGCCGTCCAGCCTTGGGCCCCAAGCCTGCTCTGCGCCCAAGGATGAGACTCCAGCCCAGGTCCCAGAGGCCGTAGGGGAATGGGGTCGGCTTTATTTTTTGTAATTGCAATGTGTATTTTGTACTGGAGTATAGTTGATATAGTCAGGAGTGTGGTTTGTTTTGGGTTTTTTTTTGGTGTACAGCAAGTGATTCAGTTATACGTAGATGTACATATGTTCCTTTTCGGGATCTCTTCCAGTATAGGTTATTACAGAGTGTTGAGTCGAGTTCCTTGTCCTATCCAGTGGGTCCTTCTGGATTACCTGTGTTTTAAATATTAGCCTGTATACATTAATGTGAACCTGTCAATTTCTCCCTCACCCCACCTTTCCCGTTTTGTAAGCATTACTTCGTTTTCCCTATCTGTGAGGGTGTCTCTGTTGTGCAAATTAACTCCTCTGGATCCCTCAGATCGAGGGGCCCGTCAGCAGCGTTTTCCACATTGTAGTTACAGGAAACGTCCACAGGGCGGCAGCATTTCTCCTTGCCCGAGTCTGTGTGTGGTTTTTTTTTTTTTTTTTCCGTTTCAAGTTAATTTTTATTTTCTATGGGCGTAGAGTTGACCTGCAGTGTCGTGTTTTGGCTTTACCTGTTCAGCAACGTGATTCCGTTATACATAGAGGGCTATCTAGTCTTTTTCGGGTTGGTTTTCCAGAAGGTGGTTATAGTGTGTTGAGTAGAGCTCCTTGAGCTATTCACAAGGTCCTTTGGGATGATCTACGATGGATCATAATGTTTATATGCTAATCCCAACCTCCAACTGTATCCCTCACCCCACCTTTCCTGTATGGTCACCGTAAGTCTCTTGTCTACCTGTGAGAGTCTCTTTCTGTTTTTTCAATTAGATCATTTGCATGAATGGATAGGTTTCACCTATAAGGGAGATCTCATGCTCTTTGTCCTTCTCTCTCTGACCTCATTCACCTCGTAGGATAATCTGTTAGTCCATCCTTGCTGCTGCAGTTGGTATGTTTTCATTCTTCTTGTCGGCTGAGTAGTATTTCTTTGTATGTATGTACCCCATAATGTTCATTTTTCTGTTGATGGACATTTGGGTGGAATGTATGTCTGCACTTGTCCTAATTGTGCTGCCATGAAAATACAGGTGGCACGTGGTGTTCCGAATTATGATTATATCGGGATGCAAGGCCAGGAGGGCGAATGCCGGATCACATATGGTTCTGTGTTTAGTTATGTTACAGGAAGCTCCATACATTTCTCCATAGTGGCTGCACCCGTTGATATTGCCAGCAAGTGTGTAGGACGATTCCCTTTTGCACACGTCCTCTGCAGCCTTGATTCCTTGTAGAGTTTTTTGGAGATGGCCAGTGAGAGTGGTGTGAGGTGATACCTGATTGTAGTTTTACTCTGCATTTCTCTAATAATGAGTGATGCTGAGTGTCTTTCCATGTGCTTTTTTTGTTTCTACAGTGTGAGTAAAATTGACACCTTCAAATTGGCTTCTTGAACGGCTGCCCTGTTGTGCATTCTTTGTCGAGGAACTAGCCCCGGGTTTTTCTGGAGGGCAGGTGTTATGTATTGACAGCCCCACAAGGCTTGTGATTATTCGGGACCCATCAGTTTCGTTTTCCACATTGTAGTTACAGGAAACGTCCACAAGGCGGCAGCATTTCTTCAGGCCCGACTGTGGTTACTCAGGGAAGCCGAGCCTGAGAGAAAGTCCTGTCCCTGGGTCCTCAGTTTGAGTGGAATGTGCCAGAAGGAACAGCGAAGGGGCTGTGTCTCACTGCTTCCTCACCCTTGCCCTTCACCCCTGAGAACAGTCCCAATGCCTGGGAAAGTGTTCTGATGACGGAGCTGTGGTCCATAGGTGGGGCGTCTCCATGGAAGGAGGCTGGAGGAGGGAACCCCATCCCCAGGAGACGTGGGGCCCTGGGGATATTTGAAAGCTCTGCATCCCGCCCAGAATGCGGCATCGTCTCTGGTGCCCGAGGCTTGGTGTAGCTGTAGGGGAGCCCCCTTGGCTCTGGAGATTGTGGGCCCATGCAGAGGGGACCAGGCACTCCAGGTCCAAGGGGTTACTTTGCTGTCACAATGTCGCCAGCTCGCTCAGCACCACGGCCGTCCAGCCTTGGGCCCCAAGCCTGCTCTGCGCCCAAGGATGAGACTCCAGCCCAGGTCCCAGAGGCCGTAGGGGAATGGGGTCGGCTTTATTTTTTGTAATTGCAATGTGTATTTTGTACTGGAGTATAGTTGATATAGTCAGGAGTGTGGTTTGTTTTGGGTTTTTTTTTGGTGTACAGCAAGTGATTCAGTTATACGTAGATGTACATATGTTCCTTTTCGGGATCTCTTCCAGTATAGGTTATTACAGAGTGTTGAGTCGAGTTCCTTGTCCTATCCAGTGGGTCCTTCTGGATTACCTGTGTTTTAAATATTAGCCTGTATACATTAATGTGAACCTGTCAATTTCTCCCTCACCCCACCTTTCCCGTTTTGTAAGCATTACTTCGTTTTCCCTATCTGTGAGGGTGTCTCTGTTGTGCAAATTAACTCCTCTGGATCCCTCAGATCGAGGGGCCCGTCAGCAGCGTTTTCCACATTGTAGTTACAGGAAACGTCCACAAGGCGGCAGCATTTCTCCTTGCCCGAATCTGTGTGGGTTTTTTTTTTTTTTCCGTTTCAACTTAATTTTTATTTTCTATGGGCGTAGAGTTGACCTGCAGTGTCGTGTTTTGGCTTTACCTGTTCAGCAACGTGATTCCGTTATACATAGAGGGCTATCTAGTCTTTTTCGGGTTGGTTTTCCAGAAGGTGGTTATAGTGTGTTGAGTAGAGCTCCTTGAGCTGTTCACAAGGTCCTTTGGGATGATCTACGATGGATCATAATGTTTATATGCTAATCCCAACCTCCAACTGTATCCCTCACCCCACCTTTCCTGTATGGTCACCGTAAGTCTCTTGTCTACCTGTGAGAGTCTCTTTCTGTTTATTCAATTAGATCATTTGCATGAATGGATAGGTTTCACCTATAAGGGAGATCTCATGCTCTTTGTCCTTCTCTCTCTGACCTCATTCACCTCGTAGGATAATCTGTTAGTCCATCCTTGCTGCTGCAGATGGTATGTTTTCATTCTTCTTGTTGGCTGAGTAGTATTTCTTTGTATGTATGTACCCCATAATGTTCATTTTTCTGTTGATGGACATTTGGGTGGAATGTATGTCTGCACTTGTCCTAATTGTGCTGCCATGAAAATACAGGTGGCACGTGGTGTTCCGAATTATGATTATATCGGGATGCAAGGCCAGGAGGGGGAATGCCGGACCACATATGGTTCTGTGTTTAGTTATGTTACAGGAAGCTTCATACATTTCTCCATAGTGGCTGCACCCGTTGATATTGCCAGCAAGTGTGTAGGACGATTCCCTTTTGCACACGTCCTCTGCAGCCTTGATTCCTTGTAGAGTTTTTTGGAGATGACCAGTGAGAGTGGTGTGAGGTGATACCTGATTGTAGTTTTACTCTGCATTTCTCTAATAATGAGTGATGCAGAGTGTCTTTCCATGTGCTTTTTTTGTTTCTACAGTGTGAGTAAAATTGACACCTTCAAATTGGCTTCTTGAACGGCTGCCCTGTTGTGCATTCTTTGTCGAGGAACTAGCCCCGGGTTTTTCTGGAGGGCAGGTGTTATGTATTGACAGCCCCACAAGCCTTGTGATTATTCGGGGCCCATCAGCTTCGTTTTCCACGTTGTAGTTACAGGAAACGTCCACAAGGCGGCAGCATTTCTTCAGGCCCGACTGTGGTTACTCAGGGAAGCCGAGCCTGAGGGAAAGTCCTGTCCCTGGGTCCTCAGTTTGAGTGGAATGTGCCAGAAGGAACAGCGAAGGGGCTGTGTCTCACTGCTTCCTCACCCTTGTCCTTCACCCCTGAGAACAGTCCCAATGCCTGGGAAACTGTTCTGATGACAGAGCTGTGGTCCTTAGGTGGGGCGTCTCCATGGAAGGAGGCTGGAGGAGGGAACCCCACCCCCAGGAGACGTGGGGCTCCGGGGATATTTGAACGCTCTCCTTCCCGCCCAGAATGCAGCATCGTTTCTGGTGCCCGAGGCTTGGTGTAGCTGTAGGGGAGCCCCCCTGGCTCTGGAGATTGTGGGCCCATGCATAGGGAACCAGGCACTCCAGGTCCAAGAGGTTTCTTTGCTGTCACAACGTCCCCAGCTCGCTCAGCACTGCAGCAGTCCAGCCTTGGGCCCCAAGCCTGCTCCGCGTCCAAGGATGAGACTCCAGCCCAGGTCCCAGAGGCCGTAGGGGAATGGGGTCGGCTTTATTTTTTGTAATTGCAATGTGTATTTTGTACTGGAGTATAGTTGATATAGTCAGGAGTGTGGTTTGTTTTGGGTTTTTTTTTGGAGTACAGCAAGTGATTCAGTTATATGTAGATGTATATATGTTCCTTTTCGGGATCTCTTCCAGTATAGTTTATTACAGAGTGTTGAGTCGAGTTCCTTGTCCTATCCAGTGGGTCCTTCTGGATTACCTGTGTTTTAAATATTAGCCTGTATACATTAATGTGAACCTGTCAATTTCTCCCTCACCCCACCTTTCCCGTTTTGTAAGCATTACTTCGTTTTCCCTATCTGTGAGGGTGTCTCTGTTGTGCAAATTAACTCCTCTGGATCCCTCAGATCGAGGGGCCCGTCAGCAGCGTTTTCCACATTGTAGTTACAGGAAACGTCCACAGGGCGGCAGCATTTCTCCTTGCCCGAGTCTGTGTGTGGTTTTTTTTTTTTTTTTTCCGTTTCAAGTTAATTTTTATTTTCTATGGGCGTAGAGTTGACCTGCAGTGTCGTGTTTTGGCTTTACCTGTTCAGCAACGTGATTCCGTTATACATAGAGGGCTATCTAGTCTTTTTCGGGTTGGTTTTCCAGAAGGTGGTTATAGTGTGTTGAGTAGAGCTCCTTGAGCTATTCACAAGGTCCTTTGGGATGATCTACGATGGATCATAATGTTTATATGCTAATCCCAACCTCCAACTGTATCCCTCACCCCACCTTTCCTGTATGGTCACCGTAAGTCTCTTGTCTACCTGTGAGAGTCTCTTTCTGTTTTTTCAATTAGATCATTTGCATGAATGGATAGGTTTCACCTATAAGGGAGATCTCATGCTCTTTGTCCTTCTCTCTCTGACCTCATTCACCTCGTAGGATAATCTGTTAGTCCATCCTTGCTGCTGCAGTTGGTATGTTTTCATTCTTCTTGTCGGCTGAGTAGTATTTCTTTGTATGTATGTACCCCATAATGTTCATTTTTCTGTTGATGGACATTTGGGTGGAATGTATGTCTGCACTTGTCCTAATTGTGCTGCCATGAAAATACAGGTGGCACGTGGTGTTCCGAATTATGATTATATCGGGATGCAAGGCCAGGAGGGCGAATGCCGGATCACATATGGTTCTGTGTTTAGTTATGTTACAGGAAGCTCCATACATTTCTCCATAGTGGCTGCACCCGTTGATATTGCCAGCAAGTGTGTAGGACGATTCCCTTTTGCACACGTCCTCTGCAGCCTTGATTCCTTGTAGAGTTTTTTGGAGATGGCCAGTGAGAGTGGTGTGAGGTGATACCTGATTGTAGTTTTACTCTGCATTTCTCTAATAATGAGTGATGCTGAGTGTCTTTCCATGTGCTTTTTTTGTTTCTACAGTGTGAGTAAAATTGACACCTTCAAATTGGCTTCTTGAACGGCTGCCCTGTTGTGCATTCTTTGTCGAGGAACTAGCCCCGGGTTTTTCTGGAGGGCAGGTGTTATGTATTGACAGCCCCACAAGGCTTGTGATTATTCGGGACCCATCAGTTTCGTTTTCCACATTGTAGTTACAGGAAACGTCCACAAGGCGGCAGCATTTCTTCAGGCCCGACTGTGGTTACTCAGGGAAGCCGAGCCTGAGAGAAAGTCCTGTCCCTGGGTCCTCAGTTTGAGTGGAATGTGCCAGAAGGAACAGCGAAGGGGCTGTGTCTCACTGCTTCCTCACCCTTGCCCTTCACCCCTGAGAACAGTCCCAATGCCTGGGAAAGTGTTCTGATGACGGAGCTGTGGTCCATAGGTGGGGCGTCTCCATGGAAGGAGGCTGGAGGAGGGAACCCCATCCCCAGGAGACGTGGGGCCCTGGGGATATTTGAAAGCTCTGCATCCCGCCCAGAATGCGGCATCGTCTCTGGTGCCCGAGGCTTGGTGTAGCTGTAGGGGAGCCCCCTTGGCTCTGGAGATTGTGGGCCCATGCAGAGGGGACCAGGCACTCCAGGTCCAAGGGGTTACTTTGCTGTCACAATGTCGCCAGCTCGCTCAGCACCACGGCCGTCCAGCCTTGGGCCCCAAGCCTGCTCTGCGCCCAAGGATGAGACTCCAGCCCAGGTCCCAGAGGCCGTAGGGGAATGGGGTCGGCTTTATTTTTTGTAATTGCAATGTGTATTTTGTACTGGAGTATAGTTGATATAGTCAGGAGTGTGGTTTGTTTTGGGTTTTTTTTTGGTGTACAGCAAGTGATTCAGTTATACGTAGATGTACATATGTTCCTTTTCGGGATCTCTTCCAGTATAGGTTATTACAGAGTGTTGAGTCGAGTTCCTTGTCCTATCCAGTGGGTCCTTCTGGATTACCTGTGTTTTAAATATTAGCCTGTATACATTAATGTGAACCTGTCAATTTCTCCCTCACCCCACCTTTCCCGTTTTGTAAGCATTACTTCGTTTTCCCTATCTGTGAGGGTGTCTCTGTTGTGCAAATTAACTCCTCTGGATCCCTCAGATCGAGGGGCCCGTCAGCAGCGTTTTCCACATTGTAGTTACAGGAAACGTCCACAGGGCGGCAGCATTTCTCCTTGCCCGAGTCTGTGTGTGGTTTTTTTTTTTTTTTTTCCGTTTCAAGTTAATTTTTATTTTCTATGGGCGTAGAGTTGACCTGCAGTGTCGTGTTTTGGCTTTACCTGTTCAGCAACGTGATTCCGTTATACATAGAGGGCTATCTAGTCTTTTTCGGGTTGGTTTTCCAGAAGGTGGTTATAGTGTGTTGAGTAGAGCTCCTTGAGCTATTCACAAGGTCCTTTGGGATGATCTACGATGGATCATAATGTTTATATGCTAATCCCAACCTCCAACTGTATCCCTCACCCCACCTTTCCTGTATGGTCACCGTAAGTCTCTTGTCTACCTGTGAGAGTCTCTTTCTGTTTTTTCAATTAGATCATTTGCATGAATGGATAGGTTTCACCTATAAGGGAGATCTCATGCTCTTTGTCCTTCTCTCTCTGACCTCATTCACCTCGTAGGATAATCTGTTAGTCCATCCTTGCTGCTGCAGTTGGTATGTTTTCATTCTTCTTGTCGGCTGAGTAGTATTTCTTTGTATGTATGTACCCCATAATGTTCATTTTTCTGTTGATGGACATTTGGGTGGAATGTATGTCTGCACTTGTCCTAATTGTGCTGCCATGAAAATACAGGTGGCACGTGGTGTTCCGAATTATGATTATATCGGGATGCAAGGCCAGGAGGGCGAATGCCGGATCACATATGGTTCTGTGTTTAGTTATGTTACAGGAAGCTCCATACATTTCTCCATAGTGGCTGCACCCGTTGATATTGCCAGCAAGTGTGTAGGACGATTCCCTTTTGCACACGTCCTCTGCAGCCTTGATTCCTTGTAGAGTTTTTTGGAGATGGCCAGTGAGAGTGGTGTGAGGTGATACCTGATTGTAGTTTTACTCTGCATTTCTCTAATAATGAGTGATGCTGAGTGTCTTTCCATGTGCTTTTTTTGTTTCTACAGTGTGAGTAAAATTGACACCTTCAAATTGGCTTCTTGAACGGCTGCCCTGTTGTGCATTCTTTGTCGAGGAACTAGCCCCGGGTTTTTCTGGAGGGCAGGTGTTATGTATTGACAGCCCCACAAGGCTTGTGATTATTCGGGACCCATCAGTTTCGTTTTCCACATTGTAGTTACAGGAAACGTCCACAAGGCGGCAGCATTTCTTCAGGCCCGACTGTGGTTACTCAGGGAAGCCGAGCCTGAGAGAAAGTCCTGTCCCTGGGTCCTCAGTTTGAGTGGAATGTGCCAGAAGGAACAGCGAAGGGGCTGTGTCTCACTGCTTCCTCACCCTTGCCCTTCACCCCTGAGAACAGTCCCAATGCCTGGGAAAGTGTTCTGATGACGGAGCTGTGGTCCATAGGTGGGGCGTCTCCATGGAAGGAGGCTGGAGGAGGGAACCCCATCCCCAGGAGACGTGGGGCCCTGGGGATATTTGAAAGCTCTGCATCCCGCCCAGAATGCGGCATCGTCTCTGGTGCCCGAGGCTTGGTGTAGCTGTAGGGGAGCCCCCTTGGCTCTGGAGATTGTGGGCCCATGCAGAGGGGACCAGGCACTCCAGGTCCAAGGGGTTACTTTGCTGTCACAATGTCGCCAGCTCGCTCAGCACCACGGCCGTCCAGCCTTGGGCCCCAAGCCTGCTCTGCGCCCAAGGATGAGACTCCAGCCCAGGTCCCAGAGGCCGTAGGGGAATGGGGTCGGCTTTATTTTTTGTAATTGCAATGTGTATTTTGTACTGGAGTATAGTTGATATAGTCAGGAGTGTGGTTTGTTTTGGGTTTTTTTTTGGTGTACAGCAAGTGATTCAGTTATACGTAGATGTACATATGTTCCTTTTCGGGATCTCTTCCAGTATAGGTTATTACAGAGTGTTGAGTCGAGTTCCTTGTCCTATCCAGTGGGTCCTTCTGGATTACCTGTGTTTTAAATATTAGCCTGTATACATTAATGTGAACCTGTCAATTTCTCCCTCACCCCACCTTTCCCGTTTTGTAAGCATTACTTCGTTTTCCCTATCTGTGAGGGTGTCTCTGTTGTGCAAATTAACTCCTCTGGATCCCTCAGATCGAGGGGCCCGTCAGCAGCGTTTTCCACATTGTAGTTACAGGAAACGTCCACAAGGCGGCAGCATTTCTCCTTGCCCGAATCTGTGTGGGTTTTTTTTTTTTTTCCGTTTCAACTTAATTTTTATTTTCTATGGGCGTAGAGTTGACCTGCAGTGTCGTGTTTTGGCTTTACCTGTTCAGCAACGTGATTCCGTTATACATAGAGGGCTATCTAGTCTTTTTCGGGTTGGTTTTCCAGAAGGTGGTTATAGTGTGTTGAGTAGAGCTCCTTGAGCTGTTCACAAGGTCCTTTGGGATGATCTACGATGGATCATAATGTTTATATGCTAATCCCAACCTCCAACTGTATCCCTCACCCCACCTTTCCTGTATGGTCACCGTAAGTCTCTTGTCTACCTGTGAGAGTCTCTTTCTGTTTATTCAATTAGATCATTTGCATGAATGGATAGGTTTCACCTATAAGGGAGATCTCATGCTCTTTGTCCTTCTCTCTCTGACCTCATTCACCTCGTAGGATAATCTGTTAGTCCATCCTTGCTGCTGCAGATGGTATGTTTTCATTCTTCTTGTTGGCTGAGTAGTATTTCTTTGTATGTATGTACCCCATAATGTTCATTTTTCTGTTGATGGACATTTGGGTGGAATGTATGTCTGCACTTGTCCTAATTGTGCTGCCATGAAAATACAGGTGGCACGTGGTGTTCCGAATTATGATTATATCGGGATGCAAGGCCAGGAGGGGGAATGCCGGACCACATATGGTTCTGTGTTTAGTTATGTTACAGGAAGCTTCATACATTTCTCCATAGTGGCTGCACCCGTTGATATTGCCAGCAAGTGTGTAGGACGATTCCCTTTTGCACACGTCCTCTGCAGCCTTGATTCCTTGTAGAGTTTTTTGGAGATGACCAGTGAGAGTGGTGTGAGGTGATACCTGATTGTAGTTTTACTCTGCATTTCTCTAATAATGAGTGATGCAGAGTGTCTTTCCATGTGCTTTTTTTGTTTCTACAGTGTGAGTAAAATTGACACCTTCAAATTGGCTTCTTGAACGGCTGCCCTGTTGTGCATTCTTTGTCGAGGAACTAGCCCCGGGTTTTTCTGGAGGGCAGGTGTTATGTATTGACAGCCCCACAAGCCTTGTGATTATTCGGGGCCCATCAGCTTCGTTTTCCACGTTGTAGTTACAGGAAACGTCCACAAGGCGGCAGCATTTCTTCAGGCCCGACTGTGGTTACTCAGGGAAGCCGAGCCTGAGGGAAAGTCCTGTCCCTGGGTCCTCAGTTTGAGTGGAATGTGCCAGAAGGAACAGCGAAGGGGCTGTGTCTCACTGCTTCCTCACCCTTGTCCTTCACCCCTGAGAACAGTCCCAATGCCTGGGAAACTGTTCTGATGACAGAGCTGTGGTCCTTAGGTGGGGCGTCTCCATGGAAGGAGGCTGGAGGAGGGAACCCCACCCCCAGGAGACGTGGGGCTCCGGGGATATTTGAACGCTCTCCTTCCCGCCCAGAATGCAGCATCGTTTCTGGTGCCCGAGGCTTGGTGTAGCTGTAGGGGAGCCCCCCTGGCTCTGGAGATTGTGGGCCCATGCATAGGGAACCAGGCACTCCAGGTCCAAGAGGTTTCTTTGCTGTCACAACGTCCCCAGCTCGCTCAGCACTGCAGCAGTCCAGCCTTGGGCCCCAAGCCTGCTCCGCGTCCAAGGATGAGACTCCAGCCCAGGTCCCAGAGGCCGTAGGGGAATGGGGTCGGCTTTATTTTTTGTAATTGCAATGTGTATTTTGTACTGGAGTATAGTTGATATAGTCAGGAGTGTGGTTTGTTTTGGGTTTTTTTTTGGAGTACAGCAAGTGATTCAGTTATATGTAGATGTATATATGTTCCTTTTCGGGATCTCTTCCAGTATAGTTTATTACAGAGTGTTGAGTCGAGTTCCTTGTCCTATCCAGTGGGTCCTTCTGGATTACCTGTGTTTTAAATATTAGCCTGTATACATTAATGTGAACCTGTCAATTTCTCCCTCACCCCACCTTTCCCGTTTTGTAAGCATTACTTCGTTTTCCCTATCTGTGAGGGTGTCTCTGTTGTGCAAATTAACTCCTCTGGATCCCTCAGATCGAGGGGCCCGTCAGCAGCGTTTTCCACATTGTAGTTACAGGAAACGTCCACAGGGCGGCAGCATTTCTCCTTGCCCGAGTCTGTGTGTGGTTTTTTTTTTTTTTTTTCCGTTTCAAGTTAATTTTTATTTTCTATGGGCGTAGAGTTGACCTGCAGTGTCGTGTTTTGGCTTTACCTGTTCAGCAACGTGATTCCGTTATACATAGAGGGCTATCTAGTCTTTTTCGGGTTGGTTTTCCAGAAGGTGGTTATAGTGTGTTGAGTAGAGCTCCTTGAGCTATTCACAAGGTCCTTTGGGATGATCTACGATGGATCATAATGTTTATATGCTAATCCCAACCTCCAACTGTATCCCTCACCCCACCTTTCCTGTATGGTCACCGTAAGTCTCTTGTCTACCTGTGAGAGTCTCTTTCTGTTTTTTCAATTAGATCATTTGCATGAATGGATAGGTTTCACCTATAAGGGAGATCTCATGCTCTTTGTCCTTCTCTCTCTGACCTCATTCACCTCGTAGGATAATCTGTTAGTCCATCCTTGCTGCTGCAGTTGGTATGTTTTCATTCTTCTTGTCGGCTGAGTAGTATTTCTTTGTATGTATGTACCCCATAATGTTCATTTTTCTGTTGATGGACATTTGGGTGGAATGTATGTCTGGACTTGTCCTAATTGTGCTGCCATGAAAATACAGGTGGCACGTGGTGTTCCGAATTATGATTATATCGGGATGCAAGGCCAGGAGGGCGAATGCCGGATCACATATGGTTCTGTGTTTAGTTATGTTACAGGAAGCTCCATACATTTCTCCATAGTGGCTGCACCCGTTGATATTGCCAGCAAGTGTGTAGGACGATTCCCTTTTGCACACGTCCTCTGCAGCCTTGATTCCTTGTAGAGTTTTTTGGAGATGGCCAGTGAGAGTGGTGTGAGGTGATACCTGATTGTAGTTTTACTCTGCATTTCTCTAATAATGAGTGATGCTGAGTGTCTTTCCATGTGCTTTTTTTGTTTCTACAGTGTGAGTAAAATTGACACCTTCAAATTGGCTTCTTGAACGGCTGCCCTGTTGTGCATTCTTTGTCGAGGAACTAGCCCCGGGTTTTTCTGGAGGGCAGGTGTTATGTATTGACAGCCCCACAAGGCTTGTGATTATTCGGGACCCATCAGTTTCGTTTTCCACATTGTAGTTACAGGAAACGTCCACAAGGCGGCAGCATTTCTTCAGGCCCGACTGTGGTTACTCAGGGAAGCCGAGCCTGAGAGAAAGTCCTGTCCCTGGGTCCTCAGTTTGAGTGGAATGTGCCAGAAGGAACAGCGAAGGGGCTGTGTCTCACTGCTTCCTCACCCTTGCCCTTCACCCCTGAGAACAGTCCCAATGCCTGGGAAAGTGTTCTGATGACGGAGCTGTGGTCCATAGGTGGGGCGTCTCCATGGAAGGAGGCTGGAGGAGGGAACCCCATCCCCAGGAGACGTGGGGCCCTGGGGATATTTGAAAGCTCTGCATCCCGCCCAGAATGCGGCATCGTCTCTGGTGCCCGAGGCTTGGTGTAGCTGTAGGGGAGCCCCCTTGGCTCTGGAGATTGTGGGCCCATGCAGAGGGGACCAGGCACTCCAGGTCCAAGGGGTTACTTTGCTGTCACAATGTCGCCAGCTCGCTCAGCACCACGGCCGTCCAGCCTTGGGCCCCAAGCCTGCTCTGCGCCCAAGGATGAGACTCCAGCCCAGGTCCCAGAGGCCGTAGGGGAATGGGGTCGGCTTTATTTTTTGTAATTGCAATGTGTATTTTGTACTGGAGTATAGTTGATATAGTCAGGAGTGTGGTTTGTTTTGGGTTTTTTTTTGGTGTACAGCAAGTGATTCAGTTATTCGTAGATGTACATATGTTCCTTTTCGGGATCTCTTCCAGTATAGGTTATTACAGAGTGTTGAGTCGAGTTCCTTGTCCTATCCAGTAGGTCCTTCTGGATTACCTGTGTTTTAAATATTAGCCTGTATACATTAATGTGAACCTGTCAATTTCTCCCTCACCCCACCTTTCCCGTTTTGTAAGCATTACTTCGTTTTCCCTATCTGTGAGGGTGTCTCTGTTGTGCAAATTAACTCCTCTGGATCCCTCAGATCGAGGGGCCCGTCAGCAGCGTTTTCCACATTGTAGTTACAGGAAACGTCCACAGGGCGGCAGCATTTCTCCTTGCCCGAGTCTGTGTGTGGTTTTTTTTTTTTTTTTTCCGTTTCAAGTTAATTTTTATTTTCTATGGGCGTAGAGTTGACCTGCAGTGTCGTGTTTTGGCTTTACCTGTTCAGCAACGTGATTCCGTTATACATAGAGGGCTATCTAGTCTTTTTCGGGTTGGTTTTCCAGAAGGTGGTTATAGTGTGTTGAGTAGAGCTCCTTGAGCTATTCACAAGGTCCTTTGGGATGATCTACGATGGATCATAATGTTTATATGCTAATCCCAACCTCCAACTGTATCCCTCACCCCACCTTTCCTGTATGGTCACCGTAAGTCTCTTGTCTACCTGTGAGAGTCTCTTTCTGTTTTTTCAATTAGATCATTTGCATGAATGGATAGGTTTCACCTATAAGGGAGATCTCATGCTCTTTGTCCTTCTCTCTCTGACCTCATTCACCTCGTAGGATAATCTGTTAGTCCATCCTTGCTGCTGCAGTTGGTATGTTTTCATTCTTCTTGTCGGCTGAGTAGTATTTCTTTGTATGTATGTACCCCATAATGTTCATTTTTCTGTTGATGGACATTTGGGTGGAATGTATGTCTGCACTTGTCCTAATTGTGCTGCCATGAAAATACAGGTGGCACGTGGTGTTCCGAATTATGATTATATCGGGATGCAAGGCCAGGAGGGCGAATGCCGGACCACATATGGTTCTGTGTTTAGTTATGTTACAGGAAGCTTCATACATTTCTCCATAGTGGCTGCACCCGTTGATATTGCAAGTGTGTAGGACGATTCCCTTTTGCACACGTCCTCTGCAGCCTTGATTCCTTGTAGAGTTTTTTGGAGATGACCAGTGAGAGTGGTGTGAGGTGATACCTGATTGTAGTTTTACTCTGCATTTCTCTAATAATGAGTGATGCAGAGTGTCTTTCCATGTGCTTTTTTTGTTTCTACAGTGTGAGTAAAATTGACACCTTCAAATTGGCTTCTTGAACGGCTGCCCTGTTGTGCATTCTTTGTCGAGGAACTAGCCCCGGGTTTTTCTGGAGGGCAGGTGTTATGTATTGACAGCCCCACAAGCCTTGTGATTATTCGGGGCCCATCAGCTTCGTTTTCCACGTTGTAGTTACAGGAAACGTCCACAAGGCGGCAGCATTTCTTCAGGCCCGACTGTGGTTACTCAGGGAAGCCGAGCCTGAGGGAAAGTCCTGTCCCTGGGTCCTCAGTTTGAGTGGAATGTGCCAGAAGGAACAGCGAAGGGGCTGTGTCTCACTGCTTCCTCACCCTTGTCCTTCACCCCTGAGAACAGTCCCAATGCCTGGGAAACTGTTCTGATGACAGAGCTGTGGTCCTTAGGTGGGGCGTCTCCATGGAAGGAGGCTGGAGGAGGGAACCCCACCCCCAGGAGACGTGGGGCTCCGGGGATATTTGAACGCTCTCCTTCCCGCCCAGAATGCAGCATCGTTTCTGGTGCCCGAGGCTTGGTGTAGCTGTAGGGGAGCACCCCTGGCACTGGAGATTGTGGGCCCATGCATAGGGAACCAGGCACTCCAGGTCCAAGAGGTTTCTTTGCTGTCACAACGTCCCCAGCTCGCTCAGCACTGCAGTAGTCCAGCCTTGGGCCCCAAGCCTGCTCCGCGTCCAAGGATGAGACTCCAGCCCAGGTCCCAGAGGCCGTAGGGGAATGGGGTCGGCTTTATTTTTTGTAATTGCAATGTGTATTTTGTACTGGAGTATAGTTGATATAGTCAGGAGTGTGGTTTGTTTTGGGTTTTTTTTTGGAGTACAGCAAGTGATTCAGTTATATGTAGATGTATATATGTTCCTTTTTGGGATCTCTTCCAGTATAGTTTATTACAGAGTGTTGAGTCGAGTTCCTTGTCCTATCCAGTGGGTCCTTCTGGATTACCTGTGTTTTAAATATTAGCCTGTATACATTAATGTGAACCTGTCAATTTCTCCCTCACCCCACCTTTCCCGTTTTGTAAGCATTACTTCGTTTTCCCTATCTGTGAGGGTGTCTCTGTTGTGCAAATTAACTCCTCTGGATCCCTCAGATCGAGGGGCCCGTCAGCAGCGTTTTCCACATTGTAGTTACAGGAAACGTCCACAGGGCGGCAGCATTTCTCCTTGCCCGAGTCTGTGTGTGGTTTTTTTTTTTTTTTTCCGTTTCAAGTTAATTTTTATTTTCTATGGGCGTAGAGTTGACCTGCAGTGTCGTGTTTTGGCTTTACCTGTTCAGCAACGTGATTCCGTTATACATAGAGGGCTATCTAGTCTTTTTCGGGTTGGTTTTCCAGAAGGTGGTTATAGTGTGTTGAGTAGAGCTCCTTGAGCTATTCACAAGGTCCTTTGGGATGATCTACGATGGATCATAATGTTTATATGCTAATCCCAACCTCCAACTGTATCCCTCACCCCACCTTTCCTGTATGGTCACCGTAAGTCTCTTGTCTACCTGTGAGAGTCTCTTTCTGTTTTTTCAATTAGATCATTTGCATGAATGGATAGGTTTCACCTATAAGGGAGATCTCATGCTCTTTGTCCTTCTCTCTCTGACCTCATTCACCTCGTAGGATAATCTGTTAGTCCATCCTTGCTGCTGCAGTTGGTATGTTTTCATTCTTCTTGTCGGCTGAGTAGTATTTCTTTGTATGTATGTACCCCATAATGTTCATTTTTCTGTTGATGGACATTTGGGTGGAATGTATGTCTGGACTTGTCCTAATTGTGCTGCCATGAAAATACAGGTGGCACGTGGTGTTCCGAATTATGATTATATCGGGATGCAAGGCCAGGAGGGCGAATGCCGGATCACATATGGTTCTGTGTTTAGTTATGTTACAGGAAGCTCCATACATTTCTCCATAGTGGCTGCACCCGTTGATATTGCCAGCAAGTGTGTAGGACGATTCCCTTTTGCACACGTCCTCTGCAGCCTTGATTCCTTGTAGAGTTTTTTGGAGATGGCCAGTGAGAGTGGTGTGAGGTGATACCTGATTGTAGTTTTACTCTGCATTTCTCTAATAATGAGTGATGCTGAGTGTCTTTCCATGTGCTTTTTTTGTTTCTACAGTGTGAGTAAAATTGACACCTTCAAATTGGCTTCTTGAACGGCTGCCCTGTTGTGCATTCTTTGTCGAGGAACTAGCCCCGGGTTTTTCTGGAGGGCAGGTGTTATGTATTGACAGCCCCACAAGGCTTGTGATTATTCGGGACCCATCAGTTTCGTTTTCCACATTGTAGTTACAGGAAACGTCCACAAGGCGGCAGCATTTCTTCAGGCCCGACTGTGGTTACTCAGGGAAGCCGAGCCTGAGAGAAAGTCCTGTCCCTGGGTCCTCAGTTTGAGTGGAATGTGCCAGAAGGAACAGCGAAGGGGCTGTGTCTCACTGCTTCCTCACCCTTGCCCTTCACCCCTGAGAACAGTCCCAATGCCTGGGAAAGTGTTCTGATGACGGAGCTGTGGTCCATAGGTGGGGCGTCTCCATGGAAGGAGGCTGGAGGAGGGAACCCCATCCCCAGGAGACGTGGGGCCCTGGGGATATTTGAAAGCTCTGCATCCCGCCCAGAATGCGGCATCGTCTCTGGTGCCCGAGGCTTGGTGTAGCTGTAGGGGAGCCCCCTTGGCTCTGGAGATTGTGGGCCCATGCAGAGGGGACCAGGCACTCCAGGTCCAAGGGGTTACTTTGCTGTCACAATGTCGCCAGCTCGCTCAGCACCACGGCCGTCCAGCCTTGGGCCCCAAGCCTGCTCTGCGCCCAAGGATGAGACTCCAGCCCAGGTCCCAGAGGCCGTAGGGGAATGGGGTCGGCTTTATTTTTTGTAATTGCAATGTGTATTTTGTACTGGAGTATAGTTGATATAGTCAGGAGTGTGGTTTGTTTTGGGTTTTTTTTTGGTGTACAGCAAGTGATTCAGTTATTCGTAGATGTACATATGTTCCTTTTCGGGATCTCTTCCAGTATAGGTTATTACAGAGTGTTGAGTCGAGTTCCTTGTCCTATCCAGTAGGTCCTTCTGGATTACCTGTGTTTTAAATATTAGCCTGTATACATTAATGTGAACCTGTCAATTTCTCCCTCACCCCACCTTTCCCGTTTTCTAAGCATTACTTCGTTTTCCCTATCTGTGAGGGTGTCTCTGTTGTGCAAATTAACTCCTCTGGATCCCTCAGATCGAGGGGCCCGTCAGCAGCGTTTTCCACATTGTAGTTACAGGAAACGTCCACAGGGCGGCAGCATTTCTCCTTGCCCGAGTCTGTGTGTGGTTTTTTTTTTTTTTTTTCCGTTTCAAGTTAATTTTTATTTTCTATGGGCGTAGAGTTGACCTGCAGTGTCGTGTTTTGGCTTTACCTGTTCAGCAACGTGATTCCGTTATACATAGAGGGCTATCTAGTCTTTTTCGGGTTGGTTTTCCAGAAGGTGGTTATAGTGTGTTGAGTAGAGCTCCTTGAGCTATTCACAAGGTCCTTTGGGATGATCTACGATGGATCATAATGTTTATATGCTAATCCCAACCTCCAACTGTATCCCTCACCCCACCTTTCCTGTATGGTCACCGTAAGTCTCTTGTCTACCTGTGAGAGTCTCTTTCTGTTTTTTCAATTAGATCATTTGCATGAATGGATAGGTTTCACCTATAAGGGAGATCTCATGCTCTTTGTCCTTCTCTCTCTGACCTCATTCACCTCGTAGGATAATCTGTTAGTCCATCCTTGCTGCTGCAGTTGGTATGTTTTCATTCTTCTTGTCGGCTGAGTAGTATTTCTTTGTATGTATGTACCCCATAATGTTCATTTTTCTGTTGATGGACATTTGGGTGGAATGTATGTCTGCACTTGTCCTAATTGTGCTGCCATGAAAATACAGGTGGCACGTGGTGTTCCGAATTATGATTATATCGGGATGCAAGGCCAGGAGGGCGAATGCCGGATCACATATGGTTCTGTGTTTAGTTATGTTACAGGAAGCTCCATACATTTCTCCATAGTGGCTGCACCCGTTGATATTGCCAGCAAGTGTGTAGGACGATTCCCTTTTGCACACGTCCTCTGCAGCCTTGATTCCTTGTAGAGTTTTTTGGAGATGGCCAGTGAGAGTGGTGTGAGGTGATACCTGATTGTAGTTTTACTCTGCATTTCTCTAATAATGAGTGATGCTGAGTGTCTTTCCATGTGCTTTTTTTGTTTCTACAGTGTGAGTAAAATTGACACCTTCAAATTGGCTTCTTGAACGGCTGCCCTGTTGTGCATTCTTTGTCGAGGAACTAGCCCCGGGTTTTTCTGGAGGGCAGGTGTTATGTATTGACAGCCCCACAAGGCTTGTGATTATTCGGGACCCATCAGTTTCGTTTTCCACATTGTAGTTACAGGAAACGTCCACAAGGCGGCAGCATTTCTTCAGGCCCGACTGTGGTTACTCAGGGAAGCCGAGCCTGAGAGAAAGTCCTGTCCCTGGGTCCTCAGTTTGAGTGGAATGTGCCAGAAGGAACAGCGAAGGGGCTGTGTCTCACTGCTTCCTCACCCTTGCCCTTCACCCCTGAGAACAGTCCCAATGCCTGGGAAAGTGTTCTGATGACGGAGCTGTGGTCCATAGGTGGGGCGTCTCCATGGAAGGAGGCTGGAGGAGGGAACCCCATCCCCAGGAGACGTGGGGCCCTGGGGATATTTGAAAGCTCTGCATCCCGCCCAGAATGCGGCATCGTCTCTGGTGCCCGAGGCTTGGTGTAGCTGTAGGGGAGCCCCCTTGGCTCTGGAGATTGTGGGCCCATGCAGAGGGGACCAGGCACTCCAGGTCCAAGGGGTTACTTTGCTGTCACAATGTCGCCAGCTCGCTCAGCACCACGGCCGTCCAGCCTTGGGCCCCAAGCCTGCTCTGCGCCCAAGGATGAGACTCCAGCCCAGGTCCCAGAGGCCGTAGGGGAATGGGGTCGGCTTTATTTTTTGTAATTGCAATGTGTATTTTGTACTGGAGTATAGTTGATATAGTCAGGAGTGTGGTTTGTTTTGGGTTTTTTTTTGGTGTACAGCAAGTGATTCAGTTATTCGTAGATGTACATATGTTCCTTTTCGGGATCTCTTCCAGTATAGGTTATTACAGAGTGTTGAGTCGAGTTCCTTGTCCTATCCAGTAGGTCCTTCTGGATTACCTGTGTTTTAAATATTAGCCTGTATACATTAATGTGAACCTGTCAATTTCTCCCTCACCCCACCTTTCCCGTTTTGTAAGCATTACTTCGTTTTCCCTATCTGTGAGGGTGTCTCTGTTGTGCAAATTAACTCCTCTGGATCCCTCAGATCGAGGGGCCCGTCAGCAGCGTTTTCCACATTGTAGTTACAGGAAACGTCCACAGGGCGGCAGCATTTCTCCTTGCCCGAGTCTGTGTGTGGTTTTTTTTTTTTTTTTTTCCGTTTCAAGTTAATTTTTATTTTCTATGGGCGTAGAGTTGACCTGCAGTGTCGTGTTTTGGCTTTACCTGTTCAGCAACGTGATTCCGTTATACATAGAGGGCTATCTAGTCTTTTTCGGGTTGGTTTTCCAGAAGGTGGTTATAGTGTGTTGAGTAGAGCTCCTTGAGCTATTCACAAGGTCCTTTGGGATGATCTACGATGGATCATAATGTTTATATGCTAATCCCAACCTCCAACTGTATCCCTCACCCCACCTTTCCTGTATGGTCACCGTAAGTCTCTTGTCTACCTGTGAGAGTCTCTTTCTGTTTTTTCAATTAGATCATTTGCATGAATGGATAGGTTTCACCTATAAGGGAGATCTCATGCTCTTTGTCCTTCTCTCTCTGACCTCATTCACCTCGTAGGATAATCTGTTAGTCCATCCTTGCTGCTGCAGTTGGTATGTTTTCATTCTTCTTGTCGGCTGAGTAGTATTTCTTTGTATGTATGTACCCCATAATGTTCATTTTTCTGTTGATGGACATTTGGGTGGAATGTATGTCTGCACTTGTCCTAATTGTGCTGCCATGAAAATACAGGTGGCACGTGGTGTTCCGAATTATGATTATATCGGGATGCAAGGCCAGGAGGGCGAATGCCGGATCACATATGGTTCTGTGTTTAGTTATGTTACAGGAAGCTCCATACATTTCTCCATAGTGGCTGCACCCGTTGATATTGCCAGCAAGTGTGTAGGACGATTCCCTTTTGCACACGTCCTCTGCAGCCTTGATTCCTTGTAGAGTTTTTTGGAGATGGCCAGTGAGAGTGGTGTGAGGTGATACCTGATTGTAGTTTTACTCTGCATTTCTCTAATAATGAGTGATGCTGAGTGTCTTTCCATGTGCTTTTTTTGTTTCTACAGTGTGAGTAAAATTGACACCTTCAAATTGGCTTCTTGAACGGCTGCCCTGTTGTGCATTCTTTGTCGAGGAACTAGCCCCGGGTTTTTCTGGAGGGCAGGTGTTATGTATTGACAGCCCCACAAGGCTTGTGATTATTCGGGACCCATCAGTTTCGTTTTCCACATTGTAGTTACAGGAAACGTCCACAAGGCGGCAGCATTTCTTCAGGCCCGACTGTGGTTACTCAGGGAAGCCGAGCCTGAGAGAAAGTCCTGTCCCTGGGTCCTCAGTTTGAGTGGAATGTGCCAGAAGGAACAGCGAAGGGGCTGTGTCTCACTGCTTCCTCACCCTTGCCCTTCACCCCTGAGAACAGTCCCAATGCCTGGGAAAGTGTTCTGATGACGGAGCTGTGGTCCATAGGTGGGGCGTCTCCATGGAAGGAGGCTGGAGGAGGGAACCCCATCCCCAGGAGACGTGGGGCCCTGGGGATATTTGAAAGCTCTGCATCCCGCCCAGAATGCGGCATCGTCTCTGGTGCCCGAGGCTTGGTGTAGCTGTAGGGGAGCCCCCTTGGCTCTGGAGATTGTGGGCCCATGCAGAGGGGACCAGGCACTCCAGGTCCAAGGGGTTACTTTGCTGTCACAATGTCGCCAGCTCGCTCAGCACCACGGCCGTCCAGCCTTGGGCCCCAAGCCTGCTCTGCGCCCAAGGATGAGACTCCAGCCCAGGTCCCAGAGGCCGTAGGGGAATGGGGTCGGCTTTATTTTTTGTAATTGCAATGTGTATTTTGTACTGGAGTATAGTTGATATAGTCAGGAGTGTGGTTTGTTTTGGGTTTTTTTTTGGTGTACAGCAAGTGATTCAGTTATACGTAGATGTACATATGTTCCTTTTCGGGATCTCTTCCAGTATAGGTTATTACAGAGTGTTGAGTCGAGTTCCTTGTCCTATCCAGTGGGTCCTTCTGGATTACCTGTGTTTTAAATATTAGCCTGTATACATTAATGTGAACCTGTCAATTTCTCCCTCACCCCACCTTTCCCGTTTTGTAAGCATTACTTCGTTTTCCCTATCTGTGAGGGTGTCTCTGTTGTGCAAATTAACTCCTCTGGATCCCTCAGATCGAGGGGCCCGTCAGCAGCGTTTTCCACATTGTAGTTACAGGAAACGTCCACAAGGCGGCAGCATTTCTCCTTGCCCGAATCTGTGTGGGTTTTTTTTTTTTTTCCGTTTCAACTTAATTTTTATTTTCTATGGGCGTAGAGTTGACCTGCAGTGTCGTGTTTTGGCTTTACCTGTTCAGCAACGTGATTCCGTTATACATAGAGGGCTATCTAGTCTTTTTCGGGTTGGTTTTCCAGAAGGTGGTTATAGTGTGTTGAGTAGAGCTCCTTGAGCTGTTCACAAGGTCCTTTGGGATGATCTACGATGGATCATAATGTTTATATGCTAATCCCAACCTCCAACTGTATCCCTCACCCCACCTTTCCTGTATGGTCACCGTAAGTCTCTTGTCTACCTGTGAGAGTCTCTTTCTGTTTATTCAATTAGATCATTTGCATGAATGGATAGGTTTCACCTATAAGGGAGATCTCATGCTCTTTGTCCTTCTCTCTCTGACCTCATTCACCTCGTAGGATAATCTGTTAGTCCATCCTTGCTGCTGCAGATGGTATGTTTTCATTCTTCTTGTTGGCTGAGTAGTATTTCTTTGTATGTATGTACCCCATAATGTTCATTTTTCTGTTGATGGACATTTGGGTGGAATGTATGTCTGCACTTGTCCTAATTGTGCTGCCATGAAAATACAGGTGGCACGTGGTGTTCCGAATTATGATTATATCGGGATGCAAGGCCAGGAGGGGGAATGCCGGACCACATATGGTTCTGTGTTTAGTTATGTTACAGGAAGCTTCATACATTTCTCCATAGTGGCTGCACCCGTTGATATTGCCAGCAAGTGTGTAGGACGATTCCCTTTTGCACACGTCCTCTGCAGCCTTGATTCCTTGTAGAGTTTTTTGGAGATGACCAGTGAGAGTGGTGTGAGGTGATACCTGATTGTAGTTTTACTCTGCATTTCTCTAATAATGAGTGATGCAGAGTGTCTTTCCATGTGCTTTTTTTGTTTCTACAGTGTGAGTAAAATTGACACCTTCAAATTGGCTTCTTGAACGGCTGCCCTGTTGTGCATTCTTTGTCGAGGAACTAGCCCCGGGTTTTTCTGGAGGGCAGGTGTTATGTATTGACAGCCCCACAAGCCTTGTGATTATTCGGGGCCCATCAGCTTCGTTTTCCACGTTGTAGTTACAGGAAACGTCCACAAGGCGGCAGCATTTCTTCAGGCCCGACTGTGGTTACTCAGGGAAGCCGAGCCTGAGGGAAAGTCCTGTCCCTGGGTCCTCAGTTTGAGTGGAATGTGCCAGAAGGAACAGCGAAGGGGCTGTGTCTCACTGCTTCCTCACCCTTGTCCTTCACCCCTGAGAACAGTCCCAATGCCTGGGAAACTGTTCTGATGACAGAGCTGTGGTCCTTAGGTGGGGCGTCTCCATGGAAGGAGGCTGGAGGAGGGAACCCCACCCCCAGGAGACGTGGGGCTCCGGGGATATTTGAACGCTCTCCTTCCCGCCCAGAATGCAGCATCGTTTCTGGTGCCCGAGGCTTGGTGTAGCTGTAGGGGAGCACCCCTGGCTCTGGAGATTGTGGGCCCATGCATAGGGAACCAGGCACTCCAGGTCCAAGAGGTTTCTTTGCTGTCACAACGTCCCCAGCTCGCTCAGCACTGCAGTAGTCCAGCCTTGGGCCCCAAGCCTGCTCCGCGTCCAAGGATGAGACTCCAGCCCAGGTCCCAGAGGCTGTAGGGGAATGGGGTTGGCTTTATTTTTTGTAATTGCAATGTGTATTTTGTACTGGAGTATAGTTGATATAGTCAGGAGTGTGGTTTGTTTTGGGTTTTTTTTTGGAGTACAGCAAGTGATTCAGTTATACGTAGATGTATATATGTTCCTTTTTGGGATCTCTTCCAGTATAGTTTATTACAGAGTGTTGAGTCGAGTTCCTTGTCCTATCCAGTGGGTCCTTCTGGATTACCTGTGTTTTAAATATTAGCCTGTATACATTAATGTGAACCTGTCAATTTCTCCCTCACCCCACCTTTCCCGTTTTGTAAGCATTACTTCGTTTTCCCTATCTGTGAGGCTGTCTCTGTTGTGCAAATTAACTCCTCTGGATCCCTCAGATCGAGGGGCCCGTCAGCAGCGTTTTCCACATTGTAGTTACAGGAAACGTCCACAAGGCGGCAGCATTTCTCCTTGCCCGAGTCTGTGTGTGGTTTTTGTTTGTTTTTTTTTCCGTTTCAAGTTAATTTTTATTATCATGGGAGTAGAGGTGACCTGCAGTGTCGTGTTTTGGCTTTACCTGTTCAGCAACGTGATTCCGTTATACATAGAGGGCTATCTAGTCTTTTTCGGGTTGGTTTTCCAGAAGGTGGTTATAGTGTGTTGAGTAGAGCTCCTTGAGCTGTTCACAAGGTCCTTTGGGATGATCTACGATGGATCATAATGTTTATATGCTAATCCCAACCTCCAACTGTATCCCTCACCCCACCTTTCCTGTATGGTCACCGTAAGTCTCTTGTCTACCTGTGAGAGTCTCTTTCTGTTTTTTCAATTAGATCATTTGCATGAATGGATAGGTTTCACCTATAAGGGAGATCTCATGCTCTTTGTCCTTCTCTCTCTGACCTCATTCACCTCGTAGGATAATCTGTTAGTCCATCCTTGCTGCTGCAGTTGGTATGTTTTCATTCTTCTTGTCGGCTGAGTAGTATTTCTTTGTATGTATGTACCCCATAATGTTCATTTTTCTGTTGATGGACATTTGGGTGGAATGTATGTCTGCACTTGTCCCAATTGTGCTGCCATGAAAATACAGGTGGCACGTGGTGTTCCGAATTATCATTATATCGGGATGCAAGGCCAGGAGGGCGAATGCCGGATCACATATGTTTCTGTGTTTAGTTATGTTACAGGAAGCTCCATACATTTCTCCATAGTGGCTGCACCCGTTGATATTGCCAGCAAGTGTGTAGGACGATTCCCTTTTGCACACGTCCTCTGCAGCCTTGATTCCTTGTAGAGTTTTTTGGAGATCGCCAGTGAGAGTGGTGTGAGGTGATACCTGATTGTAGTTTTACTCTGCATTTCTCTAATAATGAGTGATGCTGAGTGTCTTTCCATGTGCTTTTTTTGTTTCTACAGTGTGAGTAAAATTGACACCTTCAAATTGGCTTCTTGAACGGCTGCCCTGTTGTGCATTCTTTGTCGAGGAACTAGCCCCGGGTTTTTCTGGAGGGCAGGTGTTATGTATTGACAGCCCCACAAGGCTTGTGATTATTCGGGACCCATCAGTTTCGTTTTCCACATTGTAGTTACAGGAAACGTCCACAAGGCGGCAGCATTTCTTCAGGCCCGACTGTGGTTACTCAGGGAAGCCGAGCCTGAGAGAAAGTCCTGTCCCTGGGTCCTCAGTTTGAGTGGAATGTGCCAGAAGGAGCAGCGAAGGGGCTGTGTCTCACTGCTTCCTCACCCTTGCCCTTCACCCCTGAGAACAGTCCCAATGCCTGGGAAAGTGTTCTGATGACGGAGCTGTGGTCCATAGGTGGGGCGTCTCCATGGAAGGAGGCTGGAGGAGGGAACCCCATCCCCAGGAGACGTGGGGCCCTGGGGATATTTGAAAGCTCTGCATCCCGCCCAGAATGCGGCATCGTCTCTGGTGCCCGAGGCTTGGTGTAGCTGTAGGGGAGCCCCCTTGGCTCTGGAGATTGTGGGCCCATGCAGAGGGGACCAGGCACTCCAGGTCCAAGGGGTTACTTTGCTGTCACAATGTCGCCAGCTCGCTCAGCACCACGGCCGTCCAGCCTTGGGCCCCAAGCCTGCTCTGCGCCCAAGGATGAGACTCCAGCCCAGGTCCCAGAGGCCGTAGGGGAATGGGGTCGGCTTTATTTTTTGTAATTGCAATGTGTATTTTGTACTGGAGTATAGTTGATATAGTCAGGAGTGTGGTTTGTTTTGGGTTTTTTTTTGGTGTACAGCAAGTGATTCAGTTATACGTAGATGTACATATGTTCCTTTTCGGGATCTCTTCCAGTATAGGTTATTACAGAGTGTTGAGTCGAGTTCCTTGTCCTATCCAGTAGGTCCTTCTGGATTACCTGTGTTTTAAATATTAGCCTGTATACATTAATGTGAACCTGTCAATTTCTCCCTCACCCCACCTTTCCCGTTTTGTAAGCATTACTTCGTTTTCCCTATCTGTGAGGCTGTCTCTGTTGTGCAAATTAACTCCTCTGGATCCCTCAGATCGAGGGGCCCGTCAGCAGCGTTTTCCACATTGTAGTTACAGGAAACGTCCACAAGGCGGCAGCATTTCTCCTTGCCCGAATCTGTGTGGGTTTTTTTTTTTTTTTCCGTTTCAAGTTAATTTTTATTTTCTATGGGCGTAGAGTTGACCTGCAGTGTCGTGTTTTGGCTTTACCTGTTCAGCAACGTGATTCCGTTATACATAGAGGGCTATCTAGTCTTTTTCGGGTTGGTTTTCCAGAAGGTGGTTATAGTGTGTTGAGTAGAGCTCCTTGAGCTGTTCACAAGGTCCTTTGGGATGATCTACGATGGATCATAATGTTTATATGCTAATCCCAACCTCCAACTGTATCCCTCACCCCACCTTTCCTGTATGGTCACCGTAAGTCTCTTGTCTACCTGTGAGAGTCTCTTTCTGTTTATTCAATTAGATCATTTGCATGAATGGATAGGTTTCACCTATAAGGGAGATCTCATGCTCTTTGTCCTTCTCTCTCTGACCTCATTCACCTCGTAGGATAATCTGTTAGTCCATCCTTGCTGCTGCAGTTGGTATGTTTTCATTCTTCTTGTTGGCTGAGTAGTATTTCTTTGTATGTATGTACCGCATAATGTTCATTTTTCTGTTGATGGACATTTGGGTGGAATGTATGTCTGCACTTGTCCCAATTGTGCTGCCATGAAAATACAGGTGGCACGTGGTGTTCCGAATTATGATTATATCGGGATGCAAGGCCAGGAGGGCGAATGCCGGATCACATATGGTTCTCTGTTTAGTTATGTTACAGGAAGCTTCATACATTTCTCCATAGTGGCTGCACCCGTTGATATTGCCAGCAAGTATGTAGGACGATTCCCTTTTGCACACGTCCTCTGCAGCCTTGATTCCTTGTAGAGTTTTTTGGAGATGGCCAGTGAGAGTGGTGTGAGGTGATACCTGACTGTAGTTTTACTCTGCATTTCTCTAATAATGAGTGATGCTGAGTGTCTTTCCATGTGCTTTTTTTGTTTCTACAGTGTGAGTAAAATTGACCCCTTCAAATTGGCTTCTTGAACGGCTGCCCTGTTGTGCATTCTTTGTCAAGGAACTAGCCCCGGGTTTTTCTGGAGGGCAGGTGTTATGTATTGACAGCCCCACAGGCCTTGTGATTATTCGGGGCCCATCAGCTTCGTTTTCCACGTTGTAGTTACAGGAAACGTCCACAAGGCGGCAGCATTTCTTCAGGCCCGACTGTGGTTACTCGGGGAAGCCGAGCCTGAGGGAAAGTCCTGTCCCTGGGTCCTCAGTTTGAGTGGCATGTGCCAGAAGGAACAGCGAAGGGGCTGTGTCTCACTGCTTCCTCACCCTTGCCCTTCACCCCCGAGAGCAGTCCCAATGCCTGGGAAACTGTTCTGATGACGGAGCTGTGGTCCATAGGTGGGGCGTCTCCATGGAAGGAGGCTGTAGGAGGGAACCCCACCCCCAGGAGACGTGGGGCCCCGGGGATATTTGAAAGCTCTCCTTCCCGCCCAGAATGCGGCATTGTTTCTGGTGCCCGAGGCTTGGTATAGCTGTAGGGGAGCCCCCCTGGCTCTGGATATTGTGGGCCCGTGCAGAGGGACCAGGCACTCCAGGTCCAAGGGGTTACTTTGCTGTCACAACGTCGCCAGGTCGCTCAGCACCGCGGCCGTCCAGCCTTCGGCCCCAAGCCTGCTCTGCGTCAAAGGATGAGACTCCAGGCCAGGTCCTAGAGGCCGTGGGGGAATGGGGTCGGCTTTATTTTTTTTAATTGCAATGTGTATTTTGTACTGGAGTATAGTTGATATAGTCAGGAGTGTGGTTTGTTTTGGGGTTTTTTTTGGAGTACAGCAAGTGATTCAGTTATACGTAGATGTATATATGTTCCTTTTCGGGATCTCTTCCAGTATAGGTTATTGCAGAGTGTTGAGTCGAGTTCCTTGTCCTATCCAGTGGGTCCTTCTGGATTACCTGTGTTTAAAATATTAGCCTGTATACATTAATGTGAACCTGTCAATTTCTCCCTCACCCCACCTTTCCCGTTTTGTAAGCATTACTTCGTTTTCCCTATCTGTGAGGCTGTCTCTGTTGTGCAAATTAACTCCTCTGGATCCCTCAGATCGAGGGGCCCGTCAGCAGCGTTTTCCACATTGTAGTTACAGGAAACGTCCACAAGGCGGCAGCATTTCTCCTTGCCCGAGTTTGTGTGTGGTTTTTGTTTGTTTTTTTTTCCGTTTCAAGTTAATTTTTATTTTCTATGGGCCTAGAGTTGACTTGCAGTGTCGTGTTTTGGCTTTACCTGTTCAGCAACGTGATTCCGTGATACATAGAGGGCTATCTAGTCTTTTTCGGGTTGGTTTTCCAGAAGGTGGTTATAGTGTGTTGAGTAGAGCTCCTTGAGCTGTTCACAAGGTCCTTTGGGATGATCTACGATGGATCATAATGTTTATATGCTAATCCCAACCTCCAACTGTATCCCTCACCCCACCTTTCCTGTATGGTCACCGTAAGTCTCTTGTCTACCTGTGAGAGTCTCTTTCTGTTTTTTCAATTAGATCATTTGCATTAATGGATAGGTTTCACCTATAAGGGAGATCTCATGCTCTTTGTCCTTCTCTCTCTGACCTCATTCACCTCGTAGGATAATCTGTTAGTCCATCCTTGCTGCTGCAGTTGGTATGTTTTCATTCTTCTTGTCGGCTGAGTAGTATTTCTTTGTATGTATGTACCCCATAATGTTCATTTTTCTGTTGATGGACATTTGGGTGGAATGTATGTCTGCACTTGTCCTAATTGTGCTGCCATGAAAATACAGGTGGCACGTGGTGTTCCGAATTATGATTATATCGGGATGCAAGGCCAGGAGGGGGAATGCCGGATCACATATGGTTCTCTGTTTAGTTATGTTACAGGAAGCTCCATACATTTCTCATAGTGGCTGCACCCGTTGATATTGCCAGCAAGTGTGTAGGACGATTCCCTTTTGCACACGTCCTCTGCAGCCTTGATTCCTTGTAGAGTTTTTTGGAGATGGCCAGTGAGAGTGGTGTGAGGTGATACCTGATTGTAGTTTTACTGTGCATTTCTGTAATAATGAGTGATGCTGAGCGTCTTTCCATGTGCTTTTTTTGTTTCTACACTGTGAGTAAAATTGACCCCTTCAAATTGGCTTGTTGAACGGCTGCCCTGTTGCGCATTCTTTGTCGAGGATCTAGCCCCGGGTTTTTCTGGAGGGCAGGTGTTATGTATTGACAGCCCCACAGGCCTTGTGATTATTCGGGGCCCATCAGCTTCGTTTTCCACTTTGTAGTTACAGGAAACGTCCACAAGGCGGCAGCATTTCTTCAGGCCCGACTGTGGTTACTCGGGGAAGCCGAGCCTGAGGGAAAGTCCTGTCCCTGGGTCCTCAGTTTGAGTGGCATGTGCCAGAAGGAACAGCGAAGGGGCTGTGTCTCACTGCTTCCTCACCCTTGCCCTTCACCCCCGAGAGCAGTCCCAATGCCTGGGAAACTGTTCTGATGACGGAGCTGTGGTCCATAGGTGGGGCGTCTCCATGGAAGGAGGCTGTAGGAGGGAACCCCACCCCCAGGAGACGTGGGGCCCCGGGGATATTTGAAAGCTCTGCATCCCGCCCAGAATGCGGCATCGTCTCTGGTGCCCGAGGCTTGGTGTAGCTGTAGGGGAGCCCCCCTGGCTCTGGAGATTGTGGGCCCATGCAGAGGGGACCAGGCACTCCAGGTCCAAGGGGTTACTTTGCTGTCACAATGTCGCCAGCTCGCTCAGCACCGCGGCCGTCCAGCCTTCGGCCCCAAGCCTGCTCTGCGTCCAAGGATGAGACTGCAGCCCAGGTCCCAGAGGCCGTAGGGGAATGGGGTCGGCTTTATTTTTTGTAATTGCAATGTGTATTTTGTACTGGAGTATAGTTGATATAGTCAGGAGTGTGGTTTGTTTTGGGGTTTTTTTTGGAGTACAGCAAGTGATTCAGTTGTACGTAGACGTATATATGTTCCTTTTCGAGATCTCTTCCAGTATAGGTTATTACAGAGTGTTGAGTCGAGTTCCTTGTCCTATCCAGTGGGTCCTTCTGGATTACCTGTGTTTTAAATATTAGCCTGTATACATTAATGTGAACCTGTCAATTTCTCCCTCACCCCACCTTTCCCGTTTTGTAAGCATTACTTCGTTTTCCCTATCTGTGAGGGTGTCTCTGTTGTGCAAATTAACTCCTCTGGATCCCTCAGATCGAGGGGCCGTCAGCAGCGTTTTCCACATTGTAGTTACAGGAAACGTCCACAGGGCGGCAGCATTTCTCCTTGCCCGAGTCTGTGTGTGGTTTTTTTTTTTTTTCGTTTCAAGTTAATTTTTGTTTTCTATGGGAGTAGAGGTGACCTGCAGTGTCGTGTTTTGGCTTTACCTGTTCAGCAACGTGATTCCGTTATACATAGAGGGCTATCTAGTCTTTTTCGGGTTGGTTTTCCAGAAGGTGGTTATAGTGTGTTGAGTAGAGCTCCTTGAGCTATTCACAAGGTCCTTTGGGATGATCTACGATGGATCATAATGTTTATATGCTAATCCCAACCTCCAACTGTATCCCTCACCCCACCTTTCCTGTATGGTCACCGTAAGTCTCTTGTCTACCTGTGAGAGTCTCTTTCTGTTTTTTCAATTAGATCATTTGCATGAATGGATAGGTTTCACCTATAAGGGAGATCTCATGCTCTTTGTCCTTCTCTCTCTGACCTCATTCACCTCGTAGGATAATCTGTTAGTCCATCCTTGCTGCTGCAGTTGGTATGTTTTCATTCTTCTTGTCGGCTGAGTAGTATTTCTTTGTATGTATGTACCCCATAATGTTCATTTTTCTGTTGATGGACATTTGGGTGGAATGTATGTCTGCACTTGTCCTAATTGTGCTGCCATGAAAATACAGGTGGCACGTGGTGTTCCGAATTATGATTATATCGGGATGCAAGGCCAGGAGGGCGAATGCCGGATCACATATGGTTCTGTGTTTAGTTATGTTACAGGAAGCTCCATACATTTCTCCATAGTGGCTGCACCCGTTGATATTGCCAGCAAGTGTGTAGGACGATTCCCTTTTGCACACGTCCTCTGCAGCCTTGATTCCTTGTAGAGTTTTTTGGAGATGGCCAGTGAGAGTGGTGTGAGGTGATACCTGATTGTAGTTTTACTCTGCATTTCTCTAATAATGAGTGATGCTGAGTGTCTTTCCATGTGCTTTTTTTGTTTCTACAGTGTGAGTAAAATTGACACCTTCAAATTGGCTTCTTGAACGGCTGCCCTGTTGTGCATTCTTTGTCGAGGAACTAGCCCCGGGTTTTTCTGGAGGGCAGGTGTTATGTATTGACAGCCCCACAAGGCTTGTGATTATTCGGGACCCATCAGTTTCGTTTTCCACATTGTAGTTACAGGAAACGTCCACAAGGCGGCAGCATTTCTTCAGGCCCGACTGTGGTTACTCAGGGAAGCCGAGCCTGAGAGAAAGTCCTGTCCCTGGGTCCTCAGTTTGAGTGGAATGTGCCAGAAGGAACAGCGAAGGGGCTGTGTCTCACTGCTTCCTCACCCTTGCCCTTCACCCCTGAGAACAGTCCCAATGCCTGGGAAAGTGTTCTGATGACGGAGCTGTGGTCCATAGGTGGGGCGTCTCCATGGAAGGAGGCTGGAGGAGGGAACCCCATCCCCAGGAGACGTGGGGCCCTGGGGATATTTGAAAGCTCTGCATCCCGCCCAGAATGCGGCATCGTCTCTGGTGCCCGAGGCTTGGTGTAGCTGTAGGGGAGCCCCCTTGGCTCTGGAGATTGTGGGCCCATGCAGAGGGGACCAGGCACTCCAGGTCCAAGGGGTTACTTTGCTGTCACAATGTCGCCAGCTCGCTCAGCACCACGGCCGTCCAGCCTTGGGCCCCAAGCCTGCTCTGCGCCCAAGGATGAGACTCCAGCCCAGGTCCCAGAGGCCGTAGGGGAATGGGGTCGGCTTTATTTTTTGTAATTGCAATGTGTATTTTGTACTGGAGTATAGTTGATATAGTCAGGAGTGTGGTTTGTTTTGGGGTTTTTTTTGGAGTACAGCAAGTGATTCAGTTGTACGTAGACGTATATATGTTCTTTTTCGAGATCTCTTCCAGTATAGGTTATTGCAGAGTGTTGAGTCGAGTTCCTTGTCCTATCCAGTGGGTCCTTCTGGATTACCTGTGTTTTAAATATTAGCCTGTATACATTAATGTGAACCTGTCAATTTCTCCCTCACCCCACCTTTCCCGTTTTGTAAGCATTACTTCGTTTTCCCTATCTGTGCGGCTGTCTCTGTTGTGCAAATTAACTCCTCTGGATCCCTCAGATCGAGGGGCCCGTCAGCAGCGTTTTCCACATTGTAGTTACAGGAAACGTCCACAAGGCGGCAGCATTTCTCCTTGCCCGAGTCTGTGTGTGGGTTTTTTTTTTTTTCGTTTCAAGTTAATTTTTGTTTTCTATGGGAGTAGAGGTGACCTGCAGTGTCGTGTTTTGGCTTTACCTGTTCAGCAACGTGATTCCGTGATACATAGAGGGCTACCTAGTCTTTTTCAGGTTGGTTTTCCAGAAGGTGATTACAGTGTGTTGAGTAGAGCTCCTTGAGCTATTCACAAGGTCCTTTGGGATGATCTACGATGGATCATAATGTTTATATGCTAATCCCAACCTCCAACTGTATCCCTCACCCCACCTTTCCTGTATGGTCACCGTAAGTCTCTTGTCTACCTGTGAGAGTCTCTTTCTGTTTTTTCAATTAGATCATTTGCATGAATGGATAGGTTTCACCTATAAGGGAGATCTCATGCTCTTTGTCCTTCTCTCTCTGACCTCATTCACCTCGTAGGATAATCTGTTAGTCCATCCTTGCTGCTGCAGTTGGTATGTTTTCATTCTTCTTGTTGGCTGAGTAGTATTTCTTTGTATGTATGTACCGCATAATGTTCCTTTTTCTGTTGATGGACATTTGGGTGGAATGTATGTCTGCACTTGTCCTAATTGTGCTGCCATGAAAATACAGGTGGCATGTGGTGTTCCGAATTATGATTATATCGGGATGCAAGGCCAGGAGGGCGAATGCCGGATCACATATGGTTCTCTGTTTAGTTATGTTACAGGAAGCTCCATACATTTCTCCATAGTGGCTGCACCCGTTGATATTGCCAGCAAGTGTGTAGGACGATTCCCTTTTGCACACGTCCTCTGCAGCCTTGACTCCTTGTAGAGTTTTTTGGAGATGACCAGTGAGAGTGGTGTGAGGTGATACCTGATTGTAGTTTTACTCTGCATTTCTCTAATAATGAGTGATGCTGAGTGTCTTTCCATGTGCTTTTTTTGTTTCTACAGTGTGAGTAAAATTGACACCTTCAAATTGGCTTCTTGAACGGCTGCCCTGTTGTGCATTCTTTGTCGAGGAACTAGCCCCGGGTTTTTCTGGAGGGCAGGTGTTATGTATTGACAGCCCCACAAGCCTTGTGATTATTCGAGGCCCATCAGCTTCGTTTTCCACGTTGTAGTTACAGGAAACGTCCACAAGGCGGCAGCATTTCTTCAGGCCCGACTGTGGTTACTCAGGGAAGCCGAGCCTGAGAGAAAGTCCTGTCCCTGGGTCCTCAGTTTGAGTGGAATGTGCCAGAAGGAACAGCGAAGGGGCTGTGTCTCACTGCTTCCTCACCCTTGCCCTTCACCCCTGAGAACAGTCCCAATGCCTGGGAAAGTGTTCTGATGACGGAGCTGTGGTCCATAGGTGGGGCGTCTCCATGGAAGGAGGCTGGAGGAGGGAACCCCATCCCCAGGAGACGTGGGGCCCTGGGGATATTTGAAAGCTCTGCATCCCGCCCAGAATGCGGCATCGTCTCTGGTGCCCGAGGCTTGGTGTAGCTGTAGGGGAGCCCCCCTGGCTCTGGAGATTGTGGGCCCATGCATAGGGAACCAGGCACTCCAGGTCCAAGGGGTTACTTTGCTGTCACAATGTCCCCAGCTCGCTCAGCACTGCAGCAGTCCAGCCTTGGGCCCCAAGCCTGCTCCGCGTCCAAGGATGAGACTCCAGCCCAGGTCCCAGAGGCTGTAGGGGAATGGGGTCGGCTTTATTTTTTGTAATTGCAATGTGTATTTTGTACTGGAGTATAGTTGATATAGTCAGGAGTGTGGTTTGTTTTGGGTTTTTTTTTGGAGTACAGCAAGTGATTCAGTTATACGTAGATGTATATATGTTCCTTTTCGGGATCTCTTCCAGTATAGGTTATTGCAGAGTGTTGACTCGAGTTCCTTGTCCTATCCAGTGGGTCCTTCTGGATTACCTGTGTTTTAAATATTAGCCTGTATACATTAATGTGAACCTGTCAATTTCTCCCTCACCCCACCTTTCCCGTTTTGTAAGCATTACTTCGTTTTCCCTATCTGTGAGGGTGTCTCTGTTGTGCAAATTAACTCCTCTGGATCCCTCAGATCGAGGGGCCCGTCAGCAGCGTTTTCCACATTGTAGTTACAGGAAACGTCCACAAGGCGGCAGCATTTCTCCTTGCCCGAGTCTGTGTGTGGTTTTTGTTTGTTTTTTTTTCCGTTTCAAGTTAATTTTTATTATCTATGGGAGTAGAGGTGACCTGCAGTGTCGTGTTTTGGCTTTACCTGTTCAGCAACGTGATTCCGTGATACATAGAGGGCTATCTAGTCTTTTTCGGGTTGGTTTTCCAGAAGGTGGTTATAGTGTGTTGAGTAGAGCTCCTTGAGCTGTTCACAAGGTCCTTTGGGATGATCTACGATGGATCATAATGTTTATATGCTAATCCCAACCTCCAACTGTATCCCTCACCCCACCTTTCCTGTATGGTCACCGTAAGTCTCTTGTCTACCTGTGAGAGTCTCTTTCTGTTTTTTCAATTAGATCATTTGCATGAATGGATAGGTTTCACCTATAAGGGAGATCTCATGCTCTTTGTCCTTCTCTCTCTGACCTCATTCACCTCGTAGGATAATCTGTTAGTCCATCCTTGCTGCTGCAGATGGTATGTTTTCATTCTTCTTGTTGGCTGAGTAGTATTTCTTTGTATGTATGTACCCCATAATGTTCATTTTTCTGTTGATGGACATTTGGGTGGAATGTATGTCTGCACTTGTCCTAATTGTGCTGCCATGAAAATACAGGTGGCACGTGGTGTTCCGAATTATGATTATATCGGGATGCAAGGCCAGGAGGGCGAATGCCGGATCACATATGGTTCTGTGTTTAGTTATGTTACAGGAAGCTCCATACATTTCTCCATAGTGGCTGCACCCGTTGATATTGCCAGCAAGTGTGTAGGACGATTCCCTTTTGCACACGTCCTCTGCAGCCTTGATTCCTTGTAGAGTTTTTTGGAGATGGCCAGTGAGAGTGGTGTGAGGTGATACCTGATTGCAGTTTTACTCTGCATTTCTCTAATAATGAGTGATGCTGAGTGTCTTTCCATGTGCTTTTTTTGTTTCTACTGTGTGAGTAAAATTGACACCTTCAAATTGGCTTCTTGAACGGCTGCCCTGTTGTGCATTCTTTGTCGAGGAACTAGCCCCGGGCTTTCCTGGAGGGCAGGTGTTATGTATTGACAGCCCCACAAGGCTTGTGATTATTCGGGGCCCATCAGTTTCGTTTTCCACATTGTAGTTACAGGAAACGTCCACAAGGCGGCAGCATTTCTTCAGGCCCGACTGTGGTTACTCGGGGAAGCCGAGCCTGAGAGAAAGTCCTGTCCCTGGGTCCTCAGTTTGAGTGGAATGTGCCAGAAGGAACAGCGAAGGGGCTGTGTCTCACTGCTTCCTCACCCTTGCCCTTCACCCCTGAGAACAGTCCCAATGCCTGGGAAACTGTTCTGATGACAGAGCTGTGGTCCTTAGGTGGGGCGTCTCCATGGAAGGAGGCTGGAGGAGGGAACCCCACCCCCAGGAGACGTGGGGCTCCGGGGACATTTGAACGCTCTCCTTCCCGCCCAGAATGCAGCATCGTTTCTGGTGCCCGAGGCTTGGTGTAGCTGTAGGGGAGCCCCCCTGGCTCTGGAGATTGTGGGCCCATGCATAGGGAACCAGGCACTCCAGGTCCAAGAGGTTTGTTTGCTGTCACAACGTCCCCAGCTCGCTCAGCACTGCAGCAGTCCAGCCTTGGGCCCCAAGCCTGCTCCGCGTCCAAGGATGAGACTCCAGCCCAGGTCCCAGAGGCTGTAGGGGAATGGGGTCGGCTTTATTTTTTGTAATTGCAATGTGTATTTTGTACTGGAGTATAGTTGATATAGTCAGGAGTGTGGTTTGTTTTGGGTTTTTTTTTGGAGTACAGCAAGTGATTCAGTTATACGTAGATGTATATATGTTCCTTTTTGGGATCTCTTCCAGTATAGTTTATTACAGAGTGTTGAGTCGAGTTCCTTGTCCTATCCAGTGGGTCCTTCTGGATTACCTGTGTTTTAAATATTAGCCTGTATACATTAATGTGAACCTGTCAATTTCTCCCTCACCCCACCTTTCCCGTTTTGTAAGCATTACTTCGTTTTCCCTATCTGTGAGGGTGTCTCTGTTGTGCAAATTAACTCCTCTGGATCCCTCAGATCGAGGGGCCCGTCAGCAGCGTTTTCCACATTGTAGTTACAGGAAACGTCCACAAGGCGGCAGCATTTCTCCTTGCCCGTGTCTGTGTGGGTTTTTTTTTTTTCCGTTTCAAGTTAATTTTTATTTTCTATGGGCGTAGAGTTGACCTGCAGTGTCGTGTTTTGGCTTTACCTGTTCAGCAACGTGATTCCGTGATACATAGAGGGCTATCTAGTCTTTTTCGGGTTGGTTTTCCAGAAGGTGGTTATAGTGTGTTGAGTAGAGCTCCTTGAGCTGTTCACAAGGTCCTTTGGGATGATCTACGATGGATCATAATGTTTATATGCTAATCCCAACCTCCAACTGTATCCCTCACCCCACCTTTCCTGTATGGTCACCGTAAGTCTCTTGTCTACCTGTGAGAGTCTCTTTCTGTTTTTTCAATTAGATCATTTGCATGAATGGATAGGTTTCACCTATAAGGGAGATCTCATGCTCTTTGTCCTTCTCTCTCTGACCTCATTCACCTCGTAGGATAATCTGTTAGTCCATCCTTGCTGCTGCAGTTGGTATGTTTTCATTCTTCTTGTTGGCTGAGTAGTATTTCTTTGTATGTATGTACCGCATAATGTTCATTTTTCTGTTGATGGACATTTGGGTGGAATGTATGTCTGCACTTGTCCCAATTGTGCTGCCATGAAAATACAGGTGGCACGTGGTGTTCCGAATTATGATTATATCGGGATGCAAGGCCAGGAGGGGGAATGCTGGATCACATATGGTTCTCTGTTTAGTTATGTTACAGGAAGCTTCATACATTTCTCCATAGTGGCTGCACCCGTTGATATTGCCAGCAAGTGTGTAGGACGATTCCCTTTTGCACACGTCCTCTGCAGCCTTGATTCCTTGTAGAGTTTTTTGGAGATGGCCAGTGAGAGTGGTGTGAGGTGATACCTGACTGTAGTTTTACTCTGCATTTCTCTAATAATGAGTGATGCTGAGTGTCTTTCCATGTGCTTTTTTTGTTTCTACAGTGTGAGTAAAATTGACCCCTTCAAATTGGCTTCTTGAACGGCTGCCCTGTTGTGCATTCTTTGTCAAGGAACTAGCCCCGGGTTTTTCTGGAGGGCAGGTGTTATGTATTGACAGCCCCACAGGCCTTGTGATTATTCGGGGCCCATCAGCTTCGTTTTCCACGTTGTAGTTACAGGAAACGTCCACAAGGCGGCAGCATTTCTTCAGGCCCGACTGTGGTTACTCGGGGAAGCCGAGCCTGAGGGAAAGTTCTGTCCCTGGGTCCTCAGTTTGAGTGGCATGTGCCAGAAGGAACAGCGAAGGGGCTGTGTCTCACTGCTTCCTCACCCTTGCCCTTCACCCCCGAGAGCAGTCCCAATGCCTGGGAAACTGTTCTGATGACGGAGCTGTGGTCCATAGGTGGGGCGTCTCCATGGAAGGAGGCTGTAGGAGGGAACCCCACCCCCAGGAGACGTGGGGCCCCGGGGATATTTGAAAGCTCTCCTTCCCGCCCAGAATGCGGCATTGTTTCTGGTGCCCGAGGCTTGGTATAGCTGTAGGGGAGCCCCCCTGGCTCTGGATATTGTGGGCCCGTGCAGAGGGACCAGGCACTCCAGGTCCAAGGGGTTACTTTGCTGTCACAACGTCGCCAGGTCGCTCAGCACCGCGGCCGTCCAGCCTTCGGCCCCAAGCCTGCTCTGCGTCCAAGGATGAGACTGCAGCCCAGGTCCCAGAGGCCGTAGGGGAATGGGGTCGGCTTTATTTTTTTTAATTGCAATGTGTATTTTGTACTGGAGTATAGTTGATATAGTCAGGAGTGTGGTTTGTTTTGGGGTTTTTTTTGGAGTACAGCAAGTGATTCAGTTATACGTAGATGTACATATGTTCCTTTTCGGGATCTCTTCCAGTATAGTTTATTACAGAGTGTTGACTCGAGTTCCTTGTCCTATCCAGTGGGTCCTTCTGGATTACCTGTGTTTTAAATATTAGCCTGTATACATTAATGTGAACCTGTCAATTTCTCCCTCACCCCACCTTTCCCGTTTTGTAAGCATTACTTCGTTTTCCCTATCTGTGAGGGTGTCTCTGTTGTGCAAATTAACTCCTCTGGATCCCTCAGATCGAGGGGCCCGTCAGCAGCGTTTTCCACATTGTAGTTACAGGAAACGTCCACAAGGCGGCAGCATTTCTCCTTGCCCGAATCTGTGTGGGTTTTTTTTTTTTTTCCGTTTCAAGTTAATTTTTATTTTCTATGGGCGTAGAGTTGACCTGCAGTGTCGTGTTTTGGCTTTACCCGTTCAGCAACGTGATTCCGTTATACATAGAGGGCTATCTAGTCTTTTTCGGGTTGGTTTTCCAGAAGGTGGTTATAGTGTGTTGAGTAGAGCTCCTTGAGCTGTTCACAAGGTCCTTTGGGATGATCTACGATGGATCATAATGTTTATATGCTAATCCCAACCTCCAACTGTATCCCTCACCCCACCTTTCCTGTATGGTCACCGTAAGTCTCTTGTCTACCTGTGAGAGTCTCTTTCTGTTTATTCAATTAGATCATTTGCATGAATGGATAGGTTTCACCTATAAGGGAGATCTCATGCTCTTTGTCCTTCTCTCTCTGACCTCATTCACCTCGTAGGATAATCTGTTAGTCCATCCTTGCTGCTGCAGATGGTATGTTTTCATTCTTCTTGTTGGCTGAGTAGTATTTCTTTGTATGTATGTACCGCATAATGTTCATTTTTCTGTTGATGGACATTTGGGTGGAATGTATGTCTGCACTTGTCCTAATTGTGCTGCCATGAAAATACAGGTGGCACGTGGTGTTCCGAATTATGATTATATCGGGATGCAAGGCCAGGAGGGGGAATGCCGGATCACATATGGTTCTCTGTTTAGTTATGTTACAGGAAGCTCCATACATTTCTCCATAGTGGCTGCACCCGTTGATATTGCCAGCAAGTGTGTAGGACGATTCCCTTTTGCACACGTCCTCTGCAGCCTTGATTCCTTGTAGAGTTTTTTGGAGATGACCAGTGAGAGTGGTGTGAGGTGATACCTGATTGTAGTTTTACTCTGCATTTCTCTAATAATGAGTGATGCTGAGTGTCTTTCCATGTGCTTTTTTTGTTTCTACAGTGTGAGTAAAATTGACACCTTCAAATTGGCTTCTTGAACGGCTGCCCTGTTGTGCATTCTTTGTCGAGGAACTAGCCCCGGGTTTTTCTGGAGGGCAGGTGTTATGTATTGACAGCCCCACAAGCCTTGTGATTATTCGAGGCCCATCAGCTTCGTTTTCCACGTTGTAGTTACAGGAAACGTCCACAAGGCGGCAGCATTTCTTCAGGCCCGACTGTGGTTACTCAGGGAAGCCGAGCCTGAGGGAAAGTCCTGTCCCTGGGTCCTCAGTTTGAGTGGAATGTGCCAGAAGGAACAGCGAAGGGGCTGTGTCTCACTGCTTCCTCACCCTTGTCCTTCACCCCTGAGAACAGTCCCAATGCCTGGGAAACTGTTCTGATGACAGAGCTGTGGTCCTTAGTTGGGGCGTCTCCATGGAAGGAGGCTGGAGGAGGGAACCCCACCCCCAGGAGACGTGGGGCTCCGGGGATATTTGAACGCTCTCCTTCCCGCCCAGAATGCAGCATCGTTTCTGGTGCCCGAGGCTTGGTGTAGCTGTAGGGGAGCCCCCCTGGCTCTGGAGATTGTGGGCCCATGCATAGGGAACCAGGCACTCCAGGTCCAAGAGGTTTCTTTGCTGTCACAACGTCCCCAGCTCGCTCAGCACTGCAGCAGTCCAGCCTTGGGCCCCAAGCCTGCTCCGCGTCCAAGGATGAGACTCCAGCCCAGGTCCCAGAGGCTGTAGGGGAATGGGGTCGGCTTTATTTTTTGTAATTGCAATGTGTATTTTGTACTGGAGTATAGTTGATATAGTCAGGAGTGTGGTTTGTTTTGGGTTTTTTTTTGGAGTACAGCAAGTGATTCAGTTATACGTAGATGTATATATGTTCCTTTTTGGGATCTCTTCCAGTATAGTTTATTACAGAGTGTTGAGTCGAGTTCCTTGTCCTATCCAGTGGGTCTTTCTGGATTACCTCTGTTTAAAATATTAGCCTGTATACATTAATGTGAACCTGTCAATTTCTCCCTCACCCCACCTTTCCCGTTTTGTAAGCATTACTTCGTTTTCCCTATCTGTGAGGGTGTCTCTGTTGTGCAAATTAACTCCTCTGGATCCCTCAGATCGAGGGGCCCGTCAGCAGCGTTTTCCACATTGTAGTTACAGGAAACGTCCACAAGGCGGCAGCATTTCTCCTTGCCCGAGTCTGTGTGTGGGTTTTTTTTTTTTTTTCGTTTCAAGTTAATTTTTGTTTTCTATGGGCGTAGAGGTGACCTGCAGTGTCGTGTTTTGGCTTTACCTGTTCCGCAACGTGATTCCGTGATACATAGAGGGCTATCTAGTCTTTTTCGGGTTGGTTTTCCAGAAGGTGGTTATAGTGTGTTGAGTAGAGCTCCTTGAGCTATTCACAAGGTCCTTTGGGATGATCTACGATGGATCATAATGTTTATATGCTAATCCCAACCTCCAACTGTATCCCTCACCCCACCTTTCCTGTATGGTCACCGTAAGTCTCTTGTCTACCTGTGAGAGTCTCTTTCTGTTTTTTCAATTAGATCATTTGCATGAATGGATAGGTTTCACCTATAAGGGAGATCTCATGCTCTTTGTCCTTCTCTCTCTGACCTCATTCACCTCGTAGGATAATCTGTTAGTCCACCCTTGCTGCTGCAGTTGGTATGTTTTCATTCTTCTTGTTGGCTGAGTAGTATTTCTTTGTATGTATGTACCGCATAATGTTCATTTTTCTGTTGATGGACATTTGGGTGGAATGTATGTCTGCACTTGTCCTAATTGTGCTGCCATGAAAATACAGGTGGCACGTGGTGTTCCGAATTATGATTATATCGGGATGCAAGGCCCGGAGGGGGAATGCCGGATCACATATGGTTCTCTGTTTAGTTATGTTACAGGAAGCTCCATACATTTCTCATAGTGGCTGCACCCGTTGATATTGCCAGCAAGTGTGTAGGACGATTCCCTTTTGCACACGTCCTCTGCAGCCTTGATTCCTTGTAGAGTTTTTTGGAGATGACCAGTGAGAGTGGTGTGAGGTGATAACTGATTGTAGTTTTACTCTGCATTTCTGTAATAATGAGTGATGCTGAGCGTCTTTCCATGTGCTTTTTTTGTTTCTACAGTGTGAGTAAAATTGACACCTTCAAATTGGCTTCTTGAACGGCTGCCCTGTTGTGCATTCTTTGTCGAGGATCTAGCCCCGGGTTTTTCTGGAGGGCAGGTGTTATGTATTGACAGCCCCACAGGCCTTGTGATTATTCGGGGCCCATCAGCTTCGTTTTCCACTTTGTAGTTACAGGAAACGTCCACAAGGCGGCAGCATTTCTTCAGGCCCGACTGTGGTTACTCGGGGAAGCCGAGCCTGAGGGAAAGTTCTGTCTCTGGGTCCTCAGTTTGAGTGGCATGTGCCAGAAGGAACAGCGAAGGGGCTGTGTCTCACTGCTTCCTCACCTTTGCCCTTCACCCCCGAGAACAGTCCCAATGCCTGGGAAACTGTTCTGATGACGGAGCTGTGGTCCATAGGTGGGGCGTCTCCATGGAAGGAGGCTGGAGGAGGGAACCCCATCCCCAAGAGATGTGGGGCCCCGGGGATATTTGAAAGCTCTGCATCCCGCTCAGAATGCGGCATCGTCTCTGGTGCCCGAGGCTTGCTGTAGCTGTAGGGGAGCCCCCCTGGCTCTGGAGATTGTGGGGCCATGCAGAGGGGACCAGGCACTCCAGGTCCAAGGGGTTACTTTGCTGTCACAACGTCGCCAGCTCGCTCAGCACTGCGGCCGTCCAGCCTTGGGCCCCAAGCCTGCTCCGCGTCCAAGGATGAGACTCCAGCCCAGGTCCCAGAGGCCGTAGGGGAATGGGGTCGGCTTTATTTTTTGTAATTGCAATGTGTATTTTGTACTGGAGTATAGTTGATATAGTCAGGAGTGTGGTTTGTTTTGGGGTTTTTTTTGGAGTACAGCAAGTGATTCAGTTGTACGTAGACGTATATATGTTCCTTTTCGAGATCTCTTCCAGTATAGGTTATTGCAGAGTGTTGAGTCGAGTTCCTTGTCCTATCCAGTGGGTCCTTCTGGATTACCTGTGTTTTAAATATTAGCCTGTATACATTAATGTGAACCTGTCAATTTCTCCCTCACCCCACCTTTCCCGTTTTGTAAGCATTACTTCGTTTTCCCTATCTGTGCGGCTGTCTCTGTTGTGCAAATTAACTCCTCTGGATCCCTCAGATCGAGGGGCCCGTCAGCAGCGTTTTCCACATTGTAGTTACAGGAAACGTCCACAAGGCGGCAGCATTTCTCCTTGCCCGAGTCTGTGTGTGGGTTTTTTTTTTTTTTTCGTTTCAAGTTAATTTTTCTTTTCTATGGGAGTAGAGGTGACCTGCAGTGTCGTGTTTTGGCTTTACCTGTTCAGCAACGTGATTCCGTGATACATAGAGGGCTACCTAGTCTTTTTCAGGTTGGTTTTCCAGAAGGTGATTACAGTGTGTTGAGTAGAGCTCCTTGAGCTATTCACAAGGTCCTTTGGGATGATCTACGATGGATCATAATGTTTATATGCTAATCCCAACCTCCAACTGTATCCCTCACCCCACCTTTCCTGTATGGTCACCGTAAGTCTCTTGTCTACCTGTGAGAGTCTCTTTCTGTTTTTTCAATTAGATCATTTGCATGAATGGATAGGTTTCACCTATAAGGGAGATCTCATGCTCTTTGTCCTTCTCTCTCTGACCTCATTCACCTCGTAGGATAATCTGTTAGTCCATCCTTGCTGCTGCAGTTGGTATGTTTTCATTCTTCTTGTTGGCTGAGTAGTATTTCTTTGTATGTATGTACCGCATAATGTTCATTTTTCTGTTGATGGACATTTGGGTGGAATGTATGTCTGCACTTGTCCTAATTGTGCTGCCATGAAAATACAGGTGGCACGTGGTGTTCCGAATTATGATTATATCGGGATGCAAGGCCAGGAGGGCGAATGCCGGATCACATATGGTTCTCTGTTTAGTTATGTTACAGGAAGCTCCATACATTTCTCCATAGTGGCTGCACCCGTTGATATTGCCAGCAAGTGTGTAGGACGATTCCCTTTTGCACACGTCCTCTGCAGCCTTGATTCCTTGTAGAGTTTTTTGGAGATGACCAGTGAGAGTGGTGTGAGGTGATACCTGATTGTAGTTTTACTCTGCATTTCTCTAATAATGAGTGATGCTGAGTGTCTTTCCATGTGCTTTTTTTGTTTCTACAGTGTGAGTAAAATTGACACCTTCAAATTGGCTTCTTGAACGGCTGCCCTGTTGTGCATTCTTTGTCGAGGAACTAGCCCCGGGTTTTTCTGGAGGGCAGGTGTTATGTATTGACAGCCCAACAAGCCTTGTGATTATTCGAGGCCCATCAGCTTCGTTTTCCACGTTGTAGTTACAGGAAACGTCCACAAGGCGGCAGCATTTCTTCAGGCCCGACTGTGGTTACTCAGGGAAGCCGAGCCTGAGAGAAAGTCCTGTCCCTGGGTCCTCAGTTTGAGTGGAATGTGCCAGAAGGAACAGCGAAGGGGCTGTGTCTCACTGCTTCCTCACCCTTGCCCTTCACCCCTGAGAACAGTCCCAATGCCTGGGAAAGTGTTCTGATGACGGAGCTGTGGTCCATAGGTGGGGCGTCTCCATGGAAGGAGGCTGGAGGAGGGAACCCCATCCCCAGGAGACGTGGGGCCCTGGGGATATTTGAAAGCTCTGCATCCCGCCCAGAATGCGGCATCGTCTCTGGTGCCCGAGGCTTGGTGTAGCTGTAGGGGAGCCCCCCTGGCTCTGGAGATTGTGGGCCCATGCATAGGGAACCAGGCACTCCAGGTCCAAGAGGTTTCTTTGCTGTCACAACGTCCCCAGCTCGCTCAGCACTGCAGCAGTCCAGCCTTGGGCCCCAAGCCTGCTCCGCGTCCAAGGATGAGACTCCAGCCCAGGTCCCAGAGGCTGTAGGGGAATGGGGTCGGCTTTATTTTTTGTAATTGCAATGTGTATTTTGTACTGGAGTATAGTTGATATAGTCAGGAGTGTGGTTTGTTTTGGGTTTTTTTTTGGAGTACAGCAAGTGATTCAGTTATACGTAGATGTATATATGTTCCTTTTTGGGATCTCTTCCAGTATAGTTTATTACAGAGTGTTGAGTCGAGTTCCTTGTCCTATCCAGTGGGTCCTTCTGGATTACCTGTGTTTTAAATATTAGCCTGTATACATTAATGTGAACCTGTCAATTTCTCCCTCACCCCACCTTTCCCGTTTTGTAAGCATTACTTCGTTTTCCCTATCTGTGAGGCTGTCTCTGTTGTGCAAATTAACTCCTCTGGATCCCTCAGATCGAGGGGCCCGTCAGCAGCGTTTTCCACATTGTAGTTACAGGAAACGTCCACAAGGCGGCAGCATTTCTCCTTGCCCGAGTCTGTGTGTGGTTTTTGTTTGTTTTTTTTTCCGTTTCAAGTTAATTTTTATTATCATGGGAGTAGAGGTGACCTGCAGTGTCGTGTTTTGGCTTTACCTGTTCAGCAACGTGATTCCGTTATACATAGAGGGCTATCTAGTCTTTTTCGGGTTGGTTTTCCAGAAGGTGGTTATAGTGTGTTGAGTAGAGCTCCTTGAGCTGTTCACAAGGTCCTTTGGGATGATCTACGATGGATCATAATGTTTATATGCTAATCCCAACCTCCAACTGTATCCCTCACCCCAGCTTTCCTGTATGGTCACCGTAAGTCTCTTGTCTACCTGTGAGAGTCTCTTTCTGTTTTTTCAATTAGATCATTTGCATGAATGGATAGGTTTCACCTATAAGGGAGATCTCATGCTCTTTGTCCTTCTCTCTCTGACCTCATTCACCTCGTAGGATAATCTGTTAGTCCATCCTTGCTGCTGCAGTTGGTATGTTTTCATTCTTCTTGTCGGCTGAGTAGTATTTCTTTGTATGTATGTACCCCATAATGTTCATTTTTCTGTTGATGGACATTTGGGTGGAATGTATGTCTGCACTTGTCCCAATTGTGCTGCCATGAAAATACAGGTGGCACGTGGTGTTCCGAATTATCATTATATCGGGATGCAAGGCCAGGAGGGCGAATGCCGGATCACATATGTTTCTGTGTTTAGTTATGTTACAGGAAGCTCCATACATTTCTCCATAGTGGCTGCACCCGTTGATATTGCCAGCAAGTGTGTAGGACGATTCCCTTTTGCACACGTCCTCTGCAGCCTTGATTCCTTGTAGAGTTTTTTGGAGATCGCCAGTGAGAGTGGTGTGAGGTGATACCTGATTGTAGTTTTACTCTGCATTTCTCTAATAATGAGTGATGCTGAGTGTCTTTCCATGTGCTTTTTTTGTTTCTACAGTGTGAGTAAAATTGACACCTTCAAATTGGCTTCTTGAACGGCTGCCCTGTTGTGCATTCTTTGTCGAGGAACTAGCCCCGGGTTTTTCTGGAGGGCAGGTGTTATGTATTGACAGCCCCACAAGGCTTGTGATTATTCGGGACCCATCAGTTTCGTTTTCCACATTGTAGTTACAGGAAACGTCCACAAGGCGGCAGCATTTCTTCAGGCCCGACTGTGGTTACTCAGGGAAGCCGAGCCTGAGAGAAAGTCCTGTCCCTGGGTCCTCAGTTTGAGTGGAATGTGCCAGAAGGAGCAGCGAAGGGGCTGTGTCTCACTGCTTCCTCACCCTTGCCCTTCACCCCTGAGAACAGTCCCAATGCCTGGGAAAGTGTTCTGATGACGGAGCTGTGGTCCATAGGTGGGGCGTCTCCATGGAAGGAGGCTGGAGGAGGGAACCCCATCCCCAGGAGACGTGGGGCCCTGGGGATATTTGAAAGCTCTGCATCCCGCCCAGAATGCGGCATCGTCTCTGGTGCCCGAGGCTTGGTGTAGCTGTAGGGGAGCCCCCTTGGCTCTGGAGATTGTGGGCCCATGCAGAGGGGACCAGGCACTCCAGGTCCAAGGGGTTACTTTGCTGTCACAATGTCGCCAGCTCGCTCAGCACCACGGCCGTCCAGCCTTGGGCCCCAAGCCTGCTCTGCGCCCAAGGATGAGACTCCAGCCCAGGTCCCAGAGGCCGTAGGGGAATGGGGTCGGCTTTATTTTTTGTAATTGCAATGTGTATTTTGTACTGGAGTATAGTTGATATAGTCAGGAGTGTGGTTTGTTTTGGGTTTTTTTTTGGTGTACAGCAAGTGATTCAGTTATACGTAGATGTACATATGTTCCTTTTCGGGATCTCTTCCAGTATAGGTTATTACAGAGTGTTGAGTCGAGTTCCTTGTCCTATCCAGTGGGTCCTTCTGGATTACCTGTGTTTTAAATATTAGCCTGTATACATTAATGTGAACCTGTCAATTTCTCCCTCACCCCACCTTTCCCGTTTTGTAAGCATTACTTCGTTTTCCCTATCTGTGAGGGTGTCTCTGTTGTGCAAATTAACTCCTCTGGATCCCTCAGATCGAGGGGCCCGTCAGCAGCGTTTTCCACATTGTAGTTACAGGAAACGTCCACAAGGCGGCAGCATTTCTCCTTGCCCGAATCTGTGTGGGTTTTTTTTTTTTTTCCGTTTCAACTTAATTTTTATTTTCTATGGGCGTAGAGTTGACCTGCAGTGTCGTGTTTTGGCTTTACCTGTTCAGCAACGTGATTCCGTTATACATAGAGGGCTATCTAGTCTTTTTCGGGTTGGTTTTCCAGAAGGTGGTTATAGTGTGTTGAGTAGAGCTCCTTGAGCTGTTCACAAGGTCCTTTGGGATGATCTACGATGGATCATAATGTTTATATGCTAATCCCAACCTCCAACTGTATCCCTCACCCCACCTTTCCTGTATGGTCACCGTAAGTCTCTTGTCTACCTGTGAGAGTCTCTTTCTGTTTTTTCAATTAGATCATTTGCATGAATGGATAGGTTTCACCTATAAGGGAGATCTCATGCTCTTTGTCCTTCTCTCTCTGACCTCATTCACCTCGTAGGATAATCTGTTAGTCCATCCTTGCTGCTGCAGTTGGTATGTTTTCATTCTTCTTGTTGGCTGAGTAGTATTTCTTTGTATGTATGTACCGCATAATGTTCATTTTTCTGTTGATGGACATTTGGGTGGAATGTATGTCTGCACTTGTCCCAATTGTGCTGCCATGAAAATACAGGTGGCACGTGGTGTTCCGAATTATGATTATATCGGGATGCAAGGCCAGGAGGGCGAATGCCGGATCACATATGGTTCTCTGTTTAGTTATGTTACAGGAAGCTTCATACATTTCTCCATAGTGGCTGCACCCGTTGATATTGCCAGCAAGTATGTAGGACGATTCCCTTTTGCACACGTCCTCTGCAGCCTTGATTCCTTGTAGAGTTTTTTGGAGATGGCCAGTGAGAGTGGTGTGAGGTGATACCTGACTGTAGTTTTACTCTGCATTTCTCTAATAATGAGTGATGCTGAGTGTCTTTCCATGTGCTTTTTTTGTTTCTACAGTGTGAGTAAAATTGACCCCTTCAAATTGGCTTCTTGAACGGCTGCCCTGTTGTGCATTCTTTGTCAAGGAACTAGCCCCGGGTTTTTCTGGAGGGCAGGTGTTATGTATTGACAGCCCCACAGGCCTTGTGATTATTCGGGGCCCATCAGCTTCGTTTTCCACGTTGTAGTTACAGGAAACGTCCACAAGGCGGCAGCATTTCTTCAGGCCCGACTGTGGTTACTCGGGGAAGCCGAGCCTGAGGGAAAGTCCTGTCCCTGGGTCCTCAGTTTGAGTGGCATGTGCCAGAAGGAACAGCGAAGGGGCTGTGTCTCACTGCTTCCTCACCCTTGCCCTTCACCCCCGAGAGCAGTCCCAATGCCTGGGAAACTGTTCTGATGACGGAGCTGTGGTCCATAGGTGGGGCGTCTCCATGGAAGGAGGCTGTAGGAGGGAACCCCACCCCCAGGAGACGTGGGGCCCCGGGGATATTTGAAAGCTCTCCTTCCCGCCCAGAATGCGGCATTGTTTCTGGTGCCCGAGGCTTGGTATAGCTGTAGGGGAGCCCCCCTGGCTCTGGATATTGTGGGCCCGTGCAGAGGGACCAGGCACTCCAGGTCCAAGGGGTTACTTTGCTGTCACAACGTCGCCAGGTCGCTCAGCACCGCGGCCGTCCAGCCTTCGGCCCCAAGCCTGCTCTGCGTCAAAGGATGAGACTCCAGGCCAGGTCCTAGAGGCCGTGGGGGAATGGGGTCGGCTTTATTTTTTTTAATTGCAATGTGTATTTTGTACTGGAGTATAGTTGATATAGTCAGGAGTGTGGTTTGTTTTGGGGTTTTTTTTGGAGTACAGCAAGTGATTCAGTTATACGTAGATGTATATATGTTCCTTTTCGGGATCTCTTCCAGTATAGGTTATTGCAGAGTGTTGACTCGAGTTCCTTGTCCTATCCAGTGGGTCCTTCTGGATTACCTGTGTTTAAAATATTAGCCTGTATACATTAATGTGAACCTGTCAATTTCTCCCTCACCCCACCTTTCCCGTTTTGTAAGCATTACTTCGTTTTCCCTATCTGTGAGGCTGTCTCTGTTGTGCAAATTAACTCCTCTGGATCCCTCAGATCGAGGGGCCCGTCAGCAGCGTTTTCCACATTGTAGTTACAGGAAACGTCCACAAGGCGGCAGCATTTCTCCTTGCCCGAGTCTGTGTGTGGTTTTTGTTTGTTTTTTTTTCCGTTTCAAGTTAATTTTTATTTTCTATGGGCCTAGAGTTGACTTGCAGTGTCGTGTTTTGGCTTTACCTGTTCAGCAACGTGATTCCGTGATACATAGAGGGCTATCTAGTCTTTTTCGGGTTGGTTTTCCAGAAGGTGGTTATAGTGTGTTGAGTAGAGCTCCTTGAGCTGTTCACAAGGTCCTTTGGGATGATCTACGATGGATCATAATGTTTATATGCTAATCCCAACCTCCAACTGTATCCCTCACCCCACCTTTCCTGTATGGTCACCGTAAGTCTCTTGTCTACCTGTGAGAGTCTCTTTCTGTTTTTTCAATTAGATCATTTGCATGAATGGATAGGTTTCACCTATAAGGGAGATCTCATGCTCTTTGTCCTTCTCTCTCTGACCTCATTCACCTCGTAGGATAATCTGTTAGTCCATCCTTGCTGCTGCAGTTGGTATGTTTTCATTCTTCTTGTTGGCTGAGTAGTATTTCTTTGTATGTATGTACCCCATAATGTTCATTTTTCTGTTGATGGACATTTGGGTGGAATGTATGTCTGCACTTGTCCTAATTGTGCTGCCATGAAAATACAGGTGGCACGTGGTGTTCCGAATTATGATTATATCGGGATGCAAGGCCAGGAGGGGGAATGCCGGATCACATATGGTTCTCTGTTTAGTTATGTTACAGGAAGCTCCATACATTTCTCATAGTGGCTGCACCCGTTGATATTGCCAGCAAGTGTGTAGGACGATTCCCTTTTGCACACGTCCTCTGCAGCCTTGATTCCTTGTAGAGTTTTTTGGAGATGGCCAGTGAGAGTGGTGTGAGGTGATACCTGATTGTAGTTTTACTGTGCATTTCTGTAATAATGAGTGATGCTGAGCGTCTTTCCATGTGCTTTTTTTGTTTCTACACTGTGAGTAAAATTGACCCCTTCAAATTGGCTTGTTGAACGGCTGCCCTGTTGCGCATTCTTTGTCGAGGATCTAGCCCCGGGTTTTTCTGGAGGGCAGGTGTTATGTATTGACAGCCCCACAGGCCTTGTGATTATTCGGGGCCCATCAGCTTCGTTTTCCACTTTGTAGTTACAGGAAACGTCCACAAGGTGGCAGCATTTCTTCAGGCCCGACTGTGGTTACTCGGGGAAGCCGAGCCTGAGGGAAAGTCCTGTCCCTGGGTCCTCAGTTTGAGTGGCATGTGCCAGAAGGAACAGCGAAGGGGCTGTGTCTCACTGCTTCCTCACCCTTGCCCTTCACCCCCGAGAGCAGTCCCAATGCCTGGGAAACTGTTCTGATGACGGAGCTGTGGTCCATAGGTGGGGCGTCTCCATGGAAGGAGGCTGTAGGAGGGAACCCCACCCCCAGGAGACGTGGGGCCCCGGGGATATTTGAAAGCTCTGCATCCCGCCCAGAATGCGGCATCGTCTCTGGTGCCCGAGGCTTGGTGTAGCTGTAGGGGAGCCCCCCTGGCTCTGGAGATTGTGGGCCCATGCAGAGGGGACCAGGCACTCCAGGTCCAAGGGGTTACTTTGCTGTCACAATGTCGCCAGCTCGCTCAGCACCGCGGCCGTCCAGCCTTCGGCCCCAAGCCTGCTCTGCGTCCAAGGATGAGACTGCAGCCCAGGTCCCAGAGGCCGTAGGGGAATGGGGTCGGCTTTATTTTTTGTAATTGCAATGTGTATTTTGTACTGGAGTATAGTTGATATAGTCAGGAGTGTGGTTTGTTTTGGGGTTTTTTTTGGAGTACAGCAAGTGATTCAGTTGTACGTAGACGTATATATGTTCCTTTTCGAGATCTCTTCCAGTATAGGTTATTACAGAGTGTTGAGTCGAGTTCCTTGTCCTATCCAGTGGGTCCTTCTGGATTACCTGTGTTTTAAATATTAGCCTGTATACATTAATGTGAACCTGTCAATTTCTCCCTCACCCCACCTTTCCCGTTTTGTAAGCATTACTTCGTTTTCCCTATCTGTGAGGGTGTCTCTGTTGTGCAAATTAACTCCTCTGGATCCCTCAGATCGAGGGGCCGTCAGCAGCGTTTTCCACATTGTAGTTACAGGAAACGTCCACAGGGCGGCAGCATTTCTCCTTGCCCGAGTCTGTGTGTGGTTTTTTTTTTTTTTTCGTTTCAAGTTAATTTTTGTTTTCTATGGGAGTAGAGGTGACCTGCAGTGTCGTGTTTTGGCTTTACCTGTTCAGCAACGTGATTCCGTTATACATAGAGGGCTATCTAGTCTTTTTCGGGTTGGTTTTCCAGAAGGTGGTTATAGTGTGTTGAGTAGAGCTCCTTGAGCTATTCACAAGGTCCTTTGGGATGATCTACGATGGATCATAATGTTTATATGCTAATCCCAACCTCCAACTGTATCCCTCACCCCACCTTTCCTGTATGGTCACCGTAAGTCTCTTGTCTACCTGTGAGAGTCTCTTTCTGTTTTTTCAATTAGATCATTTGCATGAATGGATAGGTTTCACCTATAAGGGAGATCTCATGCTCTTTGTCCTTCTCTCTCTGACCTCATTCACCTCGTAGGATAATCTGTTAGTCCATCCTTGCTGCTGCAGTTGGTATGTTTTCATTCTTCTTGTCGGCTGAGTAGTATTTCTTTGTATGTATGTACCCCATAATGTTCATTTTTCTGTTGATGGACATTTGGGTGGAATGTATGTCTGCACTTGTCCTAATTGTGCTGCCATGAAAATACAGGTGGCACGTGGTGTTCCGAATTATGATTATATCGGGATGCAAGGCCAGGAGGGCGAATGCCGGATCACATATGGTTCTGTGTTTAGTTATGTTACAGGAAGCTCCATACATTTCTCCATAGTGGCTGCACCCGTTGATATTGCCAGCAAGTGTGTAGGACGATTCCCTTTTGCACACGTCCTCTGCAGCCTTGATTCCTTGTAGAGTTTTTTGGAGATGGCCAGTGAGAGTGGTGTGAGGTGATACCTGATTGTAGTTTTACTCTGCATTTCTCTAATAATGAGTGATGCTGAGTGTCTTTCCATGTGCTTTTTTTGTTTCTACAGTGTGAGTAAAATTGACACCTTCAAATTGGCTTCTTGAACGGCTGCCCTGTTGTGCATTCTTTGTCGAGGAACTAGCCCCGGGTTTTTCTGGAGGGCAGGTGTTATGTATTGACAGCCCCACAAGGCTTGTGATTATTCGGGACCCATCAGTTTCGTTTTCCACATTGTAGTTACAGGAAACGTCCACAAGGCGGCAGCATTTCTTCAGGCCCGACTGTGGTTACTCAGGGAAGCCGAGCCTGAGAGAAAGTCCTGTCCCTGGGTCCTCAGTTTGAGTGGAATGTGCCAGAAGGAACAGCGAAGGGGCTGTGTCTCACTGCTTCCTCACCCTTGCCCTTCACCCCTGAGAACAGTCCCAATGCCTGGGAAAGTGTTCTGATGACGGAGCTGTGGTCCATAGGTGGGGCGTCTCCATGGAAGGAGGCTGGAGGAGGGAACCCCATCCCCAGGAGACGTGGGGCCCTGGGGATATTTGAAAGCTCTGCATCCCGCCCAGAATGCGGCATCGTTTCTGGTGCCCGAGGCTTGGTGTAGCTGTAGGGGAGCCCCCTTGGCTCTGGAGATTGTGGGCCCATGCAGAGGGGACCAGGCACTCCAGGTCCAAGGGGTTACTTTGCTGTCACAATGTCGCCAGCTCGCTCAGCACCACGGCCGTCCAGCCTTGGGCCCCAAGCCTGCTCTGCGCCCAAGGATGAGACTCCAGCCCAGGTCCCAGAGGCCGTAGGGGAATGGGGTCGGCTTTATTTTTTGTAATTGCAATGTGTATTTTGTACTGGAGTATAGTTGATATAGTCAGGAGTGTGGTTTGTTTTGGGTTTTTTTTTGGTGTACAGCAAGTGATTCAGTTATACGTAGATGTACATATGTTCCTTTTCGGGATCTCTTCCAGTATAGGTTATTACAGAGTGTTGAGTCGAGTTCCTTGTCCTATCCAGTGGGTCCTTCTGGATTACCTGTGTTTTAAATATTAGCCTGTATACATTAATGTGAACCTGTCAATTTCTCCCTCACCCCACCTTTCCCGTTTTGTAAGCATTACTTCGTTTTCCCTATCTGTGAGGGTGTCTCTGTTGTGCAAATTAACTCCTCTGGATCCCTCAGATCGAGGGGCCCGTCAGCAGCGTTTTCCACATTGTAGTTACAGGAAACGTCCACAGGGCGGCAGCATTTCTCCTTGCCCGAGTCTGTGTGTGGTTTTTTTTTTTTTTTTTCCGTTTCAAGTTAATTTTTATTTTCTATGGGCGTAGAGTTGACCTGCAGTGTCGTGTTTTGGCTTTACCTGTTCAGCAACGTGATTCCGTTATACATAGAGGGCTATCTAGTCTTTTTCGGGTTGGTTTTCCAGAAGGTGGTTATAGTGTGTTGAGTAGAGCTCCTTGAGCTATTCACAAGGTCCTTTGGGATGATCTACGATGGATCATAATGTTTATATGCTAATCCCAACCTCCAACTGTATCCCTCACCCCACCTTTCCTGTATGGTCACCGTAAGTCTCTTGTCTACCTGTGAGAGTCTCTTTCTGTTTTTTCAATTAGATCATTTGCATGAATGGATAGGTTTCACCTATAAGGGAGATCTCATGCTCTTTGTCCTTCTCTCTCTGACCTCATTCACCTCGTAGGATAATCTGTTAGTCCATCCTTGCTGCTGCAGTTGGTATGTTTTCATTCTTCTTGTCGGCTGAGTAGTATTTCTTTGTATGTATGTACCCCATAATGTTCATTTTTCTGTTGATGGACATTTGGGTGGAATGTATGTCTGCACTTGTCCTAATTGTGCTGCCATGAAAATACAGGTGGCACGTGGTGTTCCGAATTATGATTATATCGGGATGCAAGGCCAGGAGGGCGAATGCCGGATCACATATGGTTCTGTGTTTAGTTATGTTACAGGAAGCTCCATACATTTCTCCATAGTGGCTGCACCCGTTGATATTGCCAGCAAGTGTGTAGGACGATTCCCTTTTGCACACGTCCTCTGCAGCCTTGATTCCTTGTAGAGTTTTTTGGAGATGGCCAGTGAGAGTGGTGTGAGGTGATACCTGATTGTAGTTTTACTCTGCATTTCTCTAATAATGAGTGATGCTGAGTGTCTTTCCATGTGCTTTTTTTGTTTCTACAGTGTGAGTAAAATTGACACCTTCAAATTGGCTTCTTGAACGGCTGCCCTGTTGTGCATTCTTTGTCGAGGAACTAGCCCCGGGTTTTTCTGGAGGGCAGGTGTTATGTATTGACAGCCCCACAAGGCTTGTGATTATTCGGGACCCATCAGTTTCGTTTTCCACATTGTAGTTACAGGAAACGTCCACAAGGCGGCAGCATTTCTTCAGGCCCGACTGTGGTTACTCAGGGAAGCCGAGCCTGAGAGAAAGTCCTGTCCCTGGGTCCTCAGTTTGAGTGGAATGTGCCAGAAGGAACAGCGAAGGGGCTGTGTCTCACTGCTTCCTCACCCTTGCCCTTCACCCCTGAGAACAGTCCCAATGCCTGGGAAAGTGTTCTGATGACGGAGCTGTGGTCCATAGGTGGGGCGTCTCCATGGAAGGAGGCTGGAGGAGGGAACCCCATCCCCAGGAGACGTGGGGCCCTGGGGATATTTGAAAGCTCTGCATCCCGCCCAGAATGCGGCATCGTCTCTGGTGCCCGAGGCTTGGTGTAGCTGTAGGGGAGCCCCCTTGGCTCTGGAGATTGTGGGCCCATGCAGAGGGGACCAGGCACTCCAGGTCCAAGGGGTTACTTTGCTGTCACAATGTCGCCAGCTCGCTCAGCACCACGGCCGTCCAGCCTTGGGCCCCAAGCCTGCTCTGCGCCCAAGGATGAGACTCCAGCCCAGGTCCCAGAGGCCGTAGGGGAATGGGGTCGGCTTTATTTTTTGTAATTGCAATGTGTATTTTGTACTGGAGTATAGTTGATATAGTCAGGAGTGTGGTTTGTTTTGGGTTTTTTTTTGGTGTACAGCAAGTGATTCAGTTATACGTAGATGTACATATGTTCCTTTTCGGGATCTCTTCCAGTATAGGTTATTACAGAGTGTTGAGTCGAGTTCCTTGTCCTATCCAGTGGGTCCTTCTGGATTACCTGTGTTTTAAATATTAGCCTGTATACATTAATGTGAACCTGTCAATTTCTCCCTCACCCCACCTTTCCCGTTTTGTAAGCATTACTTCGTTTTCCCTATCTGTGAGGGTGTCTCTGTTGTGCAAATTAACTCCTCTGGATCCCTCAGATCGAGGGGCCCGTCAGCAGCGTTTTCCACATTGTAGTTACAGGAAACGTCCACAAGGCGGCAGCATTTCTCCTTGCCCGAATCTGTGTGGGTTTTTTTTTTTTTTCCGTTTCAACTTAATTTTTATTTTCTATGGGCGTAGAGTTGACCTGCAGTGTCGTGTTTTGGCTTTACCTGTTCAGCAACGTGATTCCGTTATACATAGAGGGCTATCTAGTCTTTTTCGGGTTGGTTTTCCAGAAGGTGGTTATAGTGTGTTGAGTAGAGCTCCTTGAGCTGTTCACAAGGTCCTTTGGGATGATCTACGATGGATCATAATGTTTATATGCTAATCCCAACCTCCAACTGTATCCCTCACCCCACCTTTCCTGTATGGTCACCGTAAGTCTCTTGTCTACCTGTGAGAGTCTCTTTCTGTTTATTCAATTAGATCATTTGCATGAATGGATAGGTTTCACCTATAAGGGAGATCTCATGCTCTTTGTCCTTCTCTCTCTGACCTCATTCACCTCGTAGGATAATCTGTTAGTCCATCCTTGCTGCTGCAGATGGTATGTTTTCATTCTTCTTGTTGGCTGAGTAGTATTTCTTTGTATGTATGTACCCCATAATGTTCATTTTTCTGTTGATGGACATTTGGGTGGAATGTATGTCTGCACTTGTCCTAATTGTGCTGCCATGAAAATACAGGTGGCACGTGGTGTTCCGAATTATGATTATATCGGGATGCAAGGCCAGGAGGGGGAATGCCGGACCACATATGGTTCTGTGTTTAGTTATGTTACAGGAAGCTTCATACATTTCTCCATAGTGGCTGCACCCGTTGATATTGCCAGCAAGTGTGTAGGACGATTCCCTTTTGCACACGTCCTCTGCAGCCTTGATTCCTTGTAGAGTTTTTTGGAGATGACCAGTGAGAGTGGTGTGAGGTGATACCTGATTGTAGTTTTACTCTGCATTTCTCTAATAATGAGTGATGCAGAGTGTCTTTCCATGTGCTTTTTTTGTTTCTACAGTGTGAGTAAAATTGACACCTTCAAATTGGCTTCTTGAACGGCTGCCCTGTTGTGCATTCTTTGTCGAGGAACTAGCCCCGGGTTTTTCTGGAGGGCAGGTGTTATGTATTGACAGCCCCACAAGCCTTGTGATTATTCGGGGCCCATCAGCTTCGTTTTCCACGTTGTAGTTACAGGAAACGTCCACAAGGCGGCAGCATTTCTTCAGGCCCGACTGTGGTTACTCAGGGAAGCCGAGCCTGAGGGAAAGTCCTGTCCCTGGGTCCTCAGTTTGAGTGGAATGTGCCAGAAGGAACAGCGAAGGGGCTGTGTCTCACTGCTTCCTCACCCTTGTCCTTCACCCCTGAGAACAGTCCCAATGCCTGGGAAACTGTTCTGATGACAGAGCTGTGGTCCTTAGGTGGGGCGTCTCCATGGAAGGAGGCTGGAGGAGGGAACCCCACCCCCAGGAGACGTGGGGCTCCGGGGATATTTGAACGCTCTCCTTCCCGCCCAGAATGCAGCATCGTTTCTGGTGCCCGAGGCTTGGTGTAGCTGTAGGGGAGCACCCCTGGCTCTGGAGATTGTGGGCCCATGCATAGGGAACCAGGCACTCCAGGTCCAAGAGGTTTCTTTGCTGTCACAACGTCCCCAGCTCGCTCAGCACTGCAGTAGTCCAGCCTTGGGCCCCAAGCCTGCTCCGCGTCCAAGGATGAGACTCCAGCCCAGGTCCCAGAGGCCGTAGGGGAATGGGGTCGGCTTTATTTTTTGTAATTGCAATGTGTATTTTGTACTGGAGTATAGTTGATATAGTCAGGAGTGTGGTTTGTTTTGGGTTTTTTTTTGGAGTACAGCAAGTGATTCAGTTATATGTAGATGTATATATGTTCCTTTTTGGGATCTCTTCCAGTATAGTTTATTACAGAGTGTTGAGTCGAGTTCCTTGTCCTATCCAGTGGGTCCTTCTGGATTACCTGTGTTTTAAATATTAGCCTGTATACATTAATGTGAACCTGTCAATTTCTCCCTCACCCCACCTTTCCCGTTTTGTAAGCATTACTTCGTTTTCCCTATCTGTGAGGGTGTCTCTGTTGTGCAAATTAACTCCTCTGGATCCCTCAGATCGAGGGGCCCGTCAGCAGCGTTTTCCACATTGTAGTTACAGGAAACGTCCACAGGGCGGCAGCATTTCTCCTTGCCCGAGTCTGTGTGTGGTTTTTTTTTTTTTTTTCCGTTTCAAGTTAATTTTTATTTTCTATGGGCGTAGAGTTGACCTGCAGTGTCGTGTTTTGGCTTTACCTGTTCAGCAACGTGATTCCGTTATACATAGAGGGCTATCTAGTCTTTTTCGGGTTGGTTTTCCAGAAGGTGGTTATAGTGTGTTGAGTAGAGCTCCTTGAGCTATTCACAAGGTCCTTTGGGATGATCTACGATGGATCATAATGTTTATATGCTAATCCCAACCTCCAACTGTATCCCTCACCCCACCTTTCCTGTATGGTCACCGTAAGTCTCTTGTCTACCTGTGAGAGTCTCTTTCTGTTTTTTCAATTAGATCATTTGCATGAATGGATAGGTTTCACCTATAAGGGAGATCTCATGCTCTTTGTCCTTCTCTCTCTGACCTCATTCACCTCGTAGGATAATCTGTTAGTCCATCCTTGCTGCTGCAGTTGGTATGTTTTCATTCTTCTTGTCGGCTGAGTAGTATTTCTTTGTATGTATGTACCCCATAATGTTCATTTTTCTGTTGATGGACATTTGGGTGGAATGTATGTCTGGACTTGTCCTAATTGTGCTGCCATGAAAATACAGGTGGCACGTGGTGTTCCGAATTATGATTATATCGGGATGCAAGGCCAGGAGGGCGAATGCCGGATCACATATGGTTCTGTGTTTAGTTATGTTACAGGAAGCTCCATACATTTCTCCATAGTGGCTGCACCCGTTGATATTGCCAGCAAGTGTGTAGGACGATTCCCTTTTGCACACGTCCTCTGCAGCCTTGATTCCTTGTAGAGTTTTTTGGAGATGGCCAGTGAGAGTGGTGTGAGGTGATACCTGATTGTAGTTTTACTCTGCATTTCTCTAATAATGAGTGATGCTGAGTGTCTTTCCATGTGCTTTTTTTGTTTCTACAGTGTGAGTAAAATTGACACCTTCAAATTGGCTTCTTGAACGGCTGCCCTGTTGTGCATTCTTTGTCGAGGAACTAGCCCCGGGTTTTTCTGGAGGGCAGGTGTTATGTATTGACAGCCCCACAAGGCTTGTGATTATTCGGGACCCATCAGTTTCGTTTTCCACATTGTAGTTACAGGAAACGTCCACAAGGCGGCAGCATTTCTTCAGGCCCGACTGTGGTTACTCAGGGAAGCCGAGCCTGAGAGAAAGTCCTGTCCCTGGGTCCTCAGTTTGAGTGGAATGTGCCAGAAGGAACAGCGAAGGGGCTGTGTCTCACTGCTTCCTCACCCTTGCCCTTCACCCCTGAGAACAGTCCCAATGCCTGGGAAAGTGTTCTGATGACGGAGCTGTGGTCCATAGGTGGGGCGTCTCCATGGAAGGAGGCTGGAGGAGGGAACCCCATCCCCAGGAGACGTGGGGCCCTGGGGATATTTGAAAGCTCTGCATCCCGCCCAGAATGCGGCATCGTCTCTGGTGCCCGAGGCTTGGTGTAGCTGTAGGGGAGCCCCCTTGGCTCTGGAGATTGTGGGCCCATGCAGAGGGGACCAGGCACTCCAGGTCCAAGGGGTTACTTTGCTGTCACAATGTCGCCAGCTCGCTCAGCACCACGGCCGTCCAGCCTTGGGCCCCAAGCCTGCTCTGCGCCCAAGGATGAGACTCCAGCCCAGGTCCCAGAGGCCGTAGGGGAATGGGGTCGGCTTTATTTTTTGTAATTGCAATGTGTATTTTGTACTGGAGTATAGTTGATATAGTCAGGAGTGTGGTTTGTTTTGGGTTTTTTTTTGGTGTACAGCAAGTGATTCAGTTATTCGTAGATGTACATATGTTCCTTTTCGGGATCTCTTCCAGTATAGGTTATTACAGAGTGTTGAGTCGAGTTCCTTGTCCTATCCAGTAGGTCCTTCTGGATTACCTGTGTTTTAAATATTAGCCTGTATACATTAATGTGAACCTGTCAATTTCTCCCTCACCCCACCTTTCCCGTTTTGTAAGCATTACTTCGTTTTCCCTATCTGTGAGGGTGTCTCTGTTGTGCAAATTAACTCCTCTGGATCCCTCAGATCGAGGGGCCCGTCAGCAGCGTTTTCCACATTGTAGTTACAGGAAACGTCCACAAGGCGGCAGCATTTCTCCTTGCCCGAATCTGTGTGGGTTTTTTTTTTTTTTCCGTTTCAACTTAATTTTTATTTTCTATGGGCGTAGAGTTGACCTGCAGTGTCGTGTTTTGGCTTTACCTGTTCAGCAACGTGATTCCGTTATACATAGAGGGCTATCTAGTCTTTTTCGGGTTGGTTTTCCAGAAGGTGGTTATAGTGTGTTGAGTAGAGCTCCTTGAGCTGTTCACAAGGTCCTTTGGGATGATCTACGATGGATCATAATGTTTATATGCTAATCCCAACCTCCAACTGTATCCCTCACCCCACCTTTCCTGTATGGTCACCGTAAGTCTCTTGTCTACCTGTGAGAGTCTCTTTCTGTTTATTCAATTAGATCATTTGCATGAATGGATAGGTTTCACCTATAAGGGAGATCTCATGCTCTTTGTCCTTCTCTCTCTGACCTCATTCACCTCGTAGGATAATCTGTTAGTCCATCCTTGCTGCTGCAGATGGTATGTTTTCATTCTTCTTGTTGGCTGAGTAGTATTTCTTTGTATGTATGTACCCCATAATGTTCATTTTTCTGTTGATGGACATTTGGGTGGAATGTATGTCTGCACTTGTCCTAATTGTGCTGCCATGAAAATACAGGTGGCACGTGGTGTTCCGAATTATGATTATATCGGGATGCAAGGCCAGGAGGGCGAATGCCGGACCACATATGGTTCTGTGTTTAGTTATGTTACAGGAAGCTTCATACATTTCTCCATAGTGGCTGCACCCGTTGATATTGCCAGCAAGTGTGTAGGACGATTCCCTTTTGCACACGTCCTCTGCAGCCTTGATTCCTTGTAGAGTTTTTTGGAGATGACCAGTGAGAGTGGTGTGAGGTGATACCTGATTGTAGTTTTACTCTGCATTTCTCTAATAATGAGTGATGCAGAGTGTCTTTCCATGTGCTTTTTTTGTTTCTACAGTGTGAGTAAAATTGACACCTTCAAATTGGCTTCTTGAACGGCTGCCCTGTTGTGCATTCTTTGTCGAGGAACTAGCCCCGGGTTTTTCTGGAGGGCAGGTGTTATGTATTGACAGCCCCACAAGCCTTGTGATTATTCGGGGCCCATCAGCTTCGTTTTCCACGTTGTAGTTACAGGAAACGTCCACAAGGCGGCAGCATTTCTTCAGGCCCGACTGTGGTTACTCAGGGAAGCCGAGCCTGAGGGAAAGTCCTGTCCCTGGGTCCTCAGTTTGAGTGGAATGTGCCAGAAGGAACAGCGAAGGGGCTGTGTCTCACTGCTTCCTCACCCTTGTCCTTCACCCCTGAGAACAGTCCCAATGCCTGGGAAACTGTTCTGATGACAGAGCTGTGGTCCTTAGGTGGGGCGTCTCCATGGAAGGAGGCTGGAGGAGGGAACCCCACCCCCAGGAGACGTGGGGCTCCGGGGATATTTGAACGCTCTCCTTCCCGCCCAGAATGCAGCATCGTTTCTGGTGCCCGAGGCTTGGTGTAGCTGTAGGGGAGCACCCCTGGCTCTGGAGATTGTGGGCCCATGCATAGGGAACCAGGCACTCCAGGTCCAAGAGGTTTCTTTGCTGTCACAACGTCCCCAGCTCGCTCAGCACTGCAGTAGTCCAGCCTTGGGCCCCAAGCCTGCTCCGCGTCCAAGGATGAGACTCCAGCCCAGGTCCCAGAGGCCGTAGGGGAATGGGGTCGGCTTTATTTTTTGTAATTGCAATGTGTATTTTGTACTGGAGTATAGTTGATATAGTCAGGAGTGTGGTTTGTTTTGGGTTTTTTTTTGGAGTACAGCAAGTGATTCAGTTATATGTAGATGTATATATGTTCCTTTTTGGGATCTCTTCCAGTATAGTTTATTACAGAGTGTTGAGTCGAGTTCCTTGTCCTATCCAGTGGGTCCTTCTGGATTACCTGTGTTTTAAATATTAGCCTGTATACATTAATGTGAACCTGTCAATTTCTCCCTCACCCCACCTTTCCCGTTTTGTAAGCATTACTTCGTTTTCCCTATCTGTGAGGGTGTCTCTGTTGTGCAAATTAACTCCTCTGGATCCCTCAGATCGAGGGGCCCGTCAGCAGCGTTTTCCACATTGTAGTTACAGGAAACGTCCACAGGGCGGCAGCATTTCTCCTTGCCCGAGTCTGTGTGTGGTTTTTTTTTTTTTTTTCCGTTTCAAGTTAATTTTTATTTTCTATGGGCGTAGAGTTGACCTGCAGTGTCGTGTTTTGGCTTTACCTGTTCAGCAACGTGATTCCGTTATACATAGAGGGCTATCTAGTCTTTTTCGGGTTGGTTTTCCAGAAGGTGGTTATAGTGTGTTGAGTAGAGCTCCTTGAGCTATTCACAAGGTCCTTTGGGATGATCTACGATGGATCATAATGTTTATATGCTAATCCCAACCTCCAACTGTATCCCTCACCCCACCTTTCCTGTATGGTCACCGTAAGTCTCTTGTCTACCTGTGAGAGTCTCTTTCTGTTTTTTCAATTAGATCATTTGCATGAATGGATAGGTTTCACCTATAAGGGAGATCTCATGCTCTTTGTCCTTCTCTCTCTGACCTCATTCACCTCGTAGGATAATCTGTTAGTCCATCCTTGCTGCTGCAGTTGGTATGTTTTCATTCTTCTTGTCGGCTGAGTAGTATTTCTTTGTATGTATGTACCCCATAATGTTCATTTTTCTGTTGATGGACATTTGGGTGGAATGTATGTCTGGACTTGTCCTAATTGTGCTGCCATGAAAATACAGGTGGCACGTGGTGTTCCGAATTATGATTATATCGGGATGCAAGGCCAGGAGGGCGAATGCCGGATCACATATGGTTCTGTGTTTAGTTATGTTACAGGAAGCTCCATACATTTCTCCATAGTGGCTGCACCCGTTGATATTGCCAGCAAGTGTGTAGGACGATTCCCTTTTGCACACGTCCTCTGCAGCCTTGATTCCTTGTAGAGTTTTTTGGAGATGGCCAGTGAGAGTGGTGTGAGGTGATACCTGATTGTAGTTTTACTCTGCATTTCTCTAATAATGAGTGATGCTGAGTGTCTTTCCATGTGCTTTTTTTGTTTCTACAGTGTGAGTAAAATTGACACCTTCAAATTGGCTTCTTGAACGGCTGCCCTGTTGTGCATTCTTTGTCGAGGAACTAGCCCCGGGTTTTTCTGGAGGGCAGGTGTTATGTATTGACAGCCCCACAAGGCTTGTGATTATTCGGGACCCATCAGTTTCGTTTTCCACATTGTAGTTACAGGAAACGTCCACAAGGCGGCAGCATTTCTTCAGGCCCGACTGTGGTTACTCAGGGAAGCCGAGCCTGAGAGAAAGTCCTGTCCCTGGGTCCTCAGTTTGAGTGGAATGTGCCAGAAGGAACAGCGAAGGGGCTGTGTCTCACTGCTTCCTCACCCTTGCCCTTCACCCCTGAGAACAGTCCCAATGCCTGGGAAAGTGTTCTGATGACGGAGCTGTGGTCCATAGGTGGGGCGTCTCCATGGAAGGAGGCTGGAGGAGGGAACCCCATCCCCAGGAGACGTGGGGCCCTGGGGATATTTGAAAGCTCTGCATCCCGCCCAGAATGCGGCATCGTCTCTGGTGCCCGAGGCTTGGTGTAGCTGTAGGGGAGCCCCCTTGGCTCTGGAGATTGTGGGCCCATGCAGAGGGGACCAGGCACTCCAGGTCCAAGGGGTTACTTTGCTGTCACAATGTCGCCAGCTCGCTCAGCACCACGGCCGTCCAGCCTTGGGCCCCAAGCCTGCTCTGCGCCCAAGGATGAGACTCCAGCCCAGGTCCCAGAGGCCGTAGGGGAATGGGGTCGGCTTTATTTTTTGTAATTGCAATGTGTATTTTGTACTGGAGTATAGTTGATATAGTCAGGAGTGTGGTTTGTTTTGGGTTTTTTTTTGGTGTACAGCAAGTGATTCAGTTATTCGTAGATGTACATATGTTCCTTTTCGGGATCTCTTCCAGTATAGGTTATTACAGAGTGTTGAGTCGAGTTCCTTGTCCTATCCAGTAGGTCCTTCTGGATTACCTGTGTTTTAAATATTAGCCTGTATACATTAATGTGAACCTGTCAATTTCTCCCTCACCCCACCTTTCCCGTTTTGTAAGCATTACTTCGTTTTCCCTATCTGTGAGGGTGTCTCTGTTGTGCAAATTAACTCCTCTGGATCCCTCAGATCGAGGGGCCCGTCAGCAGCGTTTTCCACATTGTAGTTACAGGAAACGTCCACAGGGCGGCAGCATTTCTCCTTGCCCGAGTCTGTGTGTGGTTTTTTTTTTTTTTTTTCCGTTTCAAGTTAATTTTTATTTTCTATGGGCGTAGAGTTGACCTGCAGTGTCGTGTTTTGGCTTTACCTGTTCAGCAACGTGATTCCGTTATACATAGAGGGCTATCTAGTCTTTTTCGGGTTGGTTTTCCAGAAGGTGGTTATAGTGTGTTGAGTAGAGCTCCTTGAGCTATTCACAAGGTCCTTTGGGATGATCTACGATGGATCATAATGTTTATATGCTAATCCCAACCTCCAACTGTATCCCTCACCCCACCTTTCCTGTATGGTCACCGTAAGTCTCTTGTCTACCTGTGAGAGTCTCTTTCTGTTTTTTCAATTAGATCATTTGCATGAATGGATAGGTTTCACCTATAAGGGAGATCTCATGCTCTTTGTCCTTCTCTCTCTGACCTCATTCACCTCGTAGGATAATCTGTTAGTCCATCCTTGCTGCTGCAGTTGGTATGTTTTCATTCTTCTTGTCGGCTGAGTAGTATTTCTTTGTATGTATGTACCCCATAATGTTCATTTTTCTGTTGATGGACATTTGGGTGGAATGTATGTCTGCACTTGTCCTAATTGTGCTGCCATGAAAATACAGGTGGCACGTGGTGTTCCGAATTATGATTATATCGGGATGCAAGGCCAGGAGGGCGAATGCCGGATCACATATGGTTCTGTGTTTAGTTATGTTACAGGAAGCTCCATACATTTCTCCATAGTGGCTGCACCCGTTGATATTGCCAGCAAGTGTGTAGGACGATTCCCTTTTGCACACGTCCTCTGCAGCCTTGATTCCTTGTAGAGTTTTTTGGAGATGGCCAGTGAGAGTGGTGTGAGGTGATACCTGATTGTAGTTTTACTCTGCATTTCTCTAATAATGAGTGATGCTGAGTGTCTTTCCATGTGCTTTTTTTGTTTCTACAGTGTGAGTAAAATTGACACCTTCAAATTGGCTTCTTGAACGGCTGCCCTGTTGTGCATTCTTTGTCGAGGAACTAGCCCCGGGTTTTTCTGGAGGGCAGGTGTTATGTATTGACAGCCCCATAAGGCTTGTGATTATTCGGGACCCATCAGTTTCGTTTTCCACATTGTAGTTACAGGAAACGTCCACAAGGCGGCAGCATTTCTTCAGGCCCGACTGTGGTTACTCAGGGAAGCCGAGCCTGAGAGAAAGTCCTGTCCCTGGGTCCTCAGTTTGAGTGGAATGTGCCAGAAGGAACAGCGAAGGGGCTGTGTCTCACTGCTTCCTCACCCTTGCCCTTCACCCCTGAGAACAGTCCCAATGCCTGGGAAAGTGTTCTGATGACGGAGCTGTGGTCCATAGGTGGGGCGTCTCCATGGAAGGAGGCTGGAGGAGGGAACCCCATCCCCAGGAGACGTGGGGCCCTGGGGATATTTGAAAGCTCTGCATCCCGCCCAGAATGCGGCATCGTCTCTGGTGCCCGAGGCTTGGTGTAGCTGTAGGGGAGCCCCCTTGGCTCTGGAGATTGTGGGCCCATGCAGAGGGGACCAGGCACTCCAGGTCCAAGGGGTTACTTTGCTGTCACAATGTCGCCAGCTCGCTCAGCACCACGGCCGTCCAGCCTTGGGCCCCAAGCCTGCTCTGCGCCCAAGGATGAGACTCCAGCCCAGGTCCCAGAGGCCGTAGGGGAATGGGGTCGGCTTTATTTTTTGTAATTGCAATGTGTATTTTGTACTGGAGTATAGTTGATATAGTCAGGAGTGTGGTTTGTTTTGGGTTTTTTTTTGGTGTACAGCAAGTGATTCAGTTATACGTAGATGTACATATGTTCCTTTTCGGGATCTCTTCCAGTATAGGTTATTACAGAGTGTTGAGTCGAGTTCCTTGTCCTATCCAGTGGGTCCTTCTGGATTACCTGTGTTTTAAATATTAGCCTGTATACATTAATGTGAACCTGTCAATTTCTCCCTCACCCCACCTTTCCCGTTTTGTAAGCATTACTTCGTTTTCCCTATCTGTGAGGGTGTCTCTGTTGTGCAAATTAACTCCTCTGGATCCCTCAGATCGAGGGGCCCGTCAGCAGCGTTTTCCACATTGTAGTTACAGGAAACGTCCACAAGGCGGCAGCATTTCTCCTTGCCCGAATCTGTGTGGGTTTTTTTTTTTTTTCCGTTTCAACTTAATTTTTATTTTCTATGGGCGTAGAGTTGACCTGCAGTGTCGTGTTTTGGCTTTACCTGTTCAGCAACGTGATTCCGTTATACATAGAGGGCTATCTAGTCTTTTTCGGGTTGGTTTTCCAGAAGGTGGTTATAGTGTGTTGAGTAGAGCTCCTTGAGCTGTTCACAAGGTCCTTTGGGATGATCTACGATGGATCATAATGTTTATATGCTAATCCCAACCTCCAACTGTATCCCTCACCCCACCTTTCCTGTATGGTCACCGTAAGTCTCTTGTCTACCTGTGAGAGTCTCTTTCTGTTTATTCAATTAGATCATTTGCATGAATGGATAGGTTTCACCTATAAGGGAGATCTCATGCTCTTTGTCCTTCTCTCTCTGACCTCATTCACCTCGTAGGATAATCTGTTAGTCCATCCTTGCTGCTGCAGATGGTATGTTTTCATTCTTCTTGTTGGCTGAGTAGTATTTCTTTGTATGTATGTACCCCATAATGTTCATTTTTCTGTTGATGGACATTTGGGTGGAATGTATGTCTGCACTTGTCCTAATTGTGCTGCCATGAAAATACAGGTGGCACGTGGTGTTCCGAATTATGATTATATCGGGATGCAAGGCCAGGAGGGGGAATGCCGGACCACATATGGTTCTGTGTTTAGTTATGTTACAGGAAGCTTCATACATTTCTCCATAGTGGCTGCACCCGTTGATATTGCCAGCAAGTGTGTAGGACGATTCCCTTTTGCACACGTCCTCTGCAGCCTTGATTCCTTGTAGAGTTTTTTGGAGATGACCAGTGAGAGTGGTGTGAGGTGATACCTGATTGTAGTTTTACTCTGCATTTCTCTAATAATGAGTGATGCAGAGTGTCTTTCCATGTGCTTTTTTTGTTTCTACAGTGTGAGTAAAATTGACACCTTCAAATTGGCTTCTTGAACGGCTGCCCTGTTGTGCATTCTTTGTCGAGGAACTAGCCCCGGGTTTTTCTGGAGGGCAGGTGTTATGTATTGACAGCCCCACAAGCCTTGTGATTATTCGGGGCCCATCAGCTTCGTTTTCCACGTTGTAGTTACAGGAAACGTCCACAAGGCGGCAGCATTTCTTCAGGCCCGACTGTGGTTACTCAGGGAAGCCGAGCCTGAGGGAAAGTCCTGTCCCTGGGTCCTCAGTTTGAGTGGAATGTGCCAGAAGGAACAGCGAAGGGGCTGTGTCTCACTGCTTCCTCACCCTTGTCCTTCACCCCTGAGAACAGTCCCAATGCCTGGGAAACTGTTCTGATGACAGAGCTGTGGTCCTTAGGTGGGGCGTCTCCATGGAAGGAGGCTGGAGGAGGGAACCCCACCCCCAGGAGACGTGGGGCTCCGGGGATATTTGAACGCTCTCCTTCCCGCCCAGAATGCAGCATCGTTTCTGGTGCCCGAGGCTTGGTGTAGCTGTAGGGGAGCACCCCTGGCTCTGGAGATTGTGGGCCCATGCATAGGGAACCAGGCACTCCAGGTCCAAGAGGTTTCTTTGCTGTCACAACGTCCCCAGCTCGCTCAGCACTGCAGTAGTCCAGCCTTGGGCCCCAAGCCTGCTCTGCGTCCAAGGATGAGACTCCAGCCCAGGTCCCAGAGGCCGTAGGGGAATGGGGTCGGCTTTATTTTTTGTAATTGCAATGTGTATTTTGTACTGGAGTATAGTTGATATAGTCAGGAGTGTGGTTTGTTTTGGGTTTTTTTTTGGAGTACAGCAAGTGATTCAGTTATATGTAGATGTATATATGTTCCTTTTTGGGATCTCTTCCAGTATAGTTTATTACAGAGTGTTGAGTCGAGTTCCTTGTCCTATCCAGTGGGTCCTTCTGGATTACCTGTGTTTTAAATATTAGCCTGTATACATTAATGTGAACCTGTCAATTTCTCCCTCACCCCACCTTTCCCGTTTTGTAAGCATTACTTCGTTTTCCCTATCTGTGAGGGTGTCTCTGTTGTGCAAATTAACTCCTCTGGATCCCTCAGATCGAGGGGCCCGTCAGCAGCGTTTTCCACATTGTAGTTACAGGAAACGTCCACAGGGCGGCAGCATTTCTCCTTGCCCGAGTCTGTGTGTGGTTTTTTTTTTTTTTTTTCCGTTTCAAGTTAATTTTTATTTTCTATGGGCGTAGAGTTGACCTGCAGTGTCGTGTTTTGGCTTTACCTGTTCAGCAACGTGATTCCGTTATACATAGAGGGCTATCTAGTCTTTTTCGGGTTGGTTTTCCAGAAGGTGGTTATAGTGTGTTGAGTAGAGCTCCTTGAGCTATTCACAAGGTCCTTTGGGATGATCTACGATGGATCATAATGTTTATATGCTAATCCCAACCTCCAACTGTATCCCTCACCCCACCTTTCCTGTATGGTCACCGTAAGTCTCTTGTCTACCTGTGAGAGTCTCTTTCTGTTTTTTCAATTAGATCATTTGCATGAATGGATAGGTTTCACCTATAAGGGAGATCTCATGCTCTTTGTCCTTCTCTCTCTGACCTCATTCACCTCGTAGGATAATCTGTTAGTCCATCCTTGCTGCTGCAGTTGGTATGTTTTCATTCTTCTTGTCGGCTGAGTAGTATTTCTTTGTATGTATGTACCCCATAATGTTCATTTTTCTGTTGATGGACATTTGGGTGGAATGTATGTCTGCACTTGTCCTAATTGTGCTGCCATGAAAATACAGGTGGCACGTGGTGTTCCGAATTATGATTATATCGGGATGCAAGGCCAGGAGGGCGAATGCCGGATCACATATGGTTCTGTGTTTAGTTATGTTACAGGAAGCTCCATACATTTCTCCATAGTGGCTGCACCCGTTGATATTGCCAGCAAGTGTGTAGGACGATTCCCTTTTGCACACGTCCTCTGCAGCCTTGATTCCTTGTAGAGTTTTTTGGAGATGGCCAGTGAGAGTGGTGTGAGGTGATACCTGATTGTAGTTTTACTCTGCATTTCTCTAATAATGAGTGATGCTGAGTGTCTTTCCATGTGCTTTTTTTGTTTCTACAGTGTGAGTAAAATTGACACCTTCAAATTGGCTTCTTGAACGGCTGCCCTGTTGTGCATTCTTTGTCGAGGAACTAGCCCCGGGTTTTTCTGGAGGGCAGGTGTTATGTATTGACAGCCCCACAAGGCTTGTGATTATTCGGGACCCATCAGTTTCGTTTTCCACATTGTAGTTACAGGAAACGTCCACAAGGCGGCAGCATTTCTTCAGGCCCGACTGTGGTTACTCAGGGAAGCCGAGCCTGAGAGAAAGTCCTGTCCCTGGGTCCTCAGTTTGAGTGGAATGTGCCAGAAGGAACAGCGAAGGGGCTGTGTCTCACTGCTTCCTCACCCTTGCCCTTCACCCCTGAGAACAGTCCCAATGCCTGGGAAAGTGTTCTGATGACGGAGCTGTGGTCCATAGGTGGGGCGTCTCCATGGAAGGAGGCTGGAGGAGGGAACCCCATCCCCAGGAGACGTGGGGCCCTGGGGATATTTGAAAGCTCTGCATCCCGCCCAGAATGCGGCATCGTCTCTGGTGCCCGAGGCTTGGTGTAGCTGTAGGGGAGCCCCCTTGGCTCTGGAGATTGTGGGCCCATGCAGAGGGGACCAGGCACTCCAGGTCCAAGGGGTTACTTTGCTGTCACAATGTCGCCAGCTCGCTCAGCACCACGGCCGTCCAGCCTTGGGCCCCAAGCCTGCTCTGCGCCCAAGGATGAGACTCCAGCCCAGGTCCCAGAGGCCGTAGGGGAATGGGGTCGGCTTTATTTTTTGTAATTGCAATGTGTATTTTGTACTGGAGTATAGTTGATATAGTCAGGAGTGTGGTTTGTTTTGGGGTTTTTTTTGGTGTACAGCAAGTGATTCAGTTATACGTAGATGTACATATGTTCCTTTTCGGGATCTCTTCCAGTATAGGTTATTACAGAGTGTTGAGTCGAGTTCCTTGTCCTATCCAGTGGGTCCTTCTGGATTACCTGTGTTTTAAATATTAGCCTGTATACATTAATGTGAACCTGTCAATTTCTCCCTCACCCCACCTTTCCCGTTTTGTAAGCATTACTTCGTTTTCCCTATCTGTGAGGCTGTCTCTGTTGTGCAAATTAACTCCTCTGGATCCCTCAGATCGAGGGGCCCGTCAGCAGCGTTTTCCACATTGTAGTTACAGGAAACGTCCACAAGGCGGCAGCATTTCTCCTTGCCCGAATCTGTGTGGGTTTTTTTTTTTTTTCCGTTTCAACTTAATTTTTATTTTCTATGGGCGTAGAGTTGACCTGCAGTGTCGTGTTTTGGCTTTACCTGTTCAGCAACGTGATTCCGTTATACATAGAGGGCTATCTAGTCTTTTTCGGGTTGGTTTTCCAGAAGGTGGTTATAGTGTGTTGAGTAGAGCTCCTTGAGCTGTTCACAAGGTCCTTTGGGATGATCTACGATGGATCATAATGTTTATATGCTAATCCCAACCTCCAACTGTATCCCTCACCCCACCTTTCCTGTATGGTCACCGTAAGTCTCTTGTCTACCTGTGAGAGTCTCTTTCTGTTTATTCAATTAGATCATTTGCATGAATGGATAGGTTTCACCTATAAGGGAGATCTCATGCTCTTTGTCCTTCTCTCTCTGACCTCATTCACCTCGTAGGATAATCTGTTAGTCCATCCTTGCTGCTGCAGATGGTATGTTTTCATTCTTCTTGTTGGCTGAGTAGTATTTCTTTGTATGTATGTACCCCATAATGTTCATTTTTCTGTTGATGGACATTTGGGTGGAATGTATGTCTGCACTTGTCCTAATTGTGCTGCCATGAAAATACAGGTGGCACGTGGTGTTCCGAATTATGATTATATCGGGATGCAAGGCCAGGAGGGGGAATGCCGGACCACATATGGTTCTGTGTTTAGTTATGTTACAGGAAGCTTCATACATTTCTCCATAGTGGCTGCACCCGTTGATATTGCCAGCAAGTGTGTAGGACGATTCCCTTTTGCACACGTCCTCTGCAGCCTTGATTCCTTGTAGAGTTTTTTGGAGATGACCAGTGAGAGTGGTGTGAGGTGATACCTGATTGTAGTTTTACTCTGCATTTCTCTAATAATGAGTGATGCAGAGTGTCTTTCCATGTGCTTTTTTTGTTTCTACAGTGTGAGTAAAATTGACACCTTCAAATTGGCTTCTTGAACGGCTGCCCTGTTGTGCATTCTTTGTCGAGGAACTAGCCCCGGGTTTTTCTGGAGGGCAGGTGTTATGTATTGACAGCCCCACAAGCCTTGTGATTATTCGGGGCCCATCAGCTTCGTTTTCCACGTTGTAGTTACAGGAAACGTCCACAAGGCGGCAGCATTTCTTCAGGCCCGACTGTGGTTACTCAGGGAAGCCGAGCCTGAGGGAAAGTCCTGTCCCTGGGTCCTCAGTTTGAGTGGAATGTGCCAGAAGGAACAGCGAAGGGGCTGTGTCTCACTGCTTCCTCACCCTTGTCCTTCACCCCTGAGAACAGTCCCAATGCCTGGGAAACTGTTCTGATGACAGAGCTGTGGTCCTTAGGTGGGGCGTCTCCATGGAAGGAGGCTGGAGGAGGGAACCCCACCCCCAGGAGACGTGGGGCTCCGGGGATATTTGAACGCTCTCCTTCCCGCCCAGAATGCAGCATCGTTTCTGGTGCCCGAGGCTTGGTGTAGCTGTAGGGGAGCACCCCTGGCTCTGGAGATTGTGGGCCCATGCATAGGGAACCAGGCACTCCAGGTCCAAGAGGTTTCTTTGCTGTCACAACGTCCCCAGCTCGCTCAGCACTGCAGTAGTCCAGCCTTGGGCCCCAAGCCTGCTCCGCGTCCAAGGATGAGACTCCAGCCCAGGTCCCAGAGGCCGTAGGGGAATGGGGTCGGCTTTATTTTTTGTAATTGCAATGTGTATTTTGTACTGGAGTATAGTTGATATAGTCAGGAGTGTGGTTTGTTTTGGGTTTTTTTTTGGAGTACAGCAAGTGATTCAGTTATATGTAGATGTATATATGTTCCTTTTTGGGATCTCTTCCAGTATAGTTTATTACAGAGTGTTGAGTCGAGTTCCTTGTCCTATCCAGTGGGTCCTTCTGGATTACCTGTGTTTTAAATATTAGCCTGTATACATTAATGTGAACCTGTCAATTTCTCCCTCACCCCACCTTTCCCGTTTTGTAAGCATTACTTCGTTTTCCCTATCTGTGAGGGTGTCTCTGTTGTGCAAATTAACTCCTCTGGATCCCTCAGATCGAGGGGCCCGTCAGCAGCGTTTTCCACATTGTAGTTACAGGAAACGTCCACAGGGCGGCAGCATTTCTCCTTGCCCGAGTCTGTGTGTGGTTTTTTTTTTTTTTTTTCCGTTTCAAGTTAATTTTTATTTTCTATGGGCGTAGAGTTGACCTGCAGTGTCGTGTTTTGGCTTTACCTGTTCAGCAACGTGATTCCGTTATACATAGAGGGCTATCTAGTCTTTTTCGGGTTGGTTTTCCAGAAGGTGGTTATAGTGTGTTGAGTAGAGCTCCTTGAGCTATTCACAAGGTCCTTTGGGATGATCTACGATGGATCATAATGTTTATATGCTAATCCCAACCTCCAACTGTATCCCTCACCCCACCTTTCCTGTATGGTCACCGTAAGTCTCTTGTCTACCTGTGAGAGTCTCTTTCTGTTTTTTCAATTAGATCATTTGCATGAATGGATAGGTTTCACCTATAAGGGAGATCTCATGCTCTTTGTCCTTCTCTCTCTGACCTCATTCACCTCGTAGGATAATCTGTTAGTCCATCCTTGCTGCTGCAGTTGGTATGTTTTCATTCTTCTTGTCGGCTGAGTAGTATTTCTTTGTATGTATGTACCCCATAATGTTCATTTTTCTGTTGATGGACATTTGGGTGGAATGTATGTCTGGACTTGTCCTAATTGTGCTGCCATGAAAATACAGGTGGCACGTGGTGTTCCGAATTATGATTATATCGGGATGCAAGGCCAGGAGGGCGAATGCCGGATCACATATGGTTCTGTGTTTAGTTATGTTACAGGAAGCTCCATACATTTCTCCATAGTGGCTGCACCCGTTGATATTGCCAGCAAGTGTGTAGGACGATTCCCTTTTGCACACGTCCTCTGCAGCCTTGATTCCTTGTAGAGTTTTTTGGAGATGGCCAGTGAGAGTGGTGTGAGGTGATACCTGATTGTAGTTTTACTCTGCATTTCTCTAATAATGAGTGATGCTGAGTGTCTTTCCATGTGCTTTTTTTGTTTCTACAGTGTGAGTAAAATTGACACCTTCAAATTGGCTTCTTGAACGGCTGCCCTGTTGTGCATTCTTTGTCGAGGAACTAGCCCCGGGTTTTTCTGGAGGGCAGGTGTTATGTATTGACAGCCCCACAAGGCTTGTGATTATTCGGGACCCATCAGTTTCGTTTTCCACATTGTAGTTACAGGAAACGTCCACAAGGCGGCAGCATTTCTTCAGGCCCGACTGTGGTTACTCAGGGAAGCCGAGCCTGAGAGAAAGTCCTGTCCCTGGGTCCTCAGTTTGAGTGGAATGTGCCAGAAGGAACAGCGAAGGGGCTGTGTCTCACTGCTTCCTCACCCTTGCCCTTCACCCCTGAGAACAGTCCCAATGCCTGGGAAAGTGTTCTGATGACGGAGCTGTGGTCCATAGGTGGGGCGTCTCCATGGAAGGAGGCTGGAGGAGGGAACCCCATCCCCAGGAGACGTGGGGCCCTGGGGATATTTGAAAGCTCTGCATCCCGCCCAGAATGCGGCATCGTCTCTGGTGCCCGAGGCTTGGTGTAGCTGTAGGGGAGCCCCCTTGGCTCTGGAGATTGTGGGCCCATGCAGAGGGGACCAGGCACTCCAGGTCCAAGGGGTTACTTTGCTGTCACAATGTCGCCAGCTCGCTCAGCACCACGGCCGTCCAGCCTTGGGCCCCAAGCCTGCTCTGCGCCCAAGGATGAGACTCCAGCCCAGGTCCCAGAGGCCGTAGGGGAATGGGGTCGGCTTTATTTTTTGTAATTGCAATGTGTATTTTGTACTGGAGTATAGTTGATATAGTCAGGAGTGTGGTTTGTTTTGGGTTTTTTTTTGGTGTACAGCAAGTGATTCAGTTATTCGTAGATGTACATATGTTCCTTTTCGGGATCTCTTCCAGTATAGGTTATTACAGAGTGTTGAGTCGAGTTCCTTGTCCTATCCAGTAGGTCCTTCTGGATTACCTGTGTTTTAAATATTAGCCTGTATACATTAATGTGAACCTGTCAATTTCTCCCTCACCCCACCTTTCCCGTTTTCTAAGCATTACTTCGTTTTCCCTATCTGTGAGGGTGTCTCTGTTGTGCAAATTAACTCCTCTGGATCCCTCAGATCGAGGGGCCCGTCAGCAGCGTTTTCCACATTGTAGTTACAGGAAACGTCCACAGGGCGGCAGCATTTCTCCTTGCCCGAGTCTGTGTGTGGTTTTTTTTTTTTTTTTCCGTTTCAAGTTAATTTTTATTTTCTATGGGCGTAGAGTTGACCTGCAGTGTCGTGTTTTGGCTTTACCTGTTCAGCAACGTGATTCCGTTATACATAGAGGGCTATCTAGTCTTTTTCGGGTTGGTTTTCCAGAAGGTGGTTATAGTGTGTTGAGTAGAGCTCCTTGAGCTATTCACAAGGTCCTTTGGGATGATCTACGATGGATCATAATGTTTATATGCTAATCCCAACCTCCAACTGTATCCCTCACCCCACCTTTCCTGTATGGTCACCGTAAGTCTCTTGTCTACCTGTGAGAGTCTCTTTCTGTTTTTTCAATTAGATCATTTGCATGAATGGATAGGTTTCACCTATAAGGGAGATCTCATGCTCTTTGTCCTTCTCTCTCTGACCTCATTCACCTCGTAGGATAATCTGTTAGTCCATCCTTGCTGCTGCAGTTGGTATGTTTTCATTCTTCTTGTCGGCTGAGTAGTATTTCTTTGTATGTATGTACCCCATAATGTTCATTTTTCTGTTGATGGACATTTGGGTGGAATGTATGTCTGCACTTGTCCTAATTGTGCTGCCATGAAAATACAGGTGGCACGTGGTGTTCCGAATTATGATTATATCGGGATGCAAGGCCAGGAGGGCGAATGCCGGATCACATATGGTTCTGTGTTTAGTTATGTTACAGGAAGCTCCATACATTTCTCCATAGTGGCTGCACCCGTTGATATTGCCAGCAAGTGTGTAGGACGATTCCCTTTTGCACACGTCCTCTGCAGCCTTGATTCCTTGTAGAGTTTTTTGGAGATGGCCAGTGAGAGTGGTGTGAGGTGATACCTGATTGTAGTTTTACTCTGCATTTCTCTAATAATGAGTGATGCTGAGTGTCTTTCCATGTGCTTTTTTTGTTTCTACAGTGTGAGTAAAATTGACACCTTCAAATTGGCTTCTTGAACGGCTGCCCTGTTGTGCATTCTTTGTCGAGGAACTAGCCCCGGGTTTTTCTGGAGGGCAGGTGTTATGTATTGACAGCCCCACAAGGCTTGTGATTATTCGGGACCCATCAGTTTCGTTTTCCACATTGTAGTTACAGGAAACGTCCACAAGGCGGCAGCATTTCTTCAGGCCCGACTGTGGTTACTCAGGGAAGCCGAGCCTGAGAGAAAGTCCTGTCCCTGGGTCCTCAGTTTGAGTGGAATGTGCCAGAAGGAACAGCGAAGGGGCTGTGTCTCACTGCTTCCTCACCCTTGCCCTTCACCCCTGAGAACAGTCCCAATGCCTGGGAAAGTGTTCTGATGACGGAGCTGTGGTCCATAGGTGGGGCGTCTCCATGGAAGGAGGCTGGAGGAGGGAACCCCATCCCCAGGAGACGTGGGGCCCTGGGGATATTTGAAAGCTCTGCATCCCGCCCAGAATGCGGCATCGTCTCTGGTGCCCGAGGCTTGGTGTAGCTGTAGGGGAGCCCCCTTGGCTCTGGAGATTGTGGGCCCATGCAGAGGGGACCAGGCACTCCAGGTCCAAGGGGTTACTTTGCTGTCACAATGTCGCCAGCTCGCTCAGCACCACGGCCGTCCAGCCTTGGGCCCCAAGCCTGCTCTGCGCCCAAGGATGAGACTCCAGCCCAGGTCCCAGAGGCCGTAGGGGAATGGGGTCGGCTTTATTTTTTGTAATTGCAATGTGTATTTTGTACTGGAGTATAGTTGATATAGTCAGGAGTGTGGTTTGTTTTGGGTTTTTTTTTGGTGTACAGCAAGTGATTCAGTTATTCGTAGATGTACATATGTTCCTTTTCGGGATCTCTTCCAGTATAGGTTATTACAGAGTGTTGAGTCGAGTTCCTTGTCCTATCCAGTAGGTCCTTCTGGATTACCTGTGTTTTAAATATTAGCCTGTATACATTAATGTGAACCTGTCAATTTCTCCCTCACCCCACCTTTCCCGTTTTGTAAGCATTACTTCGTTTTCCCTATCTGTGAGGGTGTCTCTGTTGTGCAAATTAACTCCTCTGGATCCCTCAGATCGAGGGGCCCGTCAGCAGCGTTTTCCACATTGTAGTTACAGGAAACGTCCACAGGGCGGCAGCATTTCTCCTTGCCCGAGTCTGTGTGTGGTTTTTTTTTTTTTTTTTTCCGTTTCAAGTTAATTTTTATTTTCTATGGGCGTAGAGTTGACCTGCAGTGTCGTGTTTTGGCTTTACCTGTTCAGCAACGTGATTCCGTTATACATAGAGGGCTATCTAGTCTTTTTCGGGTTGGTTTTCCAGAAGGTGGTTATAGTGTGTTGAGTAGAGCTCCTTGAGCTATTCACAAGGTCCTTTGGGATGATCTACGATGGATCATAATGTTTATATGCTAATCCCAACCTCCAACTGTATCCCTCACCCCACCTTTCCTGTATGGTCACCGTAAGTCTCTTGTCTACCTGTGAGAGTCTCTTTCTGTTTTTTCAATTAGATCATTTGCATGAATGGATAGGTTTCACCTATAAGGGAGATCTCATGCTCTTTGTCCTTCTCTCTCTGACCTCATTCACCTCGTAGGATAATCTGTTAGTCCATCCTTGCTGCTGCAGTTGGTATGTTTTCATTCTTCTTGTCGGCTGAGTAGTATTTCTTTGTATGTATGTACCCCATAATGTTCATTTTTCTGTTGATGGACATTTGGGTGGAATGTATGTCTGCACTTGTCCTAATTGTGCTGCCATGAAAATACAGGTGGCACGTGGTGTTCCGAATTATGATTATATCGGGATGCAAGGCCAGGAGGGCGAATGCCGGATCACATATGGTTCTGTGTTTAGTTATGTTACAGGAAGCTCCATACATTTCTCCATAGTGGCTGCACCCGTTGATATTGCCAGCAAGTGTGTAGGACGATTCCCTTTTGCACACGTCCTCTGCAGCCTTGATTCCTTGTAGAGTTTTTTGGAGATGGCCAGTGAGAGTGGTGTGAGGTGATACCTGATTGTAGTTTTACTCTGCATTTCTCTAATAATGAGTGATGCTGAGTGTCTTTCCATGTGCTTTTTTTGTTTCTACAGTGTGAGTAAAATTGACACCTTCAAATTGGCTTCTTGAACGGCTGCCCTGTTGTGCATTCTTTGTCGAGGAACTAGCCCCGGGTTTTTCTGGAGGGCAGGTGTTATGTATTGACAGCCCCACAAGGCTTGTGATTATTCGGGACCCATCAGTTTCGTTTTCCACATTGTAGTTACAGGAAACGTCCACAAGGCGGCAGCATTTCTTCAGGCCCGACTGTGGTTACTCAGGGAAGCCGAGCCTGAGAGAAAGTCCTGTCCCTGGGTCCTCAGTTTGAGTGGAATGTGCCAGAAGGAACAGCGAAGGGGCTGTGTCTCACTGCTTCCTCACCCTTGCCCTTCACCCCTGAGAACAGTCCCAATGCCTGGGAAAGTGTTCTGATGACGGAGCTGTGGTCCATAGGTGGGGCGTCTCCATGGAAGGAGGCTGGAGGAGGGAACCCCATCCCCAGGAGACGTGGGGCCCTGGGGATATTTGAAAGCTCTGCATCCCGCCCAGAATGCGGCATCGTCTCTGGTGCCCGAGGCTTGGTGTAGCTGTAGGGGAGCCCCCTTGGCTCTGGAGATTGTGGGCCCATGCAGAGGGGACCAGGCACTCCAGGTCCAAGGGGTTACTTTGCTGTCACAATGTCGCCAGCTCGCTCAGCACCACGGCCGTCCAGCCTTGGGCCCCAAGCCTGCTCTGCGCCCAAGGATGAGACTCCAGCCCAGGTCCCAGAGGCCGTAGGGGAATGGGGTCGGCTTTATTTTTTGTAATTGCAATGTGTATTTTGTACTGGAGTATAGTTGATATAGTCAGGAGTGTGGTTTGTTTTGGGTTTTTTTTTGGTGTACAGCAAGTGATTCAGTTATACGTAGATGTACATATGTTCCTTTTCGGGATCTCTTCCAGTATAGGTTATTACAGAGTGTTGAGTCGAGTTCCTTGTCCTATCCAGTGGGTCCTTCTGGATTACCTGTGTTTTAAATATTAGCCTGTATACATTAATGTGAACCTGTCAATTTCTCCCTCACCCCACCTTTCCCGTTTTGTAAGCATTACTTCGTTTTCCCTATCTGTGAGGGTGTCTCTGTTGTGCAAATTAACTCCTCTGGATCCCTCAGATCGAGGGGCCCGTCAGCAGCGTTTTCCACATTGTAGTTACAGGAAACGTCCACAAGGCGGCAGCATTTCTCCTTGCCCGAATCTGTGTGGGTTTTTTTTTTTTTTCCGTTTCAAGTTAATTTTTATTTTCTATGGGCGTAGAGTTGACCTGCAGTGTCGTGTTTTGGCTTTACCTGTTCAGCAACGTGATTCCGTTATACATAGAGGGCTATCTAGTCTTTTTCGGGTTGGTTTTCCAGAAGGTGGTTATAGTGTGTTGAGTAGAGCTCCTTGAGCTGTTCACAAGGTCCTTTGGGATGATCTACGATGGATCATAATGTTTATATGCTAATCCCAACCTCCAACTGTATCCCTCACCCCACCTTTCCTGTATGGTCACCGTAAGTCTCTTGTCTACCTGTGAGAGTCTCTTTCTGTTTATTCAATTAGATCATTTGCATGAATGGATAGGTTTCACCTATAAGGGAGATCTCATGCTCTTTGTCCTTCTCTCTCTGACCTCATTCACCTCGTAGGATAATCTGTTAGTCCATCCTTGCTGCTGCAGATGGTATGTTTTCATTCTTCTTGTTGGCTGAGTAGTATTTCTTTGTATGTATGTACCCCATAATGTTCATTTTTCTGTTGATGGACATTTGGGTGGAATGTATGTCTGCACTTGTCCTAATTGTGCTGCCATGAAAATACAGGTGGCACGTGGTGTTCCGAATTATGATTATATCGGGATGCAAGGCCAGGAGGGGGAATGCCGGACCACATATGGTTCTGTGTTTAGTTATGTTACAGGAAGCTTCATACATTTCTCCATAGTGGCTGCACCCGTTGATATTGCCAGCAAGTGTGTAGGACGATTCCCTTTTGCACACGTCCTCTGCAGCCTTGATTCCTTGTAGAGTTTTTTGGAGATGACCAGTGAGAGTGGTGTGAGGTGATACCTGATTGTAGTTTTACTCTGCATTTCTCTAATAATGAGTGATGCAGAGTGTCTTTCCATGTGCTTTTTTTGTTTCTACAGTGTGAGTAAAATTGACACCTTCAAATTGGCTTCTTGAACGGCTGCCCTGTTGTGCATTCTTTGTCGAGGAACTAGCCCCGGGTTTTTCTGGAGGGCAGGTGTTATGTATTGACAGCCCCACAAGCCTTGTGATTATTCGGGGCCCATCAGCTTCGTTTTCCACGTTGTAGTTACAGGAAACGTCCACAAGGCGGCAGCATTTCTTCAGGCCCGACTGTGGTTACTCAGGGAAGCCGAGCCTGAGGGAAAGTCCTGTCCCTGGGTCCTCAGTTTGAGTGGAATGTGCCAGAAGGAACAGCGAAGGGGCTGTGTCTCACTGCTTCCTCACCCTTGTCCTTCACCCCTGAGAACAGTCCCAATGCCTGGGAAACTGTTCTGATGACAGAGCTGTGGTCCTTAGGTGGGGCGTCTCCATGGAAGGAGGCTGGAGGAGGGAACCCCACCCCCAGGAGACGTGGGGCTCCGGGGATATTTGAACGCTCTCCTTCCCGCCCAGAATGCAGCATCGTTTCTGGTGCCCGAGGCTTGGTGTAGCTGTAGGGGAGCACCCCTGGCTCTGGAGATTGTGGGCCCATGCATAGGGAACCAGGCACTCCAGGTCCAAGAGGTTTCTTTGCTGTCACAACGTCCCCAGCTCGCTCAGCACTGCAGTAGTCCAGCCTTGGGCCCCAAGCCTGCTCTGCGTCCAAGGATGAGACTCCAGCCCAGGTCCCAGAGGCTGTAGGGGAATGGGGTTGGCTTTATTTTTTGTAATTGCAATGTGTATTTTGTACTGGAGTATAGTTGATATAGTCAGGAGTGTGGTTTGTTTTGGGTTTTTTTTTGGAGTACAGCAAGTGATTCAGTTATACGTAGATGTATATATGTTCCTTTTTGGGATCTCTTCCAGTATAGTTTATTACAGAGTGTTGAGTCGAGTTCCTTGTCCTATCCAGTGGGTCCTTCTGGATTACCTGTGTTTTAAATATTAGCCTGTATACATTAATGTGAACCTGTCAATTTCTCCCTCACCCCACCTTTCCCGTTTTGTAAGCATTACTTCGTTTTCCCTATCTGTGAGGCTGTCTCTGTTGTGCAAATTAACTCCTCTGGATCCCTCAGATCGAGGGGCCCGTCAGCAGCGTTTTCCACATTGTAGTTACAGGAAACGTCCACAAGGCGGCAGCATTTCTCCTTGCCCGAGTCTGTGTGTGGTTTTTGTTTGTTTTTTTTTCCGTTTCAAGTTAATTTTTATTATCATGGGAGTAGAGGTGACCTGCAGTGTCGTGTTTTGGCTTTACCTGTTCAGCAACGTGATTCCGTTATACATAGAGGGCTATCTAGTCTTTTTCGGGTTGGTTTTCCAGAAGGTGGTTATAGTGTGTTGAGTAGAGCTCCTTGAGCTGTTCACAAGGTCCTTTGGGATGATCTACGATGGATCATAATGTTTATATGCTAATCCCAACCTCCAACTGTATCCCTCACCACACCTTTCCTGTATGGTCACCGTAAGTCTCTTGTCTACCTGTGAGAGTCTCTTTCTGTTTTTTCAATTAGATCATTTGCATGAATGGATAGGTTTCACCTATAAGGGAGATCTCATGCTCTTTGTCCTTCTCTCTCTGACCTCATTCACCTCGTAGGATAATCTGTTAGTCCATCCTTGCTGCTGCAGTTGGTATGTTTTCATTCTTCTTGTCGGCTGAGTAGTATTTCTTTGTATGTATGTACCCCATAATGTTCATTTTTCTGTTGATGGACATTTGGGTGGAATGTATGTCTGCACTTGTCCCAATTGTGCTGCCATGAAAATACAGGTGGCACGTGGTGTTCCGAATTATCATTATATCGGGATGCAAGGCCAGGAGGGCGAATGCCGGATCACATATGTTTCTGTGTTTAGTTATGTTACAGGAAGCTCCATACATTTCTCCATAGTGGCTGCACCCGTTGATATTGCCAGCAAGTGTGTAGGACGATTCCCTTTTGCACACGTCCTCTGCAGCCTTGATTCCTTGTAGAGTTTTTTGGAGATCGCCAGTGAGAGTGGTGTGAGGTGATACCTGATTGTAGTTTTACTCTGCATTTCTCTAATAATGAGTGATGCTGAGTGTCTTTCCATGTGCTTTTTTTGTTTCTACAGTGTGAGTAAAATTGACACCTTCAAATTGGCTTCTTGAACGGCTGCCCTGTTGTGCATTCTTTGTCGAGGAACTAGCCCCGGGTTTTTCTGGAGGGCAGGTGTTATGTATTGACAGCCCCACAAGGCTTGTGATTATTCGGGACCCATCAGTTTCGTTTTCCACATTGTAGTTACAGGAAACGTCCACAAGGCGGCAGCATTTCTTCAGGCCCGACTGTGGTTACTCAGGGAAGCCGAGCCTGAGAGAAAGTCCTGTCCCTGGGTCCTCAGTTTGAGTGGAATGTGCCAGAAGGAACAGCGAAGGGGCTGTGTCTCACTGCTTCCTCACCCTTGCCCTTCACCCCTGAGAACAGTCCCAATGCCTGGGAAAGTGTTCTGATGACGGAGCTGTGGTCCATAGGTGGGGCGTCTCCATGGAAGGAGGCTGGAGGAGGGAACCCCATCCCCAGGAGACGTGGGGCCCTGGGGATATTTGAAAGCTCTGCATCCCGCCCAGAATGCGGCATCGTCTCTGGTGCCCGAGGCTTGGTGTAGCTGTAGGGGAGCCCCCTTGGCTCTGGAGATTGTGGGCCCATGCAGAGGGGACCAGGCACTCCAGGTCCAAGGGGTTACTTTGCTGTCACAATGTCGCCAGCTCGCTCAGCACCACGGCCGTCCAGCCTTGGGCCCCAAGCCTGCTCTGCGCCCAAGGATGAGACTCCAGCCCAGGTCCCAGAGGCCGTAGGGGAATGGGGTCGGCTTTATTTTTTGTAATTGCAATGTGTATTTTGTACTGGAGTATAGTTGATATAGTCAGGAGTGTGGTTTGTTTTGGGTTTTTTTTTGGTGTACAGCAAGTGATTCAGTTATTCGTAGATGTACATATGTTCCTTTTCGGGATCTCTTCCAGTATAGGTTATTACAGAGTGTTGAGTCGAGTTCCTTGTCCTATCCAGTAGGTCCTTCTGGATTACCTGTGTTTTAAATATTAGCCTGTATACATTAATGTGAACCTGTCAATTTCTCCCTCACCCCACCTTTCCCGTTTTGTAAGCATTACTTCGTTTTCCCTATCTGTGAGGGTGTCTCTGTTGTGCAAATTAACTCCTCTGGATCCCTCAGATCGAGGGGCCCGTCAGCAGCGTTTTCCACATTGTAGTTACAGGAAACGTCCACAGGGCGGCAGCATTTCTCCTTGCCCGAGTCTGTGTGTGGTTTTTTTTTTTTTTTTCCGTTTCAAGTTAATTTTTATTTTCTATGGGCGTAGAGTTGACCTGCAGTGTCGTGTTTTGGCTTTACCTGTTCAGCAACGTGATTCCGTTATACATAGAGGGCTATCTAGTCTTTTTCGGGTTGGTTTTCCAGAAGGTGGTTATAGTGTGTTGAGTAGAGCTCCTTGAGCTATTCACAAGGTCCTTTGGGATGATCTACGATGGATCATAATGTTTATATGCTAATCCCAACCTCCAACTGTATCCCTCACCCCACCTTTCCTGTATGGTCACCGTAAGTCTCTTGTCTACCTGTGAGAGTCTCTTTCTGTTTTTTCAATTAGATCATTTGCATGAATGGATAGGTTTCACCTATAAGGGAGATCTCATGCTCTTTGTCCTTCTCTCTCTGACCTCATTCACCTCGTAGGATAATCTGTTAGTCCATCCTTGCTGCTGCAGTTGGTATGTTTTCATTCTTCTTGTCGGCTGAGTAGTATTTCTTTGTATGTATGTACCCCATAATGTTCATTTTTCTGTTGATGGACATTTGGGTGGAATGTATGTCTGCACTTGTCCTAATTGTGCTGCCATGAAAATACAGGTGGCACGTGGTGTTCCGAATTATGATTATATCGGGATGCAAGGCCAGGAGGGCGAATGCCGGATCACATATGGTTCTGTGTTTAGTTATGTTACAGGAAGCTCCATACATTTCTCCATAGTGGCTGCACCCGTTGATATTGCCAGCAAGTGTGTAGGACGATTCCCTTTTGCACACGTCCTCTGCAGCCTTGATTCCTTGTAGAGTTTTTTGGAGATGGCCAGTGAGAGTGGTGTGAGGTGATACCTGATTGTAGTTTTACTCTGCATTTCTCTAATAATGAGTGATGCTGAGTGTCTTTCCATGTGCTTTTTTTGTTTCTACAGTGTGAGTAAAATTGACACCTTCAAATTGGCTTCTTGAACGGCTGCCCTGTTGTGCATTCTTTGTCGAGGAACTAGCCCCGGGTTTTTCTGGAGGGCAGGTGTTATGTATTGACAGCCCCATAAGGCTTGTGATTATTCGGGACCCATCAGTTTCGTTTTCCACATTGTAGTTACAGGAAACGTCCACAAGGCGGCAGCATTTCTTCAGGCCCGACTGTGGTTACTCAGGGAAGCCGAGCCTGAGAGAAAGTCCTGTCCCTGGGTCCTCAGTTTGAGTGGAATGTGCCAGAAGGAACAGCGAAGGGGCTGTGTCTCACTGCTTCCTCACCCTTGCCCTTCACCCCTGAGAACAGTCCCAATGCCTGGGAAAGTGTTCTGATGACGGAGCTGTGGTCCATAGGTGGGGCGTCTCCATGGAAGGAGGCTGGAGGAGGGAACCCCATCCCCAGGAGACGTGGGGCCCTGGGGATATTTGAAAGCTCTGCATCCCGCCCAGAATGCGGCATCGTCTCTGGTGCCCGAGGCTTGGTGTAGCTGTAGGGGAGCCCCCTTGGCTCTGGAGATTGTGGGCCCATGCAGAGGGGACCAGGCACTCCAGGTCCAAGGGGTTACTTTGCTGTCACAATGTCGCCAGCTCGCTCAGCACCACGGCCGTCCAGCCTTGGGCCCCAAGCCTGCTCTGCGCCCAAGGATGAGACTCCAGCCCAGGTCCCAGAGGCCGTAGGGGAATGGGGTCGGCTTTATTTTTTGTAATTGCAATGTGTATTTTGTACTGGAGTATAGTTGATATAGTCAGGAGTGTGGTTTGTTTTGGGTTTTTTTTTGGTGTACAGCAAGTGATTCAGTTATACGTAGATGTACATATGTTCCTTTTCGGGATCTCTTCCAGTATAGGTTATTACAGAGTGTTGAGTCGAGTTCCTTGTCCTATCCAGTGGGTCCTTCTGGATTACCTGTGTTTTAAATATTAGCCTGTATACATTAATGTGAACCTGTCAATTTCTCCCTCACCCCACCTTTCCCGTTTTGTAAGCATTACTTCGTTTTCCCTATCTGTGAGGGTGTCTCTGTTGTGCAAATTAACTCCTCTGGATCCCTCAGATCGAGGGGCCCGTCAGCAGCGTTTTCCACATTGTAGTTACAGGAAACGTCCACAAGGCGGCAGCATTTCTCCTTGCCCGAATCTGTGTGGGTTTTTTTTTTTTTTCCGTTTCAACTTAATTTTTATTTTCTATGGGCGTAGAGTTGACCTGCAGTGTCGTGTTTTGGCTTTACCTGTTCAGCAACGTGATTCCGTTATACATAGAGGGCTATCTAGTCTTTTTCGGGTTGGTTTTCCAGAAGGTGGTTATAGTGTGTTGAGTAGAGCTCCTTGAGCTGTTCACAAGGTCCTTTGGGATGATCTACGATGGATCATAATGTTTATATGCTAATCCCAACCTCCAACTGTATCCCTCACCCCACCTTTCCTGTATGGTCACCGTAAGTCTCTTGTCTACCTGTGAGAGTCTCTTTCTGTTTATTCAATTAGATCATTTGCATGAATGGATAGGTTTCACCTATAAGGGAGATCTCATGCTCTTTGTCCTTCTCTCTCTGACCTCATTCACCTCGTAGGATAATCTGTTAGTCCATCCTTGCTGCTGCAGATGGTATGTTTTCATTCTTCTTGTTGGCTGAGTAGTATTTCTTTGTATGTATGTACCCCATAATGTTCATTTTTCTGTTGATGGACATTTGGGTGGAATGTATGTCTGCACTTGTCCTAATTGTGCTGCCATGAAAATACAGGTGGCACGTGGTGTTCCGAATTATGATTATATCGGGATGCAAGGCCAGGAGGGGGAATGCCGGACCACATATGGTTCTGTGTTTAGTTATGTTACAGGAAGCTTCATACATTTCTCCATAGTGGCTGCACCCGTTGATATTGCCAGCAAGTGTGTAGGACGATTCCCTTTTGCACACGTCCTCTGCAGCCTTGATTCCTTGTAGAGTTTTTTGGAGATGACCAGTGAGAGTGGTGTGAGGTGATACCTGATTGTAGTTTTACTCTGCATTTCTCTAATAATGAGTGATGCAGAGTGTCTTTCCATGTGCTTTTTTTGTTTCTACAGTGTGAGTAAAATTGACACCTTCAAATTGGCTTCTTGAACGGCTGCCCTGTTGTGCATTCTTTGTCGAGGAACTAGCCCCGGGTTTTTCTGGAGGGCAGGTGTTATGTATTGACAGCCCCACAAGCCTTGTGATTATTCGGGGCCCATCAGCTTCGTTTTCCACGTTGTAGTTACAGGAAACGTCCACAAGGCGGCAGCATTTCTTCAGGCCCGACTGTGGTTACTCAGGGAAGCCGAGCCTGAGGGAAAGTCCTGTCCCTGGGTCCTCAGTTTGAGTGGAATGTGCCAGAAGGAACAGCGAAGGGGCTGTGTCTCACTGCTTCCTCACCCTTGTCCTTCACCCCTGAGAACAGTCCCAATGCCTGGGAAACTGTTCTGATGACAGAGCTGTGGTCCTTAGGTGGGGCGTCTCCATGGAAGGAGGCTGGAGGAGGGAACCCCACCCCCAGGAGACGTGGGGCTCCGGGGATATTTGAACGCTCTCCTTCCCGCCCAGAATGCAGCATCGTTTCTGGTGCCCGAGGCTTGGTGTAGCTGTAGGGGAGCACCCCTGGCTCTGGAGATTGTGGGCCCATGCATAGGGAACCAGGCACTCCAGGTCCAAGAGGTTTCTTTGCTGTCACAACGTCCCCAGCTCGCTCAGCACTGCAGTAGTCCAGCCTTGGGCCCCAAGCCTGCTCTGCGTCCAAGGATGAGACTCCAGCCCAGGTCCCAGAGGCCGTAGGGGAATGGGGTCGGCTTTATTTTTTGTAATTGCAATGTGTATTTTGTACTGGAGTATAGTTGATATAGTCAGGAGTGTGGTTTGTTTTGGGTTTTTTTTTGGAGTACAGCAAGTGATTCAGTTATATGTAGATGTATATATGTTCCTTTTGGGGATCTCTTCCAGTATAGTTTATTACAGAGTGTTGAGTCGAGTTCCTTGTCCTATCCAGTGGGTCCTTCTGGATTACCTGTGTTTTAAATATTAGCCTGTATACATTAATGTGAACCTGTCAATTTCTCCCTCACCCCACCTTTCCCGTTTTGTAAGCATTACTTCGTTTTCCCTATCTGTGAGGGTGTCTCTGTTGTGCAAATTAACTCCTCTGGATCCCTCAGATCGAGGGGCCCGTCAGCAGCGTTTTCCACATTGTAGTTACAGGAAACGTCCACAGGGCGGCAGCATTTCTCCTTGCCCGAGTCTGTGTGTGGTTTTTTTTTTTTTTTTTCCGTTTCAAGTTAATTTTTATTTTCTATGGGCGTAGAGTTGACCTGCAGTGTCGTGTTTTGGCTTTACCTGTTCAGCAACGTGATTCCGTTATACATAGAGGGCTATCTAGTCTTTTTCGGGTTGGTTTTCCAGAAGGTGGTTATAGTGTGTTGAGTAGAGCTCCTTGAGCTATTCACAAGGTCCTTTGGGATGATCTACGATGGATCATAATGTTTATATGCTAATCCCAACCTCCAACTGTATCCCTCACCCCACCTTTCCTGTATGGTCACCGTAAGTCTCTTGTCTACCTGTGAGAGTCTCTTTCTGTTTTTTCAATTAGATCATTTGCATGAATGGATAGGTTTCACCTATAAGGGAGATCTCATGCTCTTTGTCCTTCTCTCTCTGACCTCATTCACCTCGTAGGATAATCTGTTAGTCCATCCTTGCTGCTGCAGTTGGTATGTTTTCATTCTTCTTGTCGGCTGAGTAGTATTTCTTTGTATGTATGTACCCCATAATGTTCATTTTTCTGTTGATGGACATTTGGGTGGAATGTATGTCTGCACTTGTCCTAATTGTGCTGCCATGAAAATACAGGTGGCACGTGGTGTTCCGAATTATGATTATATCGGGATGCAAGGCCAGGAGGGCGAATGCCGGATCACATATGGTTCTGTGTTTAGTTATGTTACAGGAAGCTCCATACATTTCTCCATAGTGGCTGCACCCGTTGATATTGCCAGCAAGTGTGTAGGACGATTCCCTTTTGCACACGTCCTCTGCAGCCTTGATTCCTTGTAGAGTTTTTTGGAGATGGCCAGTGAGAGTGGTGTGAGGTGATACCTGATTGTAGTTTTACTCTGCATTTCTCTAATAATGAGTGATGCTGAGTGTCTTTCCATGTGCTTTTTTTGTTTCTACAGTGTGAGTAAAATTGACACCTTCAAATTGGCTTCTTGAACGGCTGCCCTGTTGTGCATTCTTTGTCGAGGAACTAGCCCCGGGTTTTTCTGGAGGGCAGGTGTTATGTATTGACAGCCCCACAAGGCTTGTGATTATTCGGGACCCATCAGTTTCGTTTTCCACATTGTAGTTACAGGAAACGTCCACAAGGCGGCAGCATTTCTTCAGGCCCGACTGTGGTTACTCAGGGAAGCCGAGCCTGAGAGAAAGTCCTGTCCCTGGGTCCTCAGTTTGAGTGGAATGTGCCAGAAGGAACAGCGAAGGGGCTGTGTCTCACTGCTTCCTCACCCTTGCCCTTCACCCCTGAGAACAGTCCCAATGCCTGGGAAAGTGTTCTGATGACGGAGCTGTGGTCCATAGGTGGGGCGTCTCCATGGAAGGAGGCTGGAGGAGGGAACCCCATCCCCAGGAGACGTGGGGCCCTGGGGATATTTGAAAGCTCTGCATCCCGCCCAGAATGCGGCATCGTCTCTGGTGCCCGAGGCTTGGTGTAGCTGTAGGGGAGCCCCCTTGGCTCTGGAGATTGTGGGCCCATGCAGAGGGGACCAGGCACTCCAGGTCCAAGGGGTTACTTTGCTGTCACAATGTCGCCAGCTCGCTCAGCACCACGGCCGTCCAGCCTTGGGCCCCAAGCCTGCTCTGCGCCCAAGGATGAGACTCCAGCCCAGGTCCCAGAGGCCGTAGGGGAATGGGGTCGGCTTTATTTTTTGTAATTGCAATGTGTATTTTGTACTGGAGTATAGTTGATATAGTCAGGAGTGTGGTTTGTTTTGGGTTTTTTTTTGGTGTACAGCAAGTGATTCAGTTATACGTAGATGTACATATGTTCCTTTTCGGGATCTCTTCCAGTATAGGTTATTACAGAGTGTTGAGTCGAGTTCCTTGTCCTATCCAGTGGGTCCTTCTGGATTACCTGTGTTTTAAATATTAGCCTGTATACATTAATGTGAACCTGTCAATTTCTCCCTCACCCCACCTTTCCCGTTTTGTAAGCATTACTTCGTTTTCCCTATCTGTGAGGGTGTCTCTGTTGTGCAAATTAACTCCTCTGGATCCCTCAGATCGAGGGGCCCGTCAGCAGCGTTTTCCACATTGTAGTTACAGGAAACGTCCACAAGGCGGCAGCATTTCTCCTTGCCCGAATCTGTGTGGGTTTTTTTTTTTTTTCCGTTTCAACTTAATTTTTATTTTCTATGGGCGTAGAGTTGACCTGCAGTGTCGTGTTTTGGCTTTACCTGTTCAGCAACGTGATTCCGTTATACATAGAGGGCTATCTAGTCTTTTTCGGGTTGGTTTTCCAGAAGGTGGTTATAGTGTGTTGAGTAGAGCTCCTTGAGCTGTTCACAAGGTCCTTTGGGATGATCTACGATGGATCATAATGTTTATATGCTAATCCCAACCTCCAACTGTATCCCTCACCCCACCTTTCCTGTATGGTCACCGTAAGTCTCTTGTCTACCTGTGAGAGTCTCTTTCTGTTTATTCAATTAGATCATTTGCATGAATGGATAGGTTTCACCTATAAGGGAGATCTCATGCTCTTTGTCCTTCTCTCTCTGACCTCATTCACCTCGTAGGATAATCTGTTAGTCCATCCTTGCTGCTGCAGATGGTATGTTTTCATTCTTCTTGTTGGCTGAGTAGTATTTCTTTGTATGTATGTACCCCATAATGTTCATTTTTCTGTTGATGGACATTTGGGTGGAATGTATGTCTGCACTTGTCCTAATTGTGCTGCCATGAAAATACAGGTGGCACGTGGTGTTCCGAATTATGATTATATCGGGATGCAAGGCCAGGAGGGGGAATGCCGGACCACATATGGTTCTGTGTTTAGTTATGTTACAGGAAGCTTCATACATTTCTCCATAGTGGCTGCACCCGTTGATATTGCCAGCAAGTGTGTAGGACGATTCCCTTTTGCACACGTCCTCTGCAGCCTTGATTCCTTGTAGAGTTTTTTGGAGATGACCAGTGAGAGTGGTGTGAGGTGATACCTGATTGTAGTTTTACTCTGCATTTCTCTAATAATGAGTGATGCAGAGTGTCTTTCCATGTGCTTTTTTTGTTTCTACAGTGTGAGTAAAATTGACACCTTCAAATTGGCTTCTTGAACGGCTGCCCTGTTGTGCATTCTTTGTCGAGGAACTAGCCCCGGGTTTTTCTGGAGGGCAGGTGTTATGTATTGACAGCCCCACAAGCCTTGTGATTATTCGGGGCCCATCAGCTTCGTTTTCCACGTTGTAGTTACAGGAAACGTCCACAAGGCGGCAGCATTTCTTCAGGCCCGACTGTGGTTACTCAGGGAAGCCGAGCCTGAGGGAAAGTCCTGTCCCTGGGTCCTCAGTTTGAGTGGAATGTGCCAGAAGGAACAGCGAAGGGGCTGTGTCTCACTGCTTCCTCACCCTTGTCCTTCACCCCTGAGAACAGTCCCAATGCCTGGGAAACTGTTCTGATGACAGAGCTGTGGTCCTTAGGTGGGGCGTCTCCATGGAAGGAGGCTGGAGGAGGGAACCCCACCCCCAGGAGACGTGGGGCTCCGGGGATATTTGAACGCTCTCCTTCCCGCCCAGAATGCAGCATCGTTTCTGGTGCCCGAGGCTTGGTGTAGCTGTAGGGGAGCACCCCTGGCTCTGGAGATTGTGGGCCCATGCATAGGGAACCAGGCACTCCAGGTCCAAGAGGTTTCTTTGCTGTCACAACGTCCCCAGCTCGCTCAGCACTGCAGTAGTCCAGCCTTGGGCCCCAAGCCTGCTCTGCGTCCAAGGATGAGACTCCAGCCCAGGTCCCAGAGGCCGTAGGGGAATGGGGTCGGCTTTATTTTTTGTAATTGCAATGTGTATTTTGTACTGGAGTATAGTTGATATAGTCAGGAGTGTGGTTTGTTTTGGGTTTTTTTTTGGAGTACAGCAAGTGATTCAGTTATATGTAGATGTATATATGTTCCTTTTGGGGATCTCTTCCAGTATAGTTTATTACAGAGTGTTGAGTCGAGTTCCTTGTCCTATCCAGTGGGTCCTTCTGGATTACCTGTGTTTTAAATATTAGCCTGTATACATTAATGTGAACCTGTCAATTTCTCCCTCACCCCACCTTTCCCGTTTTGTAAGCATTACTTCGTTTTCCCTATCTGTGAGGGTGTCTCTGTTGTGCAAATTAACTCCTCTGGATCCCTCAGATCGAGGGGCCCGTCAGCAGCGTTTTCCACATTGTAGTTACAGGAAACGTCCACAGGGCGGCAGCATTTCTCCTTGCCCGAGTCTGTGTGTGGTTTTTTTTTTTTTTTTTCCGTTTCAAGTTAATTTTTATTTTCTATGGGCGTAGAGTTGACCTGCAGTGTCGTGTTTTGGCTTTACCTGTTCAGCAACGTGATTCCGTTATACATAGAGGGCTATCTAGTCTTTTTCGGGTTGGTTTTCCAGAAGGTGGTTATAGTGTGTTGAGTAGAGCTCCTTGAGCTATTCACAAGGTCCTTTGGGATGATCTACGATGGATCATAATGTTTATATGCTAATCCCAACCTCCAACTGTATCCCTCACCCCACCTTTCCTGTATGGTCACCGTAAGTCTCTTGTCTACCTGTGAGAGTCTCTTTCTGTTTTTTCAATTAGATCATTTGCATGAATGGATAGGTTTCACCTATAAGGGAGATCTCATGCTCTTTGTCCTTCTCTCTCTGACCTCATTCACCTCGTAGGATAATCTGTTAGTCCATCCTTGCTGCTGCAGTTGGTATGTTTTCATTCTTCTTGTCGGCTGAGTAGTATTTCTTTGTATGTATGTACCCCATAATGTTCATTTTTCTGTTGATGGACATTTGGGTGGAATGTATGTCTGCACTTGTCCTAATTGTGCTGCCATGAAAATACAGGTGGCACGTGGTGTTCCGAATTATGATTATATCGGGATGCAAGGCCAGGAGGGCGAATGCCGGATCACATATGGTTCTGTGTTTAGTTATGTTACAGGAAGCTCCATACATTTCTCCATAGTGGCTGCACCCGTTGATATTGCCAGCAAGTGTGTAGGACGATTCCCTTTTGCACACGTCCTCTGCAGCCTTGATTCCTTGTAGAGTTTTTTGGAGATGGCCAGTGAGAGTGGTGTGAGGTGATACCTGATTGTAGTTTTACTCTGCATTTCTCTAATAATGAGTGATGCTGAGTGTCTTTCCATGTGCTTTTTTTGTTTCTACAGTGTGAGTAAAATTGACACCTTCAAATTGGCTTCTTGAACGGCTGCCCTGTTGTGCATTCTTTGTCGAGGAACTAGCCCCGGGTTTTTCTGGAGGGCAGGTGTTATGTATTGACAGCCCCACAAGGCTTGTGATTATTCGGGACCCATCAGTTTCGTTTTCCACATTGTAGTTACAGGAAACGTCCACAAGGCGGCAGCATTTCTTCAGGCCCGACTGTGGTTACTCAGGGAAGCCGAGCCTGAGAGAAAGTCCTGTCCCTGGGTCCTCAGTTTGAGTGGAATGTGCCAGAAGGAACAGCGAAGGGGCTGTGTCTCACTGCTTCCTCACCCTTGCCCTTCACCCCTGAGAACAGTCCCAATGCCTGGGAAAGTGTTCTGATGACGGAGCTGTGGTCCATAGGTGGGGCGTCTCCATGGAAGGAGGCTGGAGGAGGGAACCCCATCCCCAGGAGACGTGGGGCCCTGGGGATATTTGAAAGCTCTGCATCCCGCCCAGAATGCGGCATCGTCTCTGGTGCCCGAGGCTTGGTGTAGCTGTAGGGGAGCCCCCTTGGCTCTGGAGATTGTGGGCCCATGCAGAGGGGACCAGGCACTCCAGGTCCAAGGGGTTACTTTGCTGTCACAATGTCGCCAGCTCGCTCAGCACCACGGCCGTCCAGCCTTGGGCCCCAAGCCTGCTCTGCGCCCAAGGATGAGACTCCAGCCCAGGTCCCAGAGGCCGTAGGGGAATGGGGTCGGCTTTATTTTTTGTAATTGCAATGTGTATTTTGTACTGGAGTATAGTTGATATAGTCAGGAGTGTGGTTTGTTTTGGGGTTTTTTTTGGTGTACAGCAAGTGATTCAGTTATACGTAGATGTACATATGTTCCTTTTCGGGATCTCTTCCAGTATAGGTTATTACAGAGTGTTGAGTCGAGTTCCTTGTCCTATCCAGTGGGTCCTTCTGGATTACCTGTGTTTTAAATATTAGCCTGTATACATTAATGTGAACCTGTCAATTTCTCCCTCACCCCACCTTTCCCGTTTTGTAAGCATTACTTCGTTTTCCCTATCTGTGAGGCTGTCTCTGTTGTGCAAATTAACTCCTCTGGATCCCTCAGATCGAGGGGCCCGTCAGCAGCGTTTTCCACATTGTAGTTACAGGAAACGTCCACAAGGCGGCAGCATTTCTCCTTGCCCGAATCTGTGTGGGTTTTTTTTTTTTTTCCGTTTCAACTTAATTTTTATTTTCTATGGGCGTAGAGTTGACCTGCAGTGTCGTGTTTTGGCTTTACCTGTTCAGCAACGTGATTCCGTTATACATAGAGGGCTATCTAGTCTTTTTCGGGTTGGTTTTCCAGAAGGTGGTTATAGTGTGTTGAGTAGAGCTCCTTGAGCTGTTCACAAGGTCCTTTGGGATGATCTACGATGGATCATAATGTTTATATGCTAATCCCAACCTCCAACTGTATCCCTCACCCCACCTTTCCTGTATGGTCACCGTAAGTCTCTTGTCTACCTGTGAGAGTCTCTTTCTGTTTATTCAATTAGATCATTTGCATGAATGGATAGGTTTCACCTATAAGGGAGATCTCATGCTCTTTGTCCTTCTCTCTCTGACCTCATTCACCTCGTAGGATAATCTGTTAGTCCATCCTTGCTGCTGCAGATGGTATGTTTTCATTCTTCTTGTTGGCTGAGTAGTATTTCTTTGTATGTATGTACCCCATAATGTTCATTTTTCTGTTGATGGACATTTGGGTGGAATGTATGTCTGCACTTGTCCTAATTGTGCTGCCATGAAAATACAGGTGGCACGTGGTGTTCCGAATTATGATTATATCGGGATGCAAGGCCAGGAGGGGGAATGCCGGACCACATATGGTTCTGTGTTTAGTTATGTTACAGGAAGCTTCATACATTTCTCCATAGTGGCTGCACCCGTTGATATTGCCAGCAAGTGTGTAGGACGATTCCCTTTTGCACACGTCCTCTGCAGCCTTGATTCCTTGTAGAGTTTTTTGGAGATGACCAGTGAGAGTGGTGTGAGGTGATACCTGATTGTAGTTTTACTCTGCATTTCTCTAATAATGAGTGATGCAGAGTGTCTTTCCATGTGCTTTTTTTGTTTCTACAGTGTGAGTAAAATTGACACCTTCAAATTGGCTTCTTGAACGGCTGCCCTGTTGTGCATTCTTTGTCGAGGAACTAGCCCCGGGTTTTTCTGGAGGGCAGGTGTTATGTATTGACAGCCCCACAAGCCTTGTGATTATTCGGGGCCCATCAGCTTCGTTTTCCACGTTGTAGTTACAGGAAACGTCCACAAGGCGGCAGCATTTCTTCAGGCCCGACTGTGGTTACTCAGGGAAGCCGAGCCTGAGGGAAAGTCCTGTCCCTGGGTCCTCAGTTTGAGTGGAATGTGCCAGAAGGAACAGCGAAGGGGCTGTGTCTCACTGCTTCCTCACCCTTGTCCTTCACCCCTGAGAACAGTCCCAATGCCTGGGAAACTGTTCTGATGACAGAGCTGTGGTCCTTAGGTGGGGCGTCTCCATGGAAGGAGGCTGGAGGAGGGAACCCCACCCCCAGGAGACGTGGGGCTCCGGGGATATTTGAACGCTCTCCTTCCCGCCCAGAATGCAGCATCGTTTCTGGTGCCCGAGGCTTGGTGTAGCTGTAGGGGAGCACCCCTGGCTCTGGAGATTGTGGGCCCATGCATAGGGAACCAGGCACTCCAGGTCCAAGAGGTTTCTTTGCTGTCACAACGTCCCCAGCTCGCTCAGCACTGCAGTAGTCCAGCCTTGGGCCCCAAGCCTGCTCCGCGTCCAAGGATGAGACTCCAGCCCAGGTCCCAGAGGCCGTAGGGGAATGGGGTCGGCTTTATTTTTTGTAATTGCAATGTGTATTTTGTACTGGAGTATAGTTGATATAGTCAGGAGTGTGGTTTGTTTTGGGTTTTTTTTTGGAGTACAGCAAGTGATTCAGTTATATGTAGATGTATATATGTTCCTTTTTGGGATCTCTTCCAGTATAGTTTATTACAGAGTGTTGAGTCGAGTTCCTTGTCCTATCCAGTGGGTCCTTCTGGATTACCTGTGTTTTAAATATTAGCCTGTATACATTAATGTGAACCTGTCAATTTCTCCCTCACCCCACCTTTCCCGTTTTGTAAGCATTACTTCGTTTTCCCTATCTGTGAGGGTGTCTCTGTTGTGCAAATTAACTCCTCTGGATCCCTCAGATCGAGGGGCCCGTCAGCAGCGTTTTCCACATTGTAGTTACAGGAAACGTCCACAGGGCGGCAGCATTTCTCCTTGCCCGAGTCTGTGTGTGGTTTTTTTTTTTTTTTTTCCGTTTCAAGTTAATTTTTATTTTCTATGGGCGTAGAGTTGACCTGCAGTGTCGTGTTTTGGCTTTACCTGTTCAGCAACGTGATTCCGTTATACATAGAGGGCTATCTAGTCTTTTTCGGGTTGGTTTTCCAGAAGGTGGTTATAGTGTGTTGAGTAGAGCTCCTTGAGCTATTCACAAGGTCCTTTGGGATGATCTACGATGGATCATAATGTTTATATGCTAATCCCAACCTCCAACTGTATCCCTCACCCCACCTTTCCTGTATGGTCACCGTAAGTCTCTTGTCTACCTGTGAGAGTCTCTTTCTGTTTTTTCAATTAGATCATTTGCATGAATGGATAGGTTTCACCTATAAGGGAGATCTCATGCTCTTTGTCCTTCTCTCTCTGACCTCATTCACCTCGTAGGATAATCTGTTAGT